>NC_080168.1:112726065-113026065 GCF_950295315.1 Erinaceus europaeus | reverse complement strand
TCCCCTCAGCAATTTGTCACTCAAATGTGGCTCCCTCCCCTTTACCCTCCAACAGGGTAAAGTTTCCATGGGGAAGTGAACCAGGACTTCCCCTACAGTCTCTGCCCCAAAGTCAGATGTAGGGAGGAGGGAAGAGGACTCCCTCACCAATCCCAACCCCCCCCCCCGAAAAAAAAAACTGACTCGCAGTGATTTCCTCTGGGTGGGAGGGACCCACAGTCAGTGGTTGAAAACACCAAGTGAACAGCTTTTCACTGATCATACTGTATCCTCTCTCTTGCTCTTGTTTCTAGGACCATGTACTTGGACTCAGGCAGGAGTGGCATTCTGATACTACTAATGGCCTTGGGCATGACCCAGGGTGAGTACTGGGGAAACAGATACATATCAGAAGCCTGGGCAGAGAGAGCATCTCTGAGCTCAGCTCTTGGCTAGAACTGAGTTGGAGGAGCTGAGGAGAAGAGACCTAGGTGAAGGGCTGGAGTGTAGGGTACACTAGTCACCCAACAGCCCCCACTCTCGTTGACTGTCTTCTTCATCAAAATCTCAAGCTGAAGCTCTCTAGGAAGCCAGGATGGGAACCTCGCTCTCTGGGCACATAGAGAATAAGGATGGGGGTCAGGTGGTGGCACACCAGGTTAAGCACATTTAGTACTAAGAACAAGGACCCATACAAGGATTCTGGTTTGAGCCCCCGGCTCCCTGCCTGCAGGGGGAATGCTTCACAAGCTACGAATCATGTCTGCAAGTGTCTTGTTCTCTCAACATCTCTATCTCCTCCTCCCTTCTCAGTTTCTCTCTGTCCTAGCCAATAAAAAAGGAGGGAACAGCCACCAGGAGCAGCAGATTTGTAATGCCAGCACCAAGCCCCAGTGATAACCCTGGGGGCAAAAAAGAAAGGGAGAAAGAAAGAAAGAAAGAAAGGGGGGCCGGGTGGTGGCGCATCTGGTTGAGCGCACGTATTACAATGTGCAAGGACCCAGGTTTGAGCCCCTGGTCCCCACCTGCAGGGGGAAAGCTTCATGAGTGGTGAAGCAGGGCAGCAGGTGTCTCTCTGTCTCTCTCCCTCTCTATCACCCCCTCTTGATTTTTGGCTGTCTCTATCCAATAAATAAAGATAATAAAAAAATTTTTCAAAAAAGAAAGGAAGGAAGGAAGAAAGGAAAAGGATGTTTGGGGGAACCCTCAGGGCTGGGCCTGGAATTAGGAGGGGAGCACCTCGGATCAGGGAGAGAGAAGCTCTAGGTCTCAGTTTCAGCTGCCTCCAGTTAGTGGTAGGGGAGGCTGTGCAGGGAAAGGATAATCTGAGAATGCAACTAAGGGACAGGCTTCAAGGGGGTGGTGTTTGAGAGATCAAAAGGGAGGGGACAGGGGGACAGGCAGGGATATTGAAGTCAGCCTGGGGTACTGGGCCCAGAGAGGCTGAACTTCCTGTGTGTCTTTTAGGTGACTCTTCCAAGACTCCTCCGGGTCCGAGGGTGACCTGCACTTGTCAAGGCCCAACCTGCCAGTTGCCCATCTGCCAGGGGATCTGGTGTACAGTAGTGCTGGTGAGGGAGGAGGGCAATCACCTTCAGGAGTACCGGGGTTGTGGGAGCATCAACCCCGAGGTCTGCAGGGGGCAGCCAACTGAGGTTTTTCACCACTACTGCTGCTCCAGCTCCTTCTGCAACAGCAATGTGTCCCTGAAGCTAGAGGGTGAGTCCCAGCACCCCATTCCCCAGCTTCTCTCCCTGCCCTGCTTCACTCCTTGCATGCTTTAGCCATGGGTGGGGGAAGCAAGACCCTGGCTTCTGGCTGGCAGAGCAGCAAGGGGGTGGGGTGGGGAATCTGCCTGGTGGAAGCTGGGTTTCAGTATCCCCTCTCCCCCAGCCACGCAAACTCCGGAGTATCCAGAAGCAGATGGACAACTGCCTCTGATCCTGGGCCCTGTGCTGGCCCTACTGGCCCTGGTCGTCCTGGGCACCCTGGGCCTGTGGCATGTCCGAAGGAGGCAGGAGAAGCATCGGAGCCTGCTCAGTGAATTGGGCGAGTCCAGCCTCATCCTGAAGGCCTCTGAGCAAGGGGACAGCATGTTGGGGGTATAGGCCTGGGAGGACCTGGGACACTTGGTGGGCGGAGCAGGGGCAGGAATTGAAATCAGAAATGCATGTCACAAATAGCTGAGAAAAGTGCCATCACAGGCACTCAGAGAATCCAGTGGGGGCGGGGGGGGGGGAGGCGCTGGGTGAATGGGGAGCTTGTGGGGTAGAGCACTGGAATTCAGGCTGAGGAGGGAGAAAGGGGCCAGGGTGAGTGGGACTGGCCTCTGAGTGCCTCTTGGTACCCCCAGGACCTCCTGGACAGTGACTGCACCACAGGCAGTGGCTCAGGACTTCCCTTCCTGGTGCAGAGAACAGTGGCACGGCAAGTTGCCCTCATGGAGTGTGTGGGTGAGCAGTGGGTGAGCCCTGGCACTGAGGACCCAGGGCTCTCAGGGACTTTGGAGGTGGGGTGGGGAGCACTTGTTCTCTGGAGTCACAGACTAGGGATTCTGCTGGGTAGGGTGTAGGTTAGAGATGGGTCAGGACTAGACCCTTCTGCAAGAGCTGAGGTGGGAAAAGAGGCAGAGCCTGCCAGCTGGCTCTGCATCTAGATTAAGTTAAACAGGCATCATGTTCTGGAGGTGGGCTGGTGCAGCATCAAGATGGGGAGTGCTGGGGCTGGGGGGGGGGGGACCTGAGCTTTGTGTGACCCTCTTCCTCCCATGTGGCCTTTGGCTCAGGAAAAGGTCGCTATGGCGAAGTGTGGAGGGGGCTGTGGCATGGTGAGAGTGTGGCAGTCAAGATCTTCTCCTCAAGGGATGAGCAGTCCTGGTTCCGGGAGACGGAGATTTACAACACAGTGTTGCTCAGACATGATAACATCCTAGGCAAGTTGAAAGGACGGTGTTAGGTGGCGTGCACGCCATGCCTGAGGCTCTCACCCCTGCACTCAGGACCCCAGCAGACAGACCCTCATCGACAGCCCCTGACTCCAGCATGCTCTCTGATGTAAAACAGACCAGCCTCCTCCCCAAACCAACTTGGCCCTCATCCAGTCTATCCTGTTTGCTTTTACCCCTGATCCTGACCTGAACCTGTTTAGGCTCCCTCATTCCTCGCCCTTTTACTCAGCCACCTTGCCCTCTGCCACAGGTTTCATCGCTTCTGACATGACATCCCGCAACTCCAGCACTCAGCTGTGGCTCATCACGCACTATCACGAGCATGGCTCACTCTATGACTTTCTTCAGAGACAGACTCTGGAGCCGCAATTGGCCCTCAGGCTGGCCGTGTCCGCGGCCTGTGGCCTGGCGCACCTGCACGTGGAAATCTTCGGCACCCAGGGCAAGCCTGCCATCGCCCACCGAGATCTTAAGAGCCGCAACGTATTGGTCAAGAGCAACCTACAGTGTTGTATCGCTGACCTAGGTGAGCGGGTGGTGGCTTGGGGCGGGCCTTCACAGGTGGGAGGGCTTCGCAGGTGGGTGTGGCTAGGGGGCGGGCCCGAACTGGTCTGTCTGAGAGGGGTGGAGTTCAAGTGCTTTCCCTCTCCATTGGCTTCTGTCCTTGTCACTTTGGGTGCAAGGATGCTGATTGGTATTTTAAAACTTACAGTGCTGTTCTTTTGTCTCCGCAGCCTCATAAGTTGTCTTAGAGTATATATATTAGAGACCCAGATTTATTTATTTATGAAAGAAATTCATATTTATTTATGAGAGAGATCCATATTTGTTTATTTATTTATGAGAAAGAGAGAGATTCATTGTCACTCTAGCATGTGTGTTGCCTGGGATTGAACTCAGAACCTCATGCATGTAAGTCTGGTGTTTTACCTGCTGTGCAACCTCTCTGTCCACTGTTGTAGCACTCTTTTCAAGCCCAGGTTCCTCCCATCACACTACCCTGGCTCCAGGAGTTGGAAGAAAGGGGTGGGGAGCTAGAAACACGAGTTCTTATCCTGCCTTTGCTTCCTGCATGGCTCCCCCTTACCTGACCTTGGGGCTCTGCTCTGCAGTATGAGTGTAACAGAGCCTGCCACGCTCACTCACATCTCACCTGGTTCCTGGATACCAAGCAAAGCATAATGGGGAGAGGTGTTCTCCTATCCCAGCTGAGAGAGGGTCTCCATTTTCCGATGTCTCCGTGTCCCACTGTGTCTCTGGACCCCAGTCTGGGGGACCGCACTGCCTGCATGGTCCTCTGAGCAGAAGGAGTGACATGCCTGGTGCCCCCAGGTCTGGCTGTGATGCACTCCCAGGGGAGCGATTACCTGGACATTGGTAACAACCCAAGAGTGGGCACCAAGCGGTACATGGCCCCCGAGGTGCTGGACGAGAAGATCCGCACTGACTGCTTCGAGTCCTACAAGTGGACTGACATCTGGGCTTTTGGTCTTGTGCTGTGGGAGATCGTTCGCCGGACCATTGTCAATGGTGAGGGCCCTCTTTGCACTGGGCAATGAGGGGTTGGGGGAGGCGGGTACAGCAGGTGGGTAAACAGGCAGGACACCCGCCATGGCTGGTTCCTGTGACCTGCGGGGCTCGTAGCCAGACCTCCAGGATTTTCTTCATTGACCCTCACCAGGTGGTTCAGCAGGGTGACCTTTTATGGTTCATTTGAATCTGTGAGTCTAAGATTCTATCTGTGAGTCTAAGATTCTATCTGTGAAATCTTGGGTAAGTGATAATAACAGGAATATTAATAGCAACTAACATTTATTGAGTTAAAATATGTGCCAGATGCCATGCTATACACGTGTATTATTTATTACCATGTGTTAATGGGTAGTGTTGCCTAGTGGTTAAGAGCATGAACTGAGAGTCAGACTGCCTAGGTTTGATTCCTGCTTTTTGACCATGTGCAAGATTACTCAACCTCTCCATGCCTCCATTTCCTCATTTAAAAAATGAGAACAAAACATTTCTAGGTGTTGACATCATCTGAATAGATATTTGAAGATAGTATCTGGAACTCAGTAGATACTAGAAGCACTTGTGGCTTGACCCTTTGAGTACCTGTTATCCGCATGTCACAGATGAAGGGAAGGGGGTGCAGAACTGCATACAGTGGGCTGCTGGAGGCAGCACTGGTATCTGACATCAGGCTGTCTGACTCTAGGACCAGAGCTCTTTTATCACTGTGCATTTAAAACTCTGTTGTTGGTTTCCATGTCTACAAAAATGCATAACACCATCATGCCTGCATGCCTGCTTATCACTACCTTGTTATCACTCTGGGTACCAAAGAAGATCAGATTGGGAGTGGCTTTGAGCGGGCAGTGGGATCTCATTCCTGCAGGCTCTGTTAGAGGCAGCCCAGGGGCCAGTGGCCTCCCAGTCCTGGGGAGGCTAGATGATAGTGATGGTCAGGGCCAGAGGGGAGACTTGTCAGTTGTTGTGGAGGCTGTCCACAGGCAGGGGCTTCCAGGGGTCCTGAACAATCTGGGAACGACTTTCAGATTATGACTGGAGCCCTGCTCCTTGAAGACAAGGACATTCTCATATTTCGAGCCAACTCCCAGCCTTCAGCAGTGGAGGCCAAGGGATCTAGTCCCTAAGGGAGAGTCTTAAGATCAGGTTCCTACCCTCTCTAGTCATGAGCTCCTGGTATTAGCTCTGGGGAAGAGGGATAGCAAGAAGGAAGGGAACACCTGGAAGAAGCCTAGGCCCCTTGGGCCAGACTACAGGCTGGAAAGGAAGGCTGGACCAGCTGGACTGAGGAGGAGCTGACTGTAGGCTTCTGGGGCGGAGGGGAGCGCTGTCAGCCCCACACAGATTCACAGTGCATTATAAACACTGTAATCTGGTGTCAGCCCCGGCCCTGATTAAAGGCCCATTAGGCACGCTCAGGCCTCTGTGCAGCACTGATTAGGGCGCAAGCGGCACAGGGGCTGGTCTGGAAGTCCGCCACGTAGAGAACAGCTGGCGCAGGCACTTCTGAGGCTGTGACTGTGTGGCCACAGCCCCCAGTGGCAGGACAGGGCAAGAGGTGTGCTTTTGCCCAAACTGTCTGCAGCTCAGAAACCCATGCTGAGGACCGTCCACCTAGCACAGTGAGGAGAAGGGCTGCTGGCTGAGGGGCTCAGCAAAGGTATCCATTATCCTTTTCTCTTAAGAGAAGTTGTTTTTGTCCCCTCTTTTAAGAAAATATTTATTTACTTATTCCCTTTTGTTGCCCTTGTTTTTTCTTTTTTTGTGTAGTTATTATTGTTGTTGTTATTTGATGTCATCGTTGTTGGATAGGACAGAGAGAAATGGAGAGATGAGGAAGACAGAGAGGGGGAGAGAAAGACACCTGCAGACCTGCTCACCACCTGTGAAGTGACTCCCCTGCAGGTGGGGAGCCAGGGGCTCGAACCAGGATCCTTAGGCCGGTCCTTGTGCTTTGTGCCACCTGAGCTTAACTTTTTGCGCTACCGCCTGACTCCCTGCTCCCCCTTTTTTCCTTGTTCCACATTCCCAGCCCACTGTCAACTAGCTAACCTTTCTTTTTTTTTAATATTTATTTTATTTTATTTATTCCCTTTTGTTGCCCTTGTTGTTTTATTGTTGTAGTTATTATTGTTGTTGTCGTCATTGTTGGATAGGACAGAGAGAAATGGAGAGAGGAGGGGAAGACAGAGAGGAGGAGAGAAAGATAGACACCTGCAGACCTGCTTCACCGCCTGTGAAGCGACTCCCCTGCAGGTGGGGAGCTGGGGTTCGAACCGGGATCCTTATGCCGGTCCTTGTGCTTTGCGCCACCTGTGCTTAACCCGCTGCGCTACAGCCTGACTCCCTAGCTAACCTTTCTTAAGTGCAGTACAAAAGCCAAGTTCATGGGCTTAGGTTAGATTTTAGCCTAACTCTATCACTGCCTGTGTAATCCCAGACAAGGATCTTAAACTCTCTGGTCTTGATTTCACTGCTTATAGAACAGAGTCAATGGTATTGGTTATATCACAGGGTGGTTGTCAGGGTTTTGGTTTTTTTTTTTTTCTGGCCTCCAGGGTTATTGCTGGGGCTCGGTGCCTGCACCATAAATCCACTGCTCCTGGAAGCTACTTTTTCCCCCTTTTTTAAAAAGTTGCTCTTGTTGTTATTTTCTTTTATTGTTGTTGTGGTTATTTTTATTATTATTGTTATTGATGTCGTCATTGTTGGATAGGACAGAGAGAAATGGAGAGAGGAGGGGAAGACAGAGAGGGCAAGAGAAAGATAGACACCTGCAGACCTGCCTCACTGCCCGTGAAGTGGCTCCCCTGCAGGTGGGGAGCCAGGGGCTTGAACTGGGATCCTTATGCCAGTCACTGTGCTTAGCGCCACGTGCACTTAACCCGCTGCACTACGGCCCGACCCCCAATTGTCAGGGTTTTAATACAATACACATAGTAAGTTCTCAGTAAACTTCAGGTAGTACTGAGGTTAGTTGAGTTGATTAGTTACTATGCTAGTTGGAACCTGGGAGCAGCCCCTGGGCTCTGACTAGGAAACAGCTGTGGAGAGACTGTGGAATAAGACTTGACTAAAAAGCCAACAAGATGAGTGTAAGTCTTGATTCTGCTATGCCTGCATGTGTAACCTGGGCTCAACTTCTGAGAGCAATTTCTTCATTGGTGAGATGGGGGTTAGTAACATTGTTACTAACATTGTTAGTAACATTGGATCATGCCTGTAAAGTGTTTCTGGCATAATGACTGCTGTGTGGTAACAAAATAAAATGGCAGTGTGTTTTGAGGGGGCCTACCAGGTAGGGTATGTGTTCTGCCCATGACCCAGGCTTGAACCCCAGAATCACATGGGAGTACTATGGCCCCGGGGGATGAAGCTTCAATGTTGTGGTATTTCCTCTTCCTCTCTCTATCTTTCTATCTAAATGGAATAAAAAGCAGTCTCCTGGCAGCAAAACCATGCATACACAAGGCCAAAGCTTCAGAAATCATACAGTAAATAAATGGCAGCAATTATTACCTGTGAATATGTTCATTGTATTATAGTGTCCCTTTCAGGGATGGCATAACCAGGTCACTGGTTTCCTGGCTCCTGGGACTGAGAGTGGACAAGGCTCTCCACTGAGAGAGCCTTGATACCACTGAGGTGGTATTGAGGCTCCTTGGGGGTGGGGTAGGATAACCACTTGGGGTCCCCTCTCCATCCCAGGCATTGTGGAGGACTACAGGCCACCCTTCTATGACGTGGTGCCCAATGATCCCAGCTTCGAGGACATGAAGAAAGTTGTGTGTGTGGACCAGCAGACCCCCACCATCCCCAATCGCCTGGCTGCAGACCCGGTGAGCTCTCCAGTGGGGCTGGCCTGGCAGCGGGTGGTGGCTGACAGCTGGGGTTTCTGGGCTCAGTAGTGTGTTGTGTTTCTGAGGCCCGTGCTTCATTCTGGCTAGATTCTGGGAAGTAGGCCCCTGGGTGCCTCCCTGGGTACTCCTTCCCACATTCCCAGGCTAGGGACCCCCCCTCCCAGTGATGCTCTGATTATTCTGGGATGTCAGAACCCTTCACATGCCTAGAAAGTCAAAGGCTCTTTGCTGCATTTTTGCTATTGCTATTTATTCTCAACACACACACACACACACACACACTAGCATGCATGTACATAAACACACACATGCAGTGATGCTTCTTTATAAGCCTATGTGCACAAATGCACAAGTACACACATTTCCTTTGCTGACCATTATATCTTCATTACCTAGCACAGTGCCTGGTACATAACAGGTGTTCAGTAAATAGTTATTAAAAGAATGAATAAAGGGCTGAGTAGTAGTGCAGCTGGTTGAGTGCACACATTACAGTGCACAAGGACCTGGGTTCAACCCCCCCCATTCCCACCTGCAGGAGGAAACTTCACAAGTGGTGAAACGATACTGCAGGTATCTCTCCCTCTTCCTCTCCTTCTGTATCTCCCCCTTTCCTCTCAATTTCTCTCTTTCGCTATCCAAAATAATTAAGCAAATAGTATTTTTATAAAAGAATGAATAAGCTGGGGAAATAACATAATAGTTATGCAAAATACATTCCAACCTGAGACTCTTTGGTTCCAGGTTCAATCCCAGATACCAGCTATACCAGAGGTAAGCAATGCTCTGGCTCAGAAGCAGTAAAGAAAATATTAATCCATCTCTAGTACATTAACTAAAAGTAAGACAGAATGTGAGGGCTGAGAGATAGCTCACTTGGTATAGCACATACTTTCCTAGATACAAGGACCCAGGGTCAAGTCCCCAGCCATCACAGTGCATTTCCAGGGCAGTGTCTATCCCTCATTCTCCCACTGTCCATCTCTCCAGTCTTCCTCTAGTCTTCCCTTACTGTGGTTTTTCTCCTCTCTGTCTCATACCATCTGACTAAAAAAAAAAACTCAGGAGTTGGGCAGTAGCACAGCAGGTTAAGTGCACGTGGCATAAAGCGCAAGGACTGGCGTAAGGATTCCTGTTCAAGCCCCCGGCTCCCCACCTGCAGGGGAGTCGCTTCATAAGTAGTGAAGCAGGTCTGCAGGTGTCTATCTTTCTCTCCCCCTCTCTGTCTTCCCCTCCTCTCTCCATTTCTCTCCTATCCAATGACAGCAACAACAACAATAATAACAACCACAACAGTGATAAAACAGCAAGGGCAACAAAAGGGGAAATAAATAAATATTTAAAATAAAACTCACTAGGATCAATGGAATCATGAAGACACAAAGTTCTAGCAAAGGCCTTGGTAGCAGGAAAAAAATGAATAAAGGTATACGTGTATGTACATATGTGTATACAGAGATGTGGACATTAAAAAATTTATATTTATTTATTTTCCCTTTTGTTGCCCTTGTTTTTTATTGTCGTTGTAGTTATTACTGTTGTTGTTATTGATGTCGTCATTGTTAGATAGGACAGAGAGGAATGGAGAGAGGAGGGGAAGACAGAGGAGGAGATAGACATCTGCAGACCTG
Organism: Erinaceus europaeus; assembly: GCF_950295315.1. Taxonomy (NCBI): domain Eukaryota; kingdom Metazoa; phylum Chordata; class Mammalia; order Eulipotyphla; family Erinaceidae; genus Erinaceus; species Erinaceus europaeus. The sequence goes on along the minus strand of NC_080168.1, from coordinate 113,016,121 downwards.
CTTCATCACCGATGAAGCAACTTCCCTGCAGGTGGGGAGCCAGAGGCTCGAACCGGAATCCTTACACCGGTCCTTGTGCTTCAAGCCATGTGAGCTTAACCCGCTGCACTACTACCCGACTCCCACATGTGGACATTTCTGCACAGTGTATATATCCACCAAAAGTCACACATACAGATTCCATACAGATACACACACACACCCTCTCAGGAACCAGAACCAAGCTCTGAGGAGAAAACACATACACACACACATCCTCTCAGAAACCAGAAACACACACACACACCCTCACACCCTCTCAGGAACCAGAAACACACACACACACACACACACACACACACACACACACACACACACCCCTCTCAGGAACCAGAACCAAGCTCTGAGGTAGAGATGGGACTGGTTCACTCAGGGACCACTGAGCTTCTCTGGACATGTGAATTTTCAGGACACTATCTAGCCCTCATTTTCCCACTGTCCATCCTTCCAATCATCCCCCAGTCTTCCCTTAACTATGCCTCTACTTTTCCCTTCCACCCCCTAGGTCCTGTCAGGCTTGGCTCAGATGATGCGGGAGTGCTGGTACCCCAACCCGTCTGCCCGTCTCACTGCTCTACGCATCAAGAAGACAATACAGAAACTCAGCAACAATCTGGAGAAGCCCAAAGTGATTCACTAGCCCAAGCCTAATGCCTGGCTCCCCTCTGCCTGTAGAGGAGCAAGGGACAGTAGATGGTGGCCTATCTGGGTAGAAGTCACATGAATGTGTGTGCTAGGGAGGATGTCCCTGTATGGGTGGCTGTGTCTGCCCAGCCCAGCTTGCTCCCCAGACCATCTAGCCTAAAATACAGCTGGACTGAAACCTGATTCCCCCCTGTCTAGTCTGCTCAGAGCTGCAGGCTCTCTGACGCCTGGCTGCCTCCCCACCTCAGGCTGTAGGCATACCCCCTCCTATCCCCAGGACAAGAGGCAAGAATGACCTCACAGCCTGGGTGGCCCAGCCAGTGAATCCCAGCCCTGGGTCCTGGGCCCAGAGCCCAAGCCTGCACTTTACTCCTTGCCCTCAGTCAACCCCACTGCCTGCTCTCCCCAGCTACCAGGGTAGAAGGACTCTGTTCAGCCAGCAGTAGACATCCAGCCCTGCCAGGTCTCAGCCTCTACCACACCCAGACACTGAGGGCCCAACAGTTTCTCTCCATGGCTTTGTGTCCCAGCTGCATGACCCCTTGAGCTTCTGGGTCCCTGGTGTGATGCCGGCTGCCAGGAAGGACTGGGACTTGATACTATGCCCACCCCACTGGCCTTTTAGCTGACCTGTTAGAACATCAGACTAAAAAAGGGTTCTGCTGAGGGTGTGGCAGGGTCAGAGGTCAGTAGAAGGTCATATGGATAACAATCAGGGCTTTTGAGAGGATGATGAGGTTTGGCTAAGAGGTAGGAGACCCTGGATGCATGCTGTGTATGACAAGAAGAAAGTCCTCACTGGCCCCAGGATTTTTGTTTCTTCATCTGGATTGCAAAAGCTTTGATCTAGATGTCTCCCGAGGTGTCTCAACTCTTGACTGTCTTTCAGTGACCCCAGCTCTTGGCAATATGGGGATTTGAAAAGAACTTTTTAGGAGACTTCAGAGGAATCTAATTCTACAAGCTCTAGCTCTTGCCCTAAGCTGTACCAGTGGTCATTCTTACCATCAGACATACTGGGGTCTTCTCGCTAGGAAGCTGGCTGCCCAGCACCCCCTGGTTTGGCCTTCTTGTCCCCAGGACTGAAGGCTAGCTTCCTGTGGGGCCTCCTCCAATGCACAGAAGAAAATTGACTCCAGCCAACAAGCCTCTAGCACCTAGTGCTGTTCCTCAACTACCCAGGCCTACACCCTTGGCCAGGCCCTGGAGAAATAACGCAGAAGGTTTAGCACTTGTTTTTAGCACTTGAAAGTATCAAGAGTATATGTCCACTTACTGGGGAGGCTATCCAAAACCTTAGGTGGAAGATGGACTGGAAGAGAGGGGTTGGAGATAGAGAAGGTATTGGAACATGTAGGGAGCTCATACTCCAGACAGAGACAGTTCCAAATTTGAGCAGATAGGGCTTTGCAAAACTCAGCCTTTGGGGCACGATAGAGGGACACCCCCCCGCCCCCCGCTTCCCTGCAGGTATGAAGACAGGACAGGTTCTGCCCTTCCTGCTGGAGATGACCCAGCACAGCCTCTGCAGCAGGCAAATGTCTTGAATGTTTCTTCCACCATCTTGTAGCACTTTCCCAGGCCTGACTCTCAGCATTGTGCAAGAGAAGAATCAGGAAGTGAAACTGGGTGCAAACAGAAAGTAAGATGGACCCACTGCATTCCTAGGTCTCCCCAGGCCAGCTTGCATGTGGCTGGGACTCTGCAAGCCCAAGTCTGCCCCCTGATGAATGTTCTCTGCTGGAATCTGGGGCCAACAATCTCCTCCTGAAACTCTACAGTCAAAACCAGAAGGTGGCAATTCTCCAAAGACTGGAAAATGACTCCAAGGCTGTCCAAGGCTGGGGGAAGATGGAGAAGAAGGAGCACTGCAGAAGGACAGGTGGTGGCGAGAGAGAGAGAAGGAGGCATTGGGGAGAGCAGGCTGCATACTGCTCCAAGCGCAGGAAGGTGCTTCAGGATGGATATTGCACTTCTCTTCCCTGGAGATGCTGTTTATGAGAGCATTTAGTACATGCTTAGCACATAGCAGGTCCTCAATAAACCATGGTTGATTCTGGATTGCCTGAGTCATGTTAAACTTTGGGGCAGGAGAGCATCGCAAGGCGTCATGTCCGGACGTTGCCCTTATTTTAAACAGGTCACAGTTTCTGCAGGCTCTGGCTTAGACTCCTCCCTGGCTGCTGCCGCCCAAATCTCAGTTCCTGTACTAGCATGGGAGCGGCCTGGACGCTGTGTCAGCCATATCGCCCTCTGCTGGCGAAAAGCTGCATAGTGGCCAGCTCCCTGCCCCACCTCCGCTCAAGGACCCACGGGCCTTTGATAGCGGGTAGAGGTCACTAGGATTTGTCAGAATGCCAGACTAGAAAATTGTGCGTTTGCATTGCAGACCTACTGAAGTAGCCACAGAAAGAGTACCCCAACTCCTTTTGCCATGGAGGGGCCACTAAGTCAGCCTCACTTGCAACTAACTCCCTAAGACATCCATGGAAATGATCCCTTAGATCCACTTTGGGGAGACTAGAGCATTCCTGGCTTCTTGCAAAAGCAGCCTTTCCTCTTGCCCTGCCTTCTGGACCCTGACCCTTACATCCCCACTGTGGTGGCCATGCTGTGATTGGAGAGTGGGGATCAGGAAAGTGGAGGAGTTAAGAGACGCTTATATAGAGTCAGGGGGAGGAGAACAGATTCCTTATCCTCTGGGACTAGAGATTTTTAGGAGGTCACAGAGTCCAATCCGTCACCTCCCAGCCTGCTTACCTTTAAAGAAGGAAACGCATTAACTTTGCAAGTTTCACCTGATTTGCCAATTCCTTACCTATTAAGGGAGGGCGAGGGAGATAGCATAATGGCTGTGCAAAAGACTTCCATGCCTGAGGCTCAGTGGCCCTAGGTTCAATCCCCCATATCTTTATAAACCAGACCTGAGTAGTACTTTGGTAAATAATAATAATAAGTAAATAAAATACAAATGGCAAGAATCTTCTGTTTGGTGAGGGTCTTCTCTGAGGGACAATGAGTGTGTGTGTGTGTGTGTGTGTGTGTGTGTTCCACAGAGCATGAGCTTGATGCTGCCCATTTCCTCCAAAGGTTTTGGGGTACCCAGGCCCTCAAGGCTAGTTTTCTCAACTCTCCCAGTCAGCATTTTCCCTCAGTGTTCATGGAGCACTCTACCTCCTCCAACCCTCACTCTATCAAGATAAATTGATCCAGAGATGACAGAGCGCTCATGCCTGAAAAAGCCAGCCCTGCAGCCCTGCAGCCCTGCAGCCCTGGAGGTGGCACAGTGGATAAAGCATGAGGATCTGAGTTTGACTGCCTGACATCACATGTGCCAGAGTGATACACTGGTATTCACCCCCTCCCCTGTCCCTCTGTCTCTCATAAATAAGTGAATAAATCTTTAAAAAAAAAAAAAAAAAAGGCCCAGCCCTGGGAATGGGGTGGATAGGTGTTCATCCTGAGTCTGGTCTCCTTGGGTGGGGACTAATGCCAACAATGCAGTTGTCACTCTTGGTGGGTGACTAGGAATGAGATGCTTCCACCAGGACCACATTCAGTTTGCTAGAAATAGAGACAAAGGGCTTTTTGACTTTGCATATGATTTGCATAATGTCATAGACACACAGTCTATTTTCAGGCAGTTTTCAGGTTAAAGTGTTGTCACTGCTGCCCCAAGGGGTGTCACGTCTGGATGAGTCTCTTCTCTGTTCGTTCTCACCCACCCACTCTTACTGACCTAGATCCCCATGGGCAGAGCTCGGGGGTGGGAGTGCGGGGTGTCCAGGGAGACACAGGGGCAATGCGAGAAGTACACTGGAGTTTCCTTTGTTGCTGCCTCCCCCAACAGCAGTGTGTGACTGTTTGTGGCAGCTGAAGGCAGAGGGGAAGGCGTGGGAAACACGGTGGACCCTCTTCTGTTCTGTGAAGACCTTTCCCTACCAGAACAGTCAGTTCCCGAACACTCTATTCAGTCTTCTGCCAGTTTGAAGAAAGATGTCTTGATAAACCTGTTCCTCTCAGCCATCCAGAAAGACTTGTCTGGTCAGGATAACCCTCTTGGGCATTTATGTTCATTCACAACAAAGGTTGGATCTTCATCTCCAGTGAAATCTAACTATTTGCCTGCCCTCTGCTGGGAGCCCCAGCTGGGAACCCAGTGTCCTAGTCCCATGATCATTACTTTTATACGCACATAGTAGGTAATCATTCAGCCCACCCACCCATCCTTGCCACCCCATCTTGAAGTCTATACCAAACAACTCATTGTTCCAGACCTGGTGGCTGTCACAGACATGTTTTTCCTCCTTTATTCCTCTGTTTTCATCATTTCTTCTCCTTTCTTTCTTCCAACAGAACACTGAGTACTCCTGGTGCCAACAATTGAATCTGGGGCATATGAGTCTAAGGCATGAAAGTGTGTTGTGTATAACCATTGTGTTATACACAATGGCTTCATGCACCATCTTCTGAGGCCACTGAGGCAAACACATTAGATGGACCAGTTTAAGGTAACTAAGTAACCTAGGAAGGTCACTTGGTTTCTCCTTTAGAAAAAAAAAAGGGCTTGGGAGCAAGAACATTTCACAGGTCTTCATTTTCTTAAAAAAAAAAAAAAAAAAAAAAAAGCTGTATTTACTTACCTATGAGAAATGGGGGAGAGAGCCAGAGCATTACTCTGGCACATGCCATTCCAGGGACTGAACCGAAGACTTCATGCCTGAGAATCCAATATTTTTATTCACGGTGCCATCTTCTAGGCCCCCCTCCTTTTTTTTTCTATTTTTTAAAATTAATTATTGATTTTGGTCTCCTCTCCTGGGTCAACTAGGCATACCAAAGGAGACCACCTGGGACTGCAACAAGGCAGGAAAAGAACAACTTCAGGAACACACCAACCCACCAGTGGGTGCAAACACGTGTAACTCGTGGACAGGGAGGAGCCTAAGGAGAGACCGAGCTGCTGGTAACAGTCTGGCAGTTTGCCAGTTGAGGCACCACCTCCAGTCTGCTTTACCAACAAAAAGACGGCTGAATGGAGAAGAGGACTCCCCTAAGACTCATCTAATGCAACTGTGAGAACTTCTCTATTCCAGTCTCTTGGAAACAGAGTTGGCAGTCAGCTGAGGTAAAGAACAAACACCTCATCACAGACCCCTGCAAGCGTCAACCCGGCTTTGACCTAGCACGTTATGATTGGGCCCTCCTCAATCACTATCGAACAGGCCATGGCCGGTGCGCCGCTATGTTCCATCGCTGGGGAGCCAGAGACGACCCGAACTGCCCCTGCGGCTCCAGACAGACTATGACCCACATAGTCAACGACTGCCACCTCTCCAGATTCAAAGGAGGTCTCGAAACTTTACATCAGGCTCAACCTGATGCTGTTGACTGGCTACGGAAGAAGGGCAAACACTAGAAGAAGAACTGTGAGTCTCCATTGCTACTGCTCTCAGAGGCTGGAGCAGCAGGGGGGAGGCCCAGTGCTGACATCGGGAACAGAAAACTGATCAGGAAACTCAGGAGAAGAGCTACCCTTTGGTGGCCTAGCAGTGGGGATGTACGGTGGGAGCCTTTCCACATTGTTCTCCTGATGAGAACATGGTGAGTAATTGCCTCAGAACCTATAGACTATAAACAGGACTTGTTTAGAAACTCACAGGGCCCAGCAGTGCTGCCCAGCTTTGCAGACAAGTTGAATTGAGCCTGGAGCTTTGATTCCTTGGGGTGTGAGAGTCTCTTTGCATAACCACTGTGCTATCTCTCCCCCACCCTGCTTTATCTCTTGGTCAGGAGTGAGTGATTAAGCTAAGAAGCCTACTTATACTTTAAAAGCCCTGAGGCTCCCATAGCATACAGGGAAGAAAAAGAACAAAAGAGGCTTTTAACAGTCTCTGTGCTCCAACTCAGGGATTAAATAATATTGAAACAACTGTTAATTTCCACAACTGTGAACTCTTTAAATACCTTACTTAGACACAAGTCAATCCAGGCAAGAGTGATCAGTAATTTGAAAAGTACTATGAGAGGGACCTCATAACATACTATATAGAATGGTTAGGGAGTCGGATGGTAGCGCAGCGGGTTAAGCGCAGGTGGTACAAAGCAAAGACCAGCTTAAGGATCCCAGTTCGAGCCCCCAGCTCCCCACCTGCAGGGGAGTCGCTTCACAAGCGGTGAAGCAGGTCTGCAGGTGTCTATCTTTCCCTCTCTCTGTCTTCCCCACCTCTCTCTATTTCTCTCTGTCTTATCCAACAACGACATCAATAACAACAAAAACAATAAAACAATAAAACAATAAAACAATAAAACAAGGGCAACAAAAGAGAATAAATAAATATAGAAAAAAGAATGGTTAAACCAACAAGAAGAAATATTGGAGAAATAAACCAGGACAAGAGTCCAGCTAAAAGCCCCCCAAAGGTTGAACCACAAAATAGTGAGGTCAACATCCAAATGCTTGTTAAGGAAATAGTTACAGGAGTGAGTAAAGAATTTGAAAGAATTGTCATCAGAAATGCAGAAGCAACAAATGAGACTCTGAAGAAAACACTATCTCAAGGTTATTAGAGAGCTGAAAGCTGAAATAGCTGAGCTAAGAACACAACTAACTGAACAAGGTAAAACAGTATCAGAACAGGGTAACAAAATAGATGAACTCCAGAAAACAGTAGAGAGGAGAGAGAATAGAATCAATAGGGCTGACGACAGAATTAGCAAGATTGAGGATGAATTAGTGACAACTAAAAAAGAAGCAATTGATCTCAAAAGAGATTAAGAGATACTGAAAACAACATCAGAGACATATGGAATGACCTCAAAAGAAATAATATACATGGGAGTCAGGTGGTAGTGCAGTGGGATAAGGGCAGGTGGCACAAAGCGCAAGCCCCAGGCTCCCCACCTGCAGAGAAGTTGCTTCACAAGCAGTGAAGCAGGTCTGCAGGTGTCTATCTTCCTCTCCCCCCACGTCTTCCCCTCCTCTCTTCATTTTCTCTGTCCTATCCAACAACGACATCAATAATAATAATAACTACAACACTAAAACAACAAGGGCAACAAAAGGGAATAAATAAATATTTTTTTAAAAAGAAATAATATATACATTGTAGGATAGATATATGTTAGGCCACAAAGACAGCATCAGCAAATTCAAGAGCATTGAAATCACCCCAAGCATTTTCTCAGATCACAGTGGAATTAAACTAACACTTAACAATAAAGAAAAGATTAGTAACAGCCCCAAACTGTGGAAGCTCAAGAATACACTACTTAACAACTACTGGGTCAAAGAGGAAATAAAGGAAGAAATCAAAATATTTTGAGAGTTCAATGAAAATGAAGACACAAGCTATCAAATATTTGGGACACAGCTAAGGCAGTACTGAGAGGGAAGTTCATAGCCATACAAGCACACATTAGGAAGCAAGAAAAAGCACAAATGAACAACATGAGTGCACACCTTAAAGACCTAGAAGAAGAAAAACAAAGGAACCCTAAATCAACCAGAAGGATAGAAATAACTAAAGTTAGGGCAGAAAGAAAATAGGACTGAAAATAGGAAGACCATACAAAAGATCAACGAAAGTAAATATTGGTTCTTCAAATGAGTGAACAAAATCAACAAACCTTTAGCTAGACTCACAAAACAAAAAAGGGAGAAGACCCAAATAAATTGGATCATAAATGAAAAAGGAAATATCACAGCAGACACCATAGAAATTTAACATATCGGGAGTTGGGCGGTAGCACAGTGGGTTAAGCACACGTGGCACAAAGCACAAGGACCAGTTTAAGGATCCTGGTTCAAGCCCCTGGCTCCCCACCTGCAGGGGAGTCCCTTCACAAGTGGTAAAGCAAGTCTGCAGGTGTCTATCTTTCTCCCCCCCCCGTCTCCCCCTCCTCTCTCCATTTCTCTCTGTCCTATCCAACAACAATGACATCAATAACAACAACAATAATAACTACAACAATAAGGGCAACAAAAGTGAATAAATATTTTTTTAAAAAGAAAATAAATTCAACATATCATGCGAGACTTCTATGAACAACTCTATGCCACCAAGCTAGAGAACCTGGAAGAAACAGACGATTTCCTAGATACCTATGAACTTCCAAAATTAAATAAAGAGGAACTAGATAATATAAACTGGCCCATTAGAGCCAATGAAATTGAAAGTTATCAAAAACCTTCCCAAGAATAAAAGTCCTGGACCAGATGTTTTTACAAATGAATTCTACAAAACCTTCAAGGAAGAGTTAATACCTATACTCTTAAAAGTCTTCCAGAAGATTGAAGACATAGGAATATTCCCTTCCAGCTTCTATGAAGCCAACATCACTCTGATATCAAAAGCAGACAGGGACACAACCAAAAAAGAAAACTACAGACCAATACCTCTGATGAACATAGATGGTAAAATATTAAACAAAATTCTAGCCAAGCAGATACAGCAGTATATTAAAAAGATTGTTTATCATGACCAAGTGGGGTTTATCTCAGGGATGCAAGGTTGGTTTAATATACGTAAATCAATCAACGTGATCCACCACATCAATAAAAGCAAGACCAAAAACCACATGGTCATATCAATAGATGCAGAGAAAGCCTTTGACAAAATACAACATCCCTTTATGATTAAAATGCTACAAAAAATGGGAATAGGTGAAAAATTCCTCAAGATAGTGGAGTCTATATATAGCATACCTACAACCAACATCTTACTCAATGGTGAAAAACTGGAAGCATTTCCCCTCAGATCAGGTACTAGACAGGGCTGCCCACTATCACCCCTACTATTCAACATAGTGTTGGAAGTTCTTGCCGTAGCAATCAGACAGGAGCAAGGAATTAAAGGCATACAGATTGGAAGGGAAAAAGTCAAACTCTCCTTATTTTCAAACAACATGATAGTATACATAGAAAAACCTAAAGAATTCAGCAAGAAGCTTTTGGAAATCATCAGGCAATACAGTAAGGTGTCAGGCTATAAAATTAACATTCAAAAGTCAATGGCATTCCTCTATGCAAACACTAAGTTAGAAGAAGTTGAAATCCAGAAATCAATTCCTTTTACTATAGCAACAAAAAACAATAAAATATCTAGGAATAAACCTAACCAAAGAAGTGAAAGACTTGTATACTGAAAATTATGAGTCACTACTCAAAGAAATTGAAAAAAACACAAAGAAGTGGAAAGAGATTCCATGTTCATGGGTTGGAAGAATTAACATCATCAAAATGAATATACTACCCAGAGCCATCTACAAATTTAATGCTATCCCCATCAAGATCCCAATCACATTTTTTAGGAAAATAGAACAAATGCTACAAATGTTTATCTGGAACCAGAAAAGACCTAGAATTGCCAAAACAATCTTGAGAAGAAAGAACAGAACTGGAGGCATCAGACTCCCAGATCTCAAATTATATTATAGGGCCATTGTCATCAAAACTGCTTGGTACTGAAACATGAATAGACACACTGACCAGTGGAATAGAATTGAGAGCCCAGAAGTGAGCCCCCACACCTATGGACATCTAATCTTTGACAAAGGTGCCCAGACTATTAAATGGGGAAAGCAGAGTCTTCAACAAATGGTGTTGGAAAAAATGGGTTGAAATATCCAGAAGAATGAAACTGAACCACTATATTTTACCAAATACAAAAGTATATTCCAAGTGGATCAAGGACTTGGATGTTAGACCAGAAACTATCAGATACTTAGAGGAAAATGTTGGCAGAACTCTTTTCTGCATAAATTTTAAAGACATCTTCAATGAAACAAATCCAATTATAAAGAAGACTAAGGCAAGTATAAACCTATGGGACTAAATCAAATTAAAAAGCTTCTTCACAGCAAAAGAAACCACTACCCAAACCAAGAGATCTCTCACAAAATGGGAGAAGATCTTTACATGCCATACATCAGACAAGAGTTTAATAACCAAAATATATAAAGAGCTTGCCAAATTCAACAACAAGAAAACAAATAACCCCATCCAAAAATGGGGAGAGGATATGGACAGAATATTCACCACAGAAGAGATCCAAAAGGCTGAGAAACACATGAAAAAATGCCCTGTCTTTGTCAGAGAAATGTAAATAAAGAGAACAATGAGATACCACTTCACTCCCGTGAGAATGTCGTATGTCAGAAAAGGTAGCAGCAACAAATGCTGGAGAGGTTGTGAGGTCAAAGGAACCCTCCTATGCTGCTGGTGGGAATGTAAATTGGTCCAACCTCTGTGGAGAACAGTCTGGAGAACTCTCAGAAGGCTAGAAATGGACCTACCCTATGATCCTGCAATTCCTCTCCTAGGGATATATCCTAAGGAACCCAACACACCCATCCAAAAAGATTTGTGTATACCTATGTTCTTAGCAGCATAATTTGTAATAGCCAAAACCTGGAAGCAACCCAGGTGTCCAACAACAGATGAGTGGCTGAGCAAGTTGTGGTATATATACACAATGGAATACTATGCAGCCATTAAAAACTGTGTCTTCACTGTTTTCAGCCCATCTTGGCTGAAGCTTGAAAAAATCATGTTAAGTGAAATAAGTCAGAAACAAAAGGATTAATATGGGATGATCTCACTCTCAGGCAGAAGTTGAAAAACAAGATCAGAAAAGAAAACACAAGTAGAGCCTGAACTGGAGTTAGTGTATTGCACCAAAGAGGAGAGAATACAGGTCCAAAAAGGATGACAGAGGACCTAGTGGGGGTTGCATTGTTATGTGGAAAACTGAGAAATGTTATGTATAAACTATTGTACTTACTTTTGAATGTAAAACATTAATCCCCCAATAAAGAAATTAAAAAAAAGGTGTGTGTGGGGGGGAGTTGGGCTGTAGCTCAGTGGCACAAAGCGCAAGGACTGGTGGAAGGATCCCGGTTTGAGTCCCTGGCTCCCCACCTGCAGGGGAGTCGCTTCACAGGCAGTGAAGCAGGTCTACAGGTTTCTCTCTCCCACTCTGTCTTCCCCTCCTCTCTCCATTTCTCTCTATCCTATCCAATGACAGCAACAGCAACAATTCTTCTTCTTCTAGCGTTTGCCACAGCAACAATAATAGTAACAATAGCAACAATAACAATAGCAACAATAACAATAGCAACAATAACAATAACAACAATAACAATAGCAACAATAACAGCAACAATAATAATAATAACCACAGCAATGATGGAACAACAAAGGCAACAAAAGGGGAAAAAATGGTCTCCAGGAGCAGTGGATTCATGGTGCAGGCACCAAGCCCCAGAAATAACCCTGGGGCCAAAAAAAAAAAAAATGATAAGGAACCTTCCAGTGGAGGGAAGGGTATAGGGAACTCTGGTGACAGGAATTATATGGGATTGCACTCCTCTTATCCCACAATCTTGTTAATCATAATTAAATCACTAATTTTAAAAAAGTGAGAGAAAAAAGGTATATAAATAAAGAAGCACACTATCTGCCAGGTATCTTCTTAGATATTAACTTTCTGAAGCTCCACATCCATTCTGTAGTATATTTAGAAAAGAGTTTAGTCTAGCTAGCTTAACACAAATACTAAAGTAAACGTATTCTCTATACACTTGTTGAAGGAGGAACATTGTTTGCTTTTTTCTATTTTTATTAGTGATTTAATAATGGGTTTAATTGTTTTGTTGTTATTGTTGAGTCATATGATTTATGTATTATCGTTTGTGATCAATCTCTTGTCAGTTGTGTGACATGCAAATATCTCCTCCCAATTTCTTGTTTACGTGTGTGTGTGTGTGTGTGTGTGTGTGTGTGTGTGTGAAGTTTTCTTTTAATGCGTAGAAGCTGTTGAGTTTATTGTAGTCCCATTAATTTAACCTTGTTTCAGTTTTGCTTGCCCATAGTGATGAGTCTCCAAATAGAGCCTGATGTTAAATTCCGGATGTGTTTCACCAATGTTTTCTTCTATATGTTTTTTAGTTTTAGTTCTAATAACCAGACCTTTGATCTGTTTTGAGTTACTTTGGCATATGGTGTTAAGGGGTGGTGCAGCTTCATTTTTCTGCAACTGACTACCCAGCATCAGCTATTGAAAAGGCCTTCTTTTCCCCCCACTGAAAAGCGTTTAGTCCTTTATTATATACACACATATGGGTTTATTTATGGAATTTCAATTTTGTTTTGTTGGTCTATAAATTGGTTTTGTTCAAGTATGGTAATGTTTTAATTACTATTGCTTTGTAGTATAAATGGAAGTCCAGGAGTGTTATGTATGCATTGTTTGATTTTTGCTAAACTGCTATAGTGCTGACTTTCCTCTGGATATCTTTAATAAAATATTTTCAATAAATGTGAAAAAGCATAAAAAATTATTTATTTGGGTAGAGACAGAAATTGAGAAGGATGGAGGAGATAGAGAGAGAAGGGAGAGAGACACAACACTGTTTCACCACTCATCAAGCTTTCCCCTTACAGGTGAGGGCAGGGGTCTTGAACCTGTATCCTTGCAGGCTGTAATATGTGCATTTAACCAGGTGTGTCACCTCCTAGCCCTACTCTATTTCCTTTTTATTTTCCATCAGGGTCATCACTGGGGCTCAGTGCCTACAGTATGAATCCACCACTGCCAGTGGTAATTTTTTTCCTGTTTAAGATTTTATTTTGTTTTCTTTTTACTTGATAGGACAGAGGGAAGTTGAGGAGAGAGAGGGAGAGAGAGACACTTGCAGCCCTGCTTCACTGCTCCCCCCCCCCCTTGCAAGTGGAAACCCTGGGGGGAGGGGTGTTGGTTGGTTGAACTTTGGTTCTTGAATATGTGTTCACTCAACTGGGTGTGGCATCCCTCACCCCTTAAAGATTTATTTTATTTGTTACATAGGAGAAAGTTTCACATGAAACAGAGAGAAGGTGTGAGATAGACAAGTTAGAATATTGCTTCAGTAAATTCAGTGCTGGTGATAGAACCTAGAAACTCAGGTATGGAAGCCCAGAGCTCTACCAGTTAAGGAATTTCCCCAGCTGCAACAGTTCTCATTTCTTTTTTTTTTTAAACAATTTAAAAAAATATTTATTTATTTATTCCCTTTTGTTGTCCTTGTTGTTTTATTGTTGCAGTTATTATTGATGTCATTGTTGTTGGATAGGACAGAGAGAAATGGAGAGAGGAGGGAAAGACAGAGAGGGGGAGAGAAAGACAGACACCTGCAGACCTGCTTCACTGCCTGTGAAGCGACTCCCCTGCAGGTGGGGAGCTTGAGGCTCGAACCGGGATCCTTCCACTGGTCCTCGTGCTTTGTACCACCTGCGCTTAACCCGCTGTGCTACCAATTCTCATTTCTTATCTTTAGTTGTTTAGTGACCTCTATTTATTCACAGAGGTCAGAGGCTCAGGACCTGTATGCTGTGCCCTCTACCTAGGTAGCCCCAAGGACTTACCAGATGCCAAGGCAAAGAGATTGGGAGGCTGCTTATTGGGTTCTCGGATACATAAGGCTACTTGGTCAGGCTGGACAGCAGCAACACACTACCCAGGATTCCCAGTTCCCAGTGTGCAGTCCCTCTGGACCTGCCTCATTCCTTTAGGCAGGCGTTTCCTGTTGATAAGAAGCTCGTTCACAAACACTGATAAAGAGATGAAGAAAGGAAATTGACCTGCTTGGGTAGAATGGGCATTTTGTCTGCCTTTTCTACCCTCTTCCTTTGCCCAGCACCCCTCCCCCTACTGCTTCCCAGAACACAGGAGAAAACATGTCCATCCTCCACCCCTATAGGCTCTACTTCGTGGTTTCCAGGAATTTAACTTTACAGAGCTCTTAGGAACAGGACCTAGCTTGACCCGTGTGTGTGTGTGTGTGGGGGGGGGGTTTTAGGGTAAGAGCTCAGAGGCAGGAAGCACTGGGTGCTAGGATGCCCCCAAGCTCAGGGGAAAGGGCAAGGGCAGCAGGAAGGAAGGACAGGCACACGCTACATCTACGACCTTCCCTCCTCCCTCCCAGCCCTCCCCCAGAGGTTTAGATCCAAGTCTTGATTACTCTTGGTTAGGTGGCCACATAGTCTGTAATTCGTGGGGTTTCCATAAATGAAAAAATCTCATTAATTTTTGCTGCTAATTTGGAATCTGTGATTCTTCCAGGCAAGAAACTAGACTGATGTTTAGAAAAACAAGCCAAGTAAACAACTGTGGGGGTTGGTTGGGGTTTGTAAAGCTCCAGGAAGGCAGGTTCTTTCAGGGTCTGGGCCTGCAGTTAGGATGACTTGCCAGCAGGTGGGAGATAAAGATTTGCCCACCACTAGTGCTTCAGTCTTCAGTTACTGGTCACCAACAGAATTTTAAAAAAATAACAAAATGGAACTATTGACAAGACCATAGGATAAGAGGGGTACAATTCCACACAATTTCTACCACCAGGAGCTCCCTATCCCACCCCCTCCCTTGAAAGCATTCCTTCTTTATCCCTCTAGGAGCATGGACCCAGAATCATTATGGTGGAAGGTCTGGCTTCTGTAATTGCTTCTCTGCTGAACACAGGCATTAGCAGCAGGTTGATCCATGCTCCCAGCCAGTCTCTCTTTTTCCCTAGTGAGGCAGGGCTTTGGGAAGGCAGGGCTCCAGGAGACATTGGTGGTGGAGTTGTCTGCCCAGGGAAGTCAGGTTGGTGTCATCTGGAATCTGGTGGCTAAAAAAGCATTGAGATACAGAGCAGAACAACTTGTCAAGTAATCAGGAACCTAAAGGCAAGAATGTAGCAGGTGAGATATGGAGTCTCCATTTTGGTAAAAGCTAGTAGGTCTATTTTAAGTATATTCCAAGGGGGCCATGACTTTAGTAGTTTTTGCCTGAGCCTAACAGCTAATATTCAGGTGGATCAAAGGTATTGTCTGGGGAGATGGTGTCAGTATTGGAAATAAGACTAGAAAGCTAGATCAGGGAAGAGAGTAGCTTCTAAATATGGGGAAAGTATATAAAAATTGTTAACTGTAAACCCCAACAATTTTGTTTGGGGCCCATGTTTGTCACAGGAGCCTGTGTAACCTCCGCATCTCTGTAGATCTGAGCTTGCATTCTGTGGTCACAGCTAGGAACATTCTAGGCTGCACTAACTTCAGGACCCATCTTCTTCATGTGGTAGAGTACATTGCCCAGCCTCCCTTTGGAGAATAAAGCTGTCCATTCTTGATCCACATAGAGGGCAAGGCCCTATAGAGGCCCACAAAGGGGTCCATTATGTTGTTCCTGATGGAGATGACCAGCTACAGTAGAGAGAGGGATCTATGGTCCATAATGTCTGTGTGGGAATCCCAGGACTCCCTGACTAGGGCCCCAGGTGATGTGGTGGCCTGGTAGCGACCAAAGAGTCATCATTAAAGTGTGCCCATCTTTTGCTCTGATCCAGCCTCGTAGTCCTTACTTTGTCTGGCAAGGCTAGCCTTGGAATGATTGAGGAAAGTGAAACTGACAGAAATGTTTTAAAGAATTTTATTCAAGAATACTTTCCCCTGGGATGGAATTCCTTAATAATACAAATACAGACTGAGGCAAACATAAAGAAGTGGAATAGGTGTTTCTAAATAGACTGTATTTAAAAGCATGTCAACAACTGGGTACAGGAGCAGCTTTCCTGTGCTCTTACCTGTTTGCAGCCCTGATTACCACTCAGCCAAGACCTGCAGGCTGTAGGCACTCATAATTCTCTTTGCACACTTCTGACACTTTTCGAAAGGAACAGAATTGTGAAAAGCACAGGCTTTTAGCTCAGCCAAAATTCCATTTGGATTTTATTTTCAGTAATCCAACAAGTTTACTCTGAATTTTATATGGAGGAATATAAATTCATGGAAAGTCAAATTTCTCTTACTTAGGCTTCTTTTTGAATAGGTTCTTTATTTCCTTGATTCAAAAACAAAAGCATCAAAAAAGTAGACAGGGAAAAGCAAACAGAAGGTAGATAGTAAATCATTTTTCTCCTGTCTGCCAAAGTTCCTGGGCCTCAAAGCAAAGAAACAACTAATTCTGTTTTTTTTTTTTTTGGCAGATCACTGCTGGATTCTGGCTTATGTTGGTATTCGGAATTGGACCTAGGACCTCAGAACCTCAGGCAGGAAAGGCTTTTATATAACCAGTATGCCATCTCTCCAACTCAGCAGTAGTCTTTCCTGTCCCTTCTGAGTTTACATGTGTATAAGTAAATTTAAATATGAATCCTTATACACCATTCTTTTTTTTTTTTAATTTCTTTATTGGGGGATTGATGATTTACATTTGACAGTAAGTACAATAGTTTGTACATAACATTTCTCAGTTTCCCACATAACAATACAACCCCCACTAGGTCCTCTGTCATCCTTTTTGGACCTGTAATCCCCCCCATCCCAGAGTCTTTTACTTTGGTGCAATACGCCAACTCCAGTTCAAGTTTTACTTGTGTTTTCTCTTCTATCTTATTTTTCAACTTCTGCCTGAGAGTGAGATCATCCTATATTCACCCTTCTGCTTCTGACTTATTTCACTTAACATGATTTCTTCAAGCTCCAGCCAAGGTGGGTTGAAAATGGTGAAGTCACCATTTTTAATAGCTGAATAGTATTCCACTGTGGTTATACGCTACTCTATATCTTACTTTTTAAAAAATACTTAAATACTATTATGTCTTGGAGATCTTTAGATATTATCAGATAGAGAACAGAATAGATAGGGTTGCTGCTAGGGTTTGGCGCTTGCAGTACGAATTCACTGCTCCTGGTGGCCATTTTTTCTTTTCTTTTCTTTTTTATTTTCCTTTCTATCATTTTATTTGATAGAAAAGAGAGAAATTGAGAGAGGACAGGGAGATAGAGAGGGAAAGAGAAAAATAGATACCCACAGGCCTGCTTTGCCACTTGTGAAGCATTCCCCTCTGCTGCAGGTAGGGAGACAGGGGCTCAAACCTGGATCCTTACTCAGGCCCTTGTGCTTAGTATAATGTGTGCTTTACTGGGGCACCGCCACTTAGCCCCTTTCATATTCCTTTTTTTTTTTTTTAACAACAACATAGTATTACACTGATTGAACATACCTTAATTAAACACATTCCCTATTTTTTGGAGTTTTGATTAATTCTAGTTTGGAGCTGTTACAAACAATGCTGCAATGACTAGACTTGTATCGTTTGTTTAATTCAAGTGTATCTGTATGTAGGATAGATTCTAAATTGTAAAATTCTAAGGCCAAATGATGTACGAATTTGGCCTAGTCAATTCTGGAGAAATGAGAAAAGGGGAGACTTATTCTAGCAGAAAACAAAACAAGTAATAGTCATAGAAATGGAATAATAATGGCTAGCAGTTGAGGAAAGAGTTCAACTGGTACAACATCTGACTTGCATACCTAAGGTTTCTGGTGTTGTTCCTAGTGCCATAGATTGGTGCTCTGGTTTCTCTCTCTCTCTCTCTCTCTTGAATCTCATGTGAAACCCTCTTTCTCTTTTATGTGTAATAAATAAAGTAAGTATTTAAAAATTGTAACAGGGGCAGGGGTAGATAGCCTAATAGTTATGCAAAGAGACTCTCATGCCTGAGCCTTTGAGGTCCCAAGTTCAATCCCCTGCACCACCATAAACCAGAGCTGAGCAGTGCTCTGGTAAAAATAAAAAATAATAAAATAAACATAAAAATTGTAACAAACACAAGTGATCAAATAGATAGGAATGTAGTGCAAAATAGAGACAGAAACATATATGCATGGGAACTAGCAAGTAATATAATTGGCATCAAAAGTTAGTGAATATATTGCAGTATAGTTGACAAATAAAACTGTAGGTTTTTTTTTTTTTTTTTTTATGAAGGCATGGGGAGATAACACAGTGGTTATCCAAAAGCCTTCCATGCCTGAGGCTCTGCTGTTCCAGGCTCAATCCCAGCACCACCATAAGCCAGAGTTGTGCTCTGGTTAAAATAAAATCTAAGAAAATTACTGGAGAAGGGGGCCAGGTGGTAACACAGTGGGTTAAGCATACATGATGCAAAACACAAGGACCAGAGTAAGGATCCCAGTTCGAGCCCCCAGCTCCCCACCTGCAGGGGGGTCGCTTCAGAGGTGGTGAAGCAGGTCTGCAGGTGTCTATCTTTCACTCCCCCTCTCTGTCTTTCCCTCCTCTTTTGATTTCTCTCTGTTCTACCAAAAAAAATAATAAAATACTGGAGATGATGGATAAATAGGACAGGGTGTTTGTTCTGAGGGAAAAGAAATAGTTCCAAGATTGGGGTAATGGTTGCATAATTCTATGAATATACTAAAAGTCATTGAGTTATATTTTAGATGTACAAATTATATGGTGTATGAATTGTATCTTAATAAAGTTCTTTAAATGTTGATGAGAAAGGCTAGATAGTTTAGACAGTATTGGGAACACTGGTTAGTGTTTGGAGGACAAATGTCTTATCTTATATCCAGGATCCCATGTGAATTGAGAACCAAAATGTGAAAGGCAAAACTATTAGGTGAATACAAGAAAATGTAATATAACAGCCTGTAATAAAGGGGTGTGGAAAGACTTAAATAAGACCCTTAGGGATCAGGAAGGTGGCTCAGTAATAGAGCTTAGGTGAGGTCCTGGGTTCAATCCCTGGTAACACTTAAATGGCAGAGTGGTGTTCTGACCTTACTCTCTCAATTAAAAAAAAACTAAACAAATCCCTTAGGAAACAAGCAGTAGAGCAAACCAAAAAATGTGGATATGACAGTGCTAGTTCATTCTTCAACTTAACAACATAAATAAAGTTCACATTAGTAAACTGATTAATATGTGATTGTAGATGTAAGATAGATATCTAGAAAGAGATATTTGCCCCCAAACTGCAAAGGTATTAGTAGCCACAATATATTAGAAACAAGATCCAAATCAACAAGATCCAAAGGAAAAATGAGTAAAAGACAAAGAGAATCAATTTACAAAAAAGGACCCTGGGGGTCAGGCGGTGGCGCAGTGGGTTAAGCGCATGTGGCGCAAAGCGCAAGGACCGGCATAAGGATCCCGGTTTGAGCCCCGGCTCCCCACCTGCAGGGGAGTCGCTTCACAGGCGGTGAAGCAGGTCTGCAGGTGTCTATCTTTCTCTTCCCCCTCTCTGTCTTCCCCTCCTCTCTCCATTTCTCTCTGTCCTATCCAACAACGAACAACATCAACAATGGCAATAATAATAACCACAACAAGGCTACAACAACAAGGGCAACAAAAGGGGGAAAAAAGGGCCTCTAGGAGCGGTGGATTCATGGTGCAGGCACCGAGCCCAGCAATAACCCTGGAGGAAAAAAAAAAAAAAAGGAGCCTAGGGTTTGGAGGGATAACTCACTGGGTAGGCATCTGTGCTGTCATGTGGACAATCCTGATTCAAGGCCCAGTACCACATGGGAGGTGATATGGCACTGGGGCAGCTTTGGTGACTCTCCCTCTCTCTCTCTTTCTCTCTTCCTTCATCTGAATGAAAAAGTGGCATGAATTAATTTTTTTAAAAAAACCCTAGTGACTTACAAGAATAGAAGGGAGAGGGGAGAGTGATGGTACACTCCATTGAGTGCACACTACCATATGCAGAGACTACCAGCAGGGAGGAAGCTTCACAAGTGTAAAGCCAGTGTGCGGGTATCTTTCTTTCTGTCTCCTTCTCACCTTTCAATCGCTATCTGTGTCCTATCTAATAAAAATGGGGGGCAGGAGGACAACAAGGTTTCCATTTGTTGTGGATTTGTAATGCTGGCACTGAACCCCCATCCATAACCCTGGTGGCAAACAACAATAATAGAATAGAAAGGAATGCTCAAAGTTAGTAATACCCAAGTGTTGGCAAGTATGTGAGCAAACGGATACTCTGGCACAACTTTTGTGGACATAGAGACAAGTATAGCCATTTGAGCATTACCTGGTGATAATGAAGATATCTATGCCATTTGACTTCATGGTGCCATCCATTTGGGGCCCACAGCTCAAAGAAATGCTGATACAAGCCCCCAAGGGGACATACATGAGGAAGTCCAACATAGTGCAACTGTGGTAGCACATAGTTGGAACTAATTTCGGTGTCTGTGCTTGAGGAAATGGATGAGTAAAATGTGGATGAATATTTTAGAATATTAGGTCATTATCCATAGGAAGCAAAGAGCAAGATATACACACAGCAACATGAGCAATTAGTTAATTAGTTAATTAATTAATTTTTAACAGAGCACTGTTCAACTCTAGCTTATAGTGGAACAGGGCATTAAAACTGAGACTTTGGAGCCTCAGGCATGAAAAAATCTTTATGCACAATTATGCTACCCCCTACCCCAAGAACAAATCTTAAATAGAGAACTGATTGGTAAAGAGAATGAAGATTATAGCACAATGCCTTTTACATAAGTTTAGAATGCATAATGGAACTACCATATGATCCAGCAATCCCAATTCTGGGTATATATCCAAAGAAATTGGAATCAAAATACCAAAGAGATTTCTGTACTTCCAAATTCATTGCAGCATTATTCATGATAGCTAAGACATGGAAGCAAACAGAATGTCCCTTGACAGACAAATGGAGAAAGAAAATGAGGTGTATGCATACAATAAAGTATTCAGCCACTAATTAATTTTAACATTGCTATTTAAAAACAGAATAGCATCCCTGTAGGGTTGAACATGTGATCTGTGATAGTGAGGGTTCTGAGTTTGAGTCCCAGCATCCCATGTGTCACAGTGATGCTCTGATTCCCTCTCTTTTCCTGTGTCATTAATAAATATTTTTTAAAGGAAGGAAAATAGGGGGGTGGGAAGTAGCACAGTGGGTTATGTGCACATGGCATGAAGCACAAGGACCATCATAAGGATCCCGGTTTTAGCCCCCCGACTCCCCACCTGTAGGAGGGTTGCTTCACAAGCAGTGAAGCAGATCTGCAGGTGTTCTCTCCCCCTCTGTCTTCCCCTCCTCTCTTGATTTCTCTCTATCCTGTCCAAACACAGCAGCAATAGCAACAGTAACAATAACAAAACACTGACAACAAGGGCAATAAAAATGGAAGGAACATGGTCTCCAGGAGCAGTGGATTCGTAGTGTAGGCACCGAGACCCTGGAGGGGAAAAAAAAAAAAAAAGGAAAATTTGTCATTTGCGACAAAATAGTTGAACCTGGAGAATATCATGCTAAATGAAATAAACCAGATAGATACACATAGATATGACATGAGCCCACTTATTTGAAGAAGCTAAACTAGTAAAAAAAAAAAAAAAAAAGGCAGAGTAAAATAGTGGTTATAGGGTCTGGGGCTAGAGGGGATAAGGAGGTACTGGTTAAAAAATACAAAGTTTCACTTATGTAAGATGAATAAGCCCTAGAAATCTATGGGATAGTGTAGAGACTCTAGTTAACAATACTGTGTTGTGCACTGAGAAGTATGTTGAGGGTAGCACTTAAGTCAAGTGTTCTCCCCCACACACAATAATAATAGAAGGCATACATATTCAAAGCAGCATTCTTCGCAAGGATATAGATATCCTAAAGAACTTGGAGCCATCTCTGGAGTGCTGTAGGGCGAGGGGAGCCAGGTGGGTGTAGATGAGAGTGGAGATTGCAGAAAGAACTAGAAAATTACAGCTGAGGATAGCCCTGCCACCTTGAACAGTCCAGTGCTGATAACATGCTAACGCGTGATTAGCTTGAGGCCCTCACAGGGAAAAGAAAACAAAACCAGCGACCCGAGGAGTTTGAGTCCTGACTCAGCCACTTAGGAACTTGTGACCCTGGGCATGGAACAGTGCAGAACACTGAGCCTTGTCTTTGAGTGGATGTGCTTGTGAGGAAGCACTGGTGTGGGGTAAAATGTCTGGCCCGAATTGCTGTTCTATTAATAACAACAATGACAACAATACTGACAATAGTTGCAGTATTCACTATTCAATCCTTTGGAGCTACAGGCCAGTGTGCAGTCCTCTCCCCATTTCCAGGTTGTCTAATCTCTATGACCTCCTCATGTGAGCAGCAGCTAGAAAGGAGAAATTTGCAGGACAAGGTGGAAGCCTGTGTTTGCATACATGCAGCAAATATACCTGTTTATGTATACGTGTGTGCTTATGGCAATTAGAGAAAGGTTCCTCATCCTGCAGTCACTAGCTGCTTCCTTTGGATCAATACCTTAGTTAGGTCTTTTGTGAAATGAAATTTATATTCACGCCTCGCTGTTCCCTTAGTAACAATCTCTGGCAATCAGATCTGCTCTCGGGTGGAAACGGCCTTTGGAAGGAGCTGGCTGTAGAGCAGGGCTACATGAGCTTACCTTTGTCAGAGACTGTTTTCTGATATAGCCAGTAGCTTCCCACCCACCCAACCCCAAATTTTAACTACATTTGAGCAGACTTAACAAGGTCTTAAAATAGATATAAAGTGGTTTCGCCCCACAAGGGGGAATTCTTAAAATACTGAAGTACTATTTTAAAGCAATAGTCAAGTACTTCAGAAAAGCTCATTTATATTCCAAACAATCTCTATGCTAATTTCAAATGATTCTTTCCCAACCACTAGGTAATATTTTGGGTTACTGTATGTACCTGAAATGAATAAAATTACCTTTATTTCATTTTTTAATGAATAGTCACTTACTCAAACTGACTTTTCCACATGTCTTCTAGATTCTCACTTTTATTATATTTCAGATGTGAAATTGATCCTATAGTGGAGAGACAGAAGCACAGAAAACCAGGTTTGTCACAGTTGTCTGAATGGGAGGATTGTAACTCTCAGATCCCCACTGATTTTTTGTCTTTCTTTTTAAAGATTCATATTTATTTATGAGAGAGAGAAGAGAGAAGGAGAAGAAGAAAGTGAGGGAGAAATGCTTGAGGGTCCAATATTTTATCCACTAAGCCACATCCCTGGATGCTGATCTTTTTCTTTTACTTCATACAGAAAAATGGAAGGAAGTTCTACTGCTAACACAAGATTATATTTACCTGCATCTACTTCTCTCTCTCCTTAGGTCTTCCCCCCCCCCCAAATTCCTTCTTCATAATAACCCTTCATTCTTCTGAATGAATCCTCAGCTTATCTTTCTCTAGATTATCTTTTATCTTCCCCCCCCCAGGGTGTGAATTTACTGCAGGCAAAGAAACTCTCAACCCCACCCATTTAGTCTCTCTCCTCTCCCCTGCATAGTCATAATTATTGGGAAAGTTTCTCCTACCTCCCACTCACTCCTCAGCCCACTCCTTTTGGCTTTGTCACAAACACTGATCTCTTGGAGGTTACTACTGGCCTCCTTGTTGCTAAATCTGGAGGATCCTTATCAGTCCTTCCTTCTTCAACTTCACTTCTTGGCAACATTTGCCAGCTAACTGTTCCAATCATTCAAGGGTCTTCTTCTGTTGGTGGTGGGACCTTTTCAATTTATTTTTATTTTATTTTTTGCCTCCAGGGTTATTGCTGAGGCTCAGTGCCTTCACTATGATCCACTGTTGCTGGAGGCTACTTTTTTTCCTTTTTGTTGCCCTTGTTGTTAATTATTGATGTTATTATTATTGTTGTATTGCTATCAGATAGGACAGAGAGAAGGGGAAGACAGAGAGGGAGAGAGAAAGATAGACACCTGCAGACCTACTTCACCACCTGTGAAGGAACCCCCCTGCAAGTGGGGAGCTGGTGACTTGACCCAGGATCCTTATGTTGGTCTTTGCGCTTCACACCACGTGCGCTTAACCCTCCCTTTTTTTTTTTTTTTTTTTTAACCAGAGCAATGCTCTGGTTTATGGTGGTGCAGGGGATTGAATCTGAGACTTCGGAGCCTCAGGCACAAGAGACTCTTTGCACAACCAATATGCTATCTACCCTCCACCCTTGACTGGTGGTTTTCAAATCCATGTCTCCATCCAGATCTTCTCAGTGCTAGATGTCAAGATCTAGCTGTTTTTAGATGATTTCTTGGATGTCTCCTAGCACCTCAAACTCATTATGTCCACAACAGAACTCATTATCTTTGTCCCTGATATTCAGAGAATATCATTCACATAGATGAGATCCAGCTCCTTCTCACTATTACTGCCCCACAGCAATCAAGCACAGTCTTTGTCCAGTCCACTCCTAGTTATCTCTCCAACTCTGACACCTCTCTCCACCCCTACCCTGGTCTCAGCTACCACCAGTTCTCATGCAGGCTACTTGTGACTTCTCTTGGTCCTCTATTCATCCTAGCCCCTCCAGTCCATCCTTTACATGATAGTTGGAGAAATCCCTCTAAACAAATTGTTCTTTCCCTTTCTTAAAGATCATTTTATTTAATTTCTTCTTCTTCTTCTTCTTCTTCTTCTTCTTCTTCTTCTTCTTCTTCTTCTTCTTCTTCTTCTTCTTCTTCTTCTTCTTCTTTTTGCATGGAGACAGAAAGAAACTGAGAGGGAAGGAGGAGAAGGAGAGGGAGAGAGAGAGAGGGAGAGAGGACAAGGGAAAGGAAGGGAAAGAGAAAAAGAGACACCTGCAGAATTTTCATAATACCTGCTCATGCAGGTGGGGACAGGGGCTTGAACCCAGGTTCTTCTGCACTGCAACATGTGCACTCTACCTTGTGTGCCACTGCCCGCCCCCATTTTTTTCTTTTTAAAGGTTTATTTATTCTATGAGAGAGAAAAGACACATGGATTCCTCTACTTAGACATATGCTATGCCACGGATCACATGTGGGACCTCATACATAGAAGGAATGCACTCTTCCCTGAGCAACCTCACTATTCCACAAATATGTGTGTGTGTGTGTGTGTGTGTGTGTGTGTGTGTGTGTGTGTTTTGTCCTTACAAAAACATCGCTTTGCTTTGATTTATGGTGGTGCTGGGATTGAGCCCAATACTTAGGAGCTTCAAGCATAAATTTTTTTTTATTATTAGAAATATATCAAGTTTCATATTTTAGTGCCATCAAACTTACGGCATTAAAATTAACTTTTTTTTTTTAGTGATTTAATAATGATCAACAAGGTTGTGAGATAATAAGGGTACAGTTCCATATAATTCCCGCCACCAGTGTTCTGTATCCCGTCCCCTCCATTGGAAAGTTCCTTTTTCTTTATCCCTCTGGGAGCATGGACCGAGGATCATTATAGGATGCAGAAGGTGGGAGTTCTGGCTCCTGTAATTGCTTATCCACCAGACATAGGCATTGGCCAGTCTATCCATACTCCCAGCTTGTTTCCATCTTTTCCTAGTGGGGTAGGACTTTGAAGAGGTGGGATTCCAGGACACATTGGTGAGGTCGTCTGCCCAGGGAAGTCACGTTGGTGTCATGGTAACATCTGCAACTTGGTGGCTGAAAAGCATTAAGATATAAAGCAAAACAAATTGTTTAATAATCAATAGATTAATAGAGTCTTCAATCAATCAATAGAGTCTTCGTGTTGGAAGAAGCTAGAAAGTCTTTTTTAAGTATATTCCAAGGGGCCCATGACTTTACTAATTTTTGCCTGGGTCCAACAGCTAACATGCAGGTGGGCTAGGAGTACTGTCTGGAAAGATGTTGTCAGAGATGAGAATAGGACTAGAAAGTTGAATCAGGGAAGAGAGTAGCTCCTAAATATAAGAAAACTATATAAATACTGTTAACTGGAAACCCCATCGATCTGACCTAGGGCCCATATCTATTCCTGTTTGGCACAGGAACCTGTGTAACCTCTGCATCTCTGTCAGTCTGAGCTCATATTCCGTGGTCATAGCTGGGAACATTCTAGGCTGCACTCATTTCAGGACCAGTTTTCCTTGAGTGGCAGTGTATGTTGACCTCACCTAGCCTCCCTTTGGAGAGTGGGGCAGTTTCTAGCATTGTTTCTCTATACTGAGGGCAAGATCCTGTAAAGGCCCACAAGAGGGTTTATGATATAGTTCCTGATGGAGATGACCAGTGATGATGGAGAGATCTGTTAGAGGTCTAGGCTCATCATATCTATGTGGGAATCCCAGGATTCCCTGATTAGGGACCTGGATGATGGGGTGGCCTGGTAGTGACCGAAAGAGCCACCATTAAAGTGTGCCAGTCTCTGGCTTTTATCCAGATTTTTAGTTTTTACTTTATCTGACAGGGTTAGACTCAATAGTGATTGAGGGAAGTGAAATAGTAAGGTGAGAAGGGTATCTAGGTCTAAGTAGAAAATATTTGATTAAGTACTTTATGGTGTCTTTTAGGTCTTTCTGTTTGTTTGCTGCACTTACTGAGTCACTGTAGACTACTGCTCACTTTTTTTAAAAAATAATTTATTTCTTTATTAGGGAATTAATGTTTTACATTCAACAGTAAATACAACAGTTTGTACATGCATAACATTCCCCAGATTCCCATTTAACAATACAACCCCCACTATGTCATTCATCATCTTTCATGGACCTATATTCTCCTGTATACTGCTCACTTTTACTTTAAAGTATATATTTTCCCCTAACTTATGATTACATGTACCCTATCTCATGAGCCCTGGTCTATATCTTAAGTTCTGTAACTTTTTTAGGAAGTACACCGTCTGAAATGGAAGTAAGGAATCCTATGAGCTAGGAAAGGTCTTACCAGAATAATGGAGCTAGAGGGTTGACATCCCAGGCCTGGCATCTCTGAGCACAGTCCAAAGTAAAACATGTCAAGGTGGCACTAGTTCCATTGATAGGCATAAATGTCTAGTGCCTAATCACTATGCTATTTCTCCTTCTGCTACTGGTTATTTCTATTTATTTATTTATTTATTTATTTATTATTGGATAGAAACAGAAATTGAGAAGGGAGGGGGAGAATGAGAGGGAGACAGAGAGAGAGACACCTGCAACTCTGCTTCACCACTTCTGAAGTTTTCCCCCTGCAGGTGGAGACCAGAGGCTTGGACCTGGGTCCTTGTGCAATATACTGTGAGCACTTAACTAGGTGTGTCACCACCTGGCCCCCACAACTGGTTATTTCTTAATGCTCTCTACTGAATGTCACTGCCTTCAGGATAAAGTCCAGATTCCATATTGCACTGACAGGCCTTCATTACTTGCCCTACCTGGCCCACTACTGCCTCATATCTCTCTCACCTCCCTCTTCGTGTTCTAGCCACACCTTACTTTTTCCTTTCAGTTCCTCAGACCCTTAAAGTCCATCTACCTCTGGGCCTTTTCATACACTGTCCCTTCTGTCCAGGTCAGTCTTAGTGTGGCTGCCATGCATTTATTAGGAAGTGTGTGTGCTGGGGAGATGGAGTGAAAGTTAGTGAGATGCAGAGTTGAATGTGAACTCCAACTATGTTGTCTTCAAGCTGAATGTATGATCTTAAGCCTGCCCACTACCCTTTCTGAGTCACGATACTCTCATCTGCAGAAAGAGGAGTAACAATATCAATTTGGGGGGGGGGTTATATAAAGGTTTTTCCTTTTCCACTATTTGACCCACCTCTAACCAGATTCTCATATGCCTTGTGGTGGTTCCGGGCAGGCATGTTTGAGCAACATGACAAAGCCTGCTCCCCATAGCTAATTGGGCCAGAGGTTGGCCCCTGGCTTAACCAAACTGGACTACCAATCCCTCCATAGGGACTGGGACCCAGAGAGAGTCACATCAGAGACTTTCCCGTGTAGCTAAGATAGAGTATCAAAGGCTGCCAGGAGCCATATGTTCCCATGTAGATGAGAAGCAGAGAATACTGCTACAACAAAAAAAGGGAGAAGATTAAGCAAAGGCCAGAAAGGCAAAGACTGTGGACACAGGGCAAGAATCTCAGACATTTGACATCCTGATTGATGTCTAATGATTCTGATGATGGGCTGACACCAGAGATACTAAGCCTGCAAGAAAGCCTGACATCCTTAGACAAAAAAGCTTTTTCTTAAATAACTATATATAGTAGGTATTCAGTAAGTAATACTATTATTATTAATGCAGTCTAGGGGTGAGTGTGGTGAAGACTAAGGAAGGTATGTCAGAACTCTCTGCGTCCCTTTCTCTAGACTAGTTTCCAGAAATAGACTTACTGCTTAGCATTATCATCCTGGGAGCTTTTTTTTTTTAAGTTTTGTAAATTATTTATTTATTATTGCATAGAGACAGAGAGAAATTGAGAGGGAAGGGAAAGAGATAAGGAGAGAGGCAGAGAGCTACCTGCGGCACTGCTTCACCTTTTTAATGAAGCTTCCCTCTGCAGGTGGAGACCAGGGGCATGAACCTTGGTCCTTGTGCACTGTAATGTGTGTACTTAACCAGGTGCACCACCACCTGGCCCCCTGGGAGCTTTTTTTTTTAATCTCCAGGCATTGAAGCCAAGGTCTCATACCTGTGAAACATATGTTCTCCCATGAACTCTATCCTTGACTTCCCACATGAACATTTTCTTATTTTTAAATTGTTATTCATTTATAAGAAACAGAGAGAGGAGAGAGAAGCAAAGCATCACTCTGGGACATATGATGCCAAGGACTGAATTTGGAACCTCTTGCTTGAGAGCCTAGCACTCTATCGATCCACTGTATCACCTCCCAGATCTTTATTATTATTATGTTATTATTATTACTACTGAAAAGCTAAACTGTCATATTTTGGTACCTTTGCAAGAAAGGGAAAAATTAAACATAATCTCACCTTATCCAAGTGAAGCAAATGTTTTCATTGCACACATGCTTCACATATGTACACTAATCATCATAGTTGTAAGTTTCATTTAGTGCCCAGTGCTCTTCACTTAATATATGAAAAGCACTCGAATATTTCCACACAGACTTCATAACCACTCTAATGACTGAACAGTATGTGATCCAGTATACTGGATAACTGATCAAACTAGTACATGTATTTTGTTTTTCCTATCATTAATCATGCTGCCATATATCATATGAATAAAGTTAGTTTAAATTATTTTGCACTAGTTATTCTACTTGACAAAGTAATGCCTTTGAAATGTCAATGATACAAACAATAAGGAGAAAGAGCTTTATAATTTCAGTACCTCCAGATAACTCTTATAAACATTTTGCCAGGCCAGGCAGTGCTACACCTGGCTAAGTGTATTCATCACAGTGTGCAAGGACCTGGGTTCAAGCCTCTGGTCTTCACCTGCAGGGTGAAAGCTTCATGAGTGGTGAAGCAGGCCTATGGGTGACTTGCTGTGTCCCTCTTCCATCTCAATTTCTCTTTATATATATCCAATAATAAATAAATATAAATAAATAAATTTTAAAAGCTTGCTTTTTCAAAAAACATTTTTCTAAATATCCTTCCAATTCCTTTTATATATAGTTTTAAAATAAATAATAGATTATATCATACATACTTTAGAACTTGTTTTCCCACTTTAAGTGTGTATCATAAACATATTTTTCCATTATTAAATATTTTCTACAACTCTTTTTTTTTGTTTGCCTCCAGGATTATTAGTGGGGCTCAGTGCCTGCACTACAAATCCACTTCTCCTGAGGCCGTTTTTTAATTTTCTCTTTTTTTTTGCTTTTTTTTTTTTTGGATAGGACAGAGAGAAATTGGGGGTGGGGTGGGGAGGGAGAGAGAAAGACAGACACCTGCAGGCCTGCTTTACCGCTTGTGAAGCAACCCCCTGCAGGTGGGGAGCCAGGGGCTTGAAGCCGGATCCTTATTTGGGTCCTTGCACTTCATACTACGTGTGCACTTCATACATAACTTTGTATGCCACTGGCTTGTGGTGATTTGAGAGACTGAACCTGGGACTTTGGAGCCTCAGGCATGAGAGTCTCTTTGCATAACCATTGTGCTACATGACCATTTCTCTGTTTTTTTTTAAATTTAATTTTTTATTTATAAAAAGGAAACATTGACTAAACCATAGGATGAGAGGGGTACAACTTCACACAGTTCCCACCACCAGACCTCTGTATCCCATCCCCTCCCCTAATAGCTTTCCTATTCTTTAACCCTCTGGTAGTATAGACCCAAGATCATTGTGGGATGCAGAAGGTGGAAGGTCTGGCTTCTGTAATGGCTTCCCCGCTGAACATGGGTGTCGACAGGTCAATCCATACTCCCAGCCTGTCTTTCTCTTTCCCTAGTGGGGAAGGGCTCTGGGGAAGCAGAGCTCCAGCACACATTGGTGGGATTGTCTGTCCAGGGAAGTCTGGTCGGCATCATGCTAGCATCTGGAACCTGGTAGTTGAAAAGAGAGTTAACATACAAAGCCAAACAAATCGTTGACCAATCATGAACCTAAAGGCTGGAATAGTGCAGAGGTGAAGAGTTGGAGGGCCCTCCATTTTGTAGATAGTTAGTAGGCATATTTTAGTTATATTCCACATGGAGAGGAGAGAAATTGGTCTATAGCTGGCGGCCAGTGTTGGGTCTTTCTTTGGTTTCAAAACCGCTATAATATTCGCACGATGCCAAACTTTGGGCATAGACTCAGATTCCAAGATGTGGGACAGGAATGAAGCGAGCCACTTCTTTGCCGTGGGACCCAGGTTAAGAATGAGTTCTGGGGTGATGTTATCATAGCCAGCAGCTGTTCCCGGTTTAACCCTCTTCAAAGCGTCTTCCAGTTCAGACAGTGTAAAGGGAGAGATTTTTGGAGATGGACAAGATAACCAGAAGTGGGATGACCACTCATGGGAAATTTCTCTTTTCCAGACTGGGTCGATCTTAGCACGTCCAACTTGAGTTAGGTGACTAGCCACTGAGTTTGGAGATACGGGAGGATGGGAGACGGGAGGGGGTTGGCTACCAGCACCCAGTCTGTGAAGAAGCTTCCAGGCCTTCCTACTTGAGTGGGTGAAGTTCAGACTTTCCGTGAGTTGTTGCCAGTGGGCTTGGCGTGCTGCATCCAGGGAGGCAATGAGATGGTCAGCCACATCTGGGTCGCCCAACTCATCATACTGCTTTAGTAGTTGCTCGCATTCAGCATCAAGACAAGGCGTATAGTTAGCACGTCTCCCACGAGGAATGGCTTGGGAAGCTGCTTTGAAGATGGCTTGGCGGAAGCGCCTGTAGGAATCTTCAGGGGGGATAGAGTTAATTGGAATTGCAGGAACAGATTTGTTGGTAAGATCACTGAACAGACGCCAGTTTGCTTTCCGAAAGTTCCGTCTTAGTTTCTCCGAGCACAGAATCAGTGGGAGCTGGAGACCAATGTGGATGATAGCTGGGCGGTGATGACTGTGCGGGAAGATCTTGAGAACTTGTCTCGTAGCGGGAAAGGCTTGGCCGTTGACTGTGCTAATCCAGCACAGGTCGGGTGACAAATCTTTATTCCATCTAGCACTGTGAAAAGAGCCTGGCTGTTTGGGATCGTCACATATTTCTTCTGTCACATATTTCTCATCTTACAGAGAAATTCCTATCACCCGCCCAGGCTGGTTTCCGCCCAGGAAGATCTACCTGCGAACAAGTACTAGCCCTCTCAACTTACATTGAAAATGGATTCCAGAAGAATTTAAAGACGGGTGCTGTCTTTGTTGATCTCACAGTAGCCTATGACACGGTCTGGCACCGTGGTCTCCTAGTCAAGATCTCAAGATGCCTGCCTCCATGGGTGGCCAACACTATATCGTTTCTTCTCCAAAACAGAAGATTCCGGGTACATCTGGGTGACAAGTCTAGCAGATGGAGACTTGTCTCAAGTGGCCTCCCCCAGGGCTCTGTTCTGGCTCCTACGCTATTTAATATTTACATCAATGACCTCCCAGAAACTTCTTCAAGGAAGTTCATCTACGCCGATGACATCTGCTGTGCAACTCAGGCATCAAAGTTCGACATCCTCGAGGAAACACTCACGAAAGACATGTCTCTGATATCTGATTACTATAAAAAATGGCTACTAATCCGTAGCACTGCAAAAATGGTATCATCTGTTTTCCATCTACACCATGCCTCGGCCTCGCGTGAGCTTAATGTGCAGCTTGGCGATAAGAGAATCCGGCGTGAAGCCCAGCCAGTCTATCTTGGCGTTACTCTCGATCGCACTCTGTCATTTCACGAACATCTCATAAAAACTGCAGCAAAGGTGGGCACGAGGAATAACATCATTGCAAGACTGGCCAGCTCCTCATGGGGCGCGAGCGCTTCCACACTACGATCATCATCTCTGGCATTATGCTATTCCACTGCAGAATACTGTGCCCCAGTATGGTTCCGTAGCCCCCATGTCCACTTGGTCGATTCCAAATTATATTCCTCCATGAGGATAATTTCTGGACACCCCGGTTCCATGGCTGCCAGTTCTTAGCAACATCGCCCTGCCAGATATTCGTCAGGATGCGGCATCATCTAAGTTAATTTCCCACGTCTACGCTCGACCGGATCTGCCAATATACGCGGATATCTTCACCCACCCTGTTCAACGCTTGACGTCTCGTCCCCCAATCTGGTCCCCTACGCCTACACTGAACTTCTCTGTTCCAGTCTCTTGGAAACAGAGTTGGCAGTCAGCTGAGGTAAAGAACAAACACCTCATCACAGACCCCTGCAAGCGTCAACCCGGCTTTGACCTAGCACGTTATGATTGGGCCCTCCTCAATCGCTATCGAACAGGCCATGGCTGGTG
Source organism: Erinaceus europaeus (assembly GCF_950295315.1). Lineage (NCBI taxonomy): Eukaryota > Metazoa > Chordata > Mammalia > Eulipotyphla > Erinaceidae > Erinaceus > Erinaceus europaeus. Next base: position 112,982,980 of record NC_080168.1, on the reverse strand, counting down.
CGCCACTATGTTCCATCGCTGGGGAGCCAGAGACGACCTGAACTGCTCCTGCAGCTACAGACAGACTATGACCCACATAGTCAACGACTGCCACCTCTCCAGATTCAAAAGAGGTCTCGAAACTTTACATCAGGCTCAACCTGATGCTGTTGACTGGCTACGGAAGAAGGGCAAACGCTAGAAGAAGAAGTTATATTCCAAAGGGCCTATGGCTATACTAGTTTTTTTTTTTTTTTTTTTTGCCTGAACCTGAAATCTGATATGCAGGTGTATCCTAATTATTGTCTAGGGAGGTGATATCATGGCTGGCAGAAGGACCAGAAAACTGGATCAGGGAAGAGAGTAGCTCCCCAATATGGGGTAGGGGGATAAATATTGTTGACTGTAAACCCCATCGATTTGATGTGATCGGGAGCCCATATTCAGCTTAAGAGCCTATGTGACCTCTGCATCCCTGTAGATCTGAGCTCACATTCTGTGGTCATAATTAGGAATGTTACAAGCTGCCCCAATATCAGGACCCACATTTCTCTATTTTTGAACATTTGTTTTCAATATTTCATTACTTCAGCTAAAATTGTGATGACATTACCAAGTCTAATTCTTATATATGTTTACCAAGTGTGTTTACAGTATTTTCGTAGTCTGAATTCCCACTACTGGAACTGTCAAGAACTAGATGGGCCATGCAGGAGGTGGGTACAGTGACTATAGCATTGGATTTAGGGACTTGAGTCCCAGAGTTTGATTCCTGGCATCAAATGTGCCAAAGTCATCTTCTGGTTCTCTCTCTCTCTCTCCTGTTACTGAACAAACAAATCTTTAAAAAAGTAAAAGGTAGGGAGTTGGGCGGTAGCGCAGCGAGTTAAATGCAGGCAGTGCAAAGCACAAGGACCAGAGTAAGAATCCTGGTTCAGGCCCCCGGCTCCCCACCTGCAGGGGAGTTACTTCACAGGCAGTGAAGCAGGTCTGCAGGTGTCTATCTTTCTCCTCCTCTGTCTTCCCCTCCTCTCTACATTTCTCTCTGTCCTAACAACAACGAATGACATCAACAACAGTAAAGACCCCAACAAGGATACAACAACAAAGGCAATAAAAGGGGGGAAAATGGCCTCCAGGAGCAGTGGATTCATGGTGCAGGCACTGAGCCCCAGCAATAACCCTGGAGACAAAAAAAAAAGGTATATGAATATATTTGTGATAATTTCTGGGAGTATAATAAAGGTGAAATTCAGAAATTCTTAAAGACTTCTGACTTGTTAATATCGTGTAAAATAAGGTTATCTTGATTTTTCAAGAGTAAGCTTTTGGTGGGAAAGGAAAGCAGAGTGGTTTTTGCCTGCTCAGAGCTACCTCCCAGAGGAGAGGCAGAGGGTAGTTAGCACTAAGCAGTGGGGACTAGCTCTTGACCTGCCCTCTTCTCCCTCTGCACCCTCCAAAAGTAGGTTTCTCTCCACTCCCAGACATTTTGGGGTTCATGAAAAAGATCAAAAGACTTGGATTTCAGGTGCTGGCTCCAGATTTGACTGGCCAAATAACTCAGGCAAGTCACTGAGATGCTCTAAGGCCTCCTTTTCCTGTATGTCAAGATAGTGGTTCCTTCTCTGGAAACATGTGTAGTTTGTCTTGTAGGTAAAGCAGAATGATTGACCAATTATAACTATATTCTAAGTTGTATATTTGCTCACCCCCACAAGGAAACCTTGGTGTGGGGCTGGGAAGTGTGTTAAGTGTGCATGTTACCATGTGCAAGAACCTGGGTTCAAGCCCATGTTCCCCATCTGAAACGGGAAAGATTCATAAGCAGTAAAGTAGTGCCGCAGGTGTCTCTCTGTCTCTCTCAATTCCCCTCCCCTCTCAGTTTCTCTCTGTCCTATCAAATAAAGTAGATAAAGTAAAAAAAAAAAAAAAAAACCTTAAAATAAGAAAAGATATCTTTTAGGGTAGGGGAGGTAGCATAAGAATTATGCAAAGAGGGGAGTCAGGCAGTAGCACAGCAGGTTAAGCGTACTGGTACAAAGCACAAGGACCGGCGTAAGGATCCCAGTTTGAGCCTCCGACCCCGACTCCCCACCTGCAGGGGAGTCGCTTCACAGGTGGTGAAGCAGGTCTGCAGGTGTCTATCTTTCTCTCCCCTTCTCTGTCTTCCCCTCCTCTCTACATTTCTCTCTGTCCTATCCAACAATGATGACATCAGTAACAACAATGACTACAACAACAATGAAAAACAATAAGGGCAACAAAAGGGAAAATAAATATAAGAAATAAAAAAAAAGAATTATGCAAAGAGACTCTTGTGCCCGAGGCTCCAAGGTCTCAGGTTCAATCCTCCACACCACCATAAGCCAGAGCTGAGCAGGGCTCTGGTAAAATAAAATAAAAATTAAAAAATAAATACATAAAAAGGAAACCTTGATGCTCAGAACCTGGCTTTGTTTCAAAGCAGAGAATGGAGACAAGGCTAGAACCCTGAATCCTGTGATTCATCCACCTGGTAGATTGGAGTTAGCCCCCATACACTCTTCTCTCTGGCCCCCCACAGTCTGGATCCACTCTGGGAGACTAGAAAGATGGCTAGCCCACAGCTGTAGTGGCTGCAACAGCAGTGGTGGAGTTCTTTGGCTTTAATCCATATCCCCTTCCTCCCCCAAACCCAGGTGGCCCTGATAGGTTCCCATGACAACAGCATGCCTGGGAAGGACCAGCCTGGGGAAAAACCAGATTTTACTGTAAGAAAAACTGGCCAGAAGCCACAAGCAGGGCAAGTTGGGACAGGGCACTAGTGGGGCTGGGTCCTGAGACAAAGAGCCATGAGGTATGAGTGTGAGCTCTGTGCCAGGCCATCAGAATAATTCCCCATACGTTTCAAGCACTCCCTGTGTGCTGCGAATGTACTGACTCCTTTGATCCTTACAACAAGTCTGTGACGTAGGACCTTAATTATCCCTGTGTTACAGGCAAGGAGACAGGGATGGTGAAGTTAGAAACTGGCAGTCTGGCTTCACAACCTGCACTAGGGACCTCTCAGAACTCAAAATTCTCTTGTCTACAGTCTTTGGCAACTGATACAGGACAGTTTCATTCTATCTTCACAAAAATTTCACAAGATGAAAATTATAAGTGTGTGTGTGTGTGTGTGTGTGTGTGTGTGTGTGTGTGTGTGTGTGTGTGTGTGTGTGTGTGTGACTGGCACCTCTCATGTATAAGAGCCCACTATTTCTGGGCAGATTTTTTCATCTTTTATATTTCATGTTCAGAAAGCCAGAGAGAAGGACACCACTTCTCCAACCTGGATCCTTGTTCATGGTAAAGTCTATCCTCTACTAGGTAAGCAACCCTGCTCCCAAGATATAAGATATTATTCCCTGGGGGACAGTGGGTGGCTCAGTGGATAGAGCATATCACCATGCATGAAGACCTGAATGTGAGCCCAGGCCACCACATGGTACTGTAGTCTCTCTGTGTGTGTGTGTGTGTGTGTGTGTGTGTGTGTGTCTTTCTCCCTTTCAATCTCTCTGTCTTTCACCATCTATCCAGAGTGAAGAAATGGACATCAGGAACAGTGGAGTGGTGCAGGCACTGAGCCCATTGATAATCGTAGTGACTATTTATTTACCTCTAATTCAAAGAAGGACACAAAGCTCAGTGAGTTGAAATGATAGGCCCCCAAATCACACAGTTAGTAAATAACAAAGCTGGGATCTAAACTCAAATTCATCTGAACCCATAGCCTGTGGTTGTTCTTCCACTCAGCTGCCTGGAAATAGACAGGAACTTCCTTGTTTTTGTGTAGATATATTTGTCCATAAGCCTTGGAAGACAGGTCATCAGGCTAGGGAAAGAGCATAGTGATTAGGCAAAATACTTTCTTGCCTGAGATCCTAGATCCAATCCCCAGCATCACCAGACATCAGAGCTGGGTAGTGCTCTGGTTAAAAAATAACTAACTAACTAACTAAATAAATAAATAAAAGATTTATTAAAAATAGAAAGACAAGTAATGCTTGCTGGGTATAACCTTGGGGGTTGGGGGTGTTTCTCTGCCTTTAACACCATGCCAGCCCTTTCTCAACACTTACACATAAATGCATGCAATCACACACGTGCACACAGGCCCTGGCAGGCTGATGCTGTCTTGGCCCAGCCAGGAATGGGCCCGCCCACTCACAACAGGCTTCCCACTTAGGTGAGCCTGCCCACACCCACTTGCCTCACCTGGGAGAGACTGTGAAAAGGCAGTGTTCCCCAATCTGACTTGTTCTGTATAACCAGGTTGGGGCTGTGAGACCTCTGTTTCCTATTGGGACTTCTGGAAACATTTTCCTAGACAGAGTGGAAAGTCTTACACTTCAGAGCATGGAGCCCAGGCTTCGTGTTAGAGAGGTTCTGTTGGTTGTCCAGGAGGTGGCATAGTGGATAAAGCATCAAACTCTCAAGCATGAAGTCCTGAGTTCAATCCCTGGCAGCACATGTACCAGAGTGATGTCTGGTTCCTTCTCTCCTTCTATCTTCCTCATTATAAATAAATCAAATTTTAAAGAAAGAGAAAGAAAGGTTCTGTTGTACCTAATGGACATGGACCCCATTGCCCTTTAATGGCCACATCATAATATATATGTATTTTTTTCTTAATTTTTGTTAACCAGAGCACTATTCACTCTGGTGTATGGCGGTGCTGGGTTTTGAAACTGAGACCTTAGAGCCTCTGCTTGATTATGCTATCTCCCTAGCCCCCATTTAATATATTCATTATCTATAACCTGACTTGATGATTTTCTGGGCAGTGACTTTTGATGATGAAAAGGCCTATAATTCTAGCAGTTAGCAGCCTTCTGTTTAACTATCTGCCATATCTTGGATAGACCTTTCTCTATATCTTTCTTTCTCTTCCTTTTATCTTAAACCAGAGCACAACTTAACTCTGGCTCATGGTGGTGCTAGGGATTGAAACCAGAACTTGGAGAACTTGAGGCATGAAAATTTATATAACCACCATTGCTATTGCCCTAGGCTTGGTAGATCACTATTTATTTCCAACTAAGAGCTTACCTCTTGTCTCTAAGGTTTTGGAGTAAAATCACATCATTTCATAAGGTCGGCCATTGCTCAGATATTGAGCCTATGTTTTCACTTGCGGAGGCATGGTATACTTGGGAAGCTGAAGACACTGTTCGACCCTATGCACCCACCAATCCCCACCTCTACAGAGTCAAAAGAAGCAGCAGAAGCCTTACTTCCTGCTAAGGTACCACTCAGACAGCGGACTGATATGGGGTCAAGACCCGAAGTATGTTTACAGCAAAAGCCTCTACACATTTCTCCGCTGTTGACGAAGTTACAGTCTTCTTCCCAATTCCTTGAGCCAAAACCTGTCTCCATCTAGCGCCCGACTCAGTCCCCCACTGTGCTTCCTAGGGGAGGATTTAGAAAATATTCTTTTTAAAAAAGATTATTTATTTGCTTATTTATGAGAGAGAGAGAGAGAGAGAGAGAGAAAACCATAGCATCACTCTGACATATCTGATGCCAAGGATTGAACCAAGACTTCATGCTTGAGGTTCCAATGCTGTACCTACTCCACGACCTCCCTGGTGGCAGGAAAGCATTCTAAGAGGCTTGGACACCTCCAGCAGTCAGCATGCCTAGCCGTAAACACTGTTTCTGTTCTCTGCCAAACCACAGAGGATCAGAGTAGATTTGGCACACTACAGCCAGCAGCCTGTTTCTTGCCTATGCAGAAACCAGTCTTGAGATCTTTCTTCAGGGGATCTATGTATGCATCCACAGGACAGCAAAGATTTCAAAGTGGAATAGGGAAGGGGAGAGGCTACAGATTCAGAATGGGAAAGGGGGATTAGGAGGAGAGAGAGGTGGGCAGGGCAGGGCTAAAATATACCAGTATCTAGTGGGAATTTTTCCCCCTCTTGCTGTCAGGGAGATTGGGAGAGTACCCTGTCATCCTGAATATTGAGCACCTGTGCTTTCTCTCCCAGCCCCCTCTCCAGACCATCTCAGGCACACAGTGGGCATTGAGTAAGTGCACGCTGGAGCTGGCAGTTATGCTGATTAGATGACGGCACAGCACTCAGTCTGCAAAGTCCAGACTTCTGTCTCTCCCACCCCCTGGGAATTTCATAAATAAATCTCTGGACTCATTCCAGGAAGAATTTCAAGGCTTCTCTGCTTGTGTGTGTGTTTCCAGAAACACAACAAATTTTACATACTGTCTAGTGTGCAAACACCTGGGCATGGACAAGGAAGGGAAGGCATGGACCTGAGGCGGGCTGGGCTGAACCGGGCCAGGAAGTCAGCCGTTTCCCAGTGGAGGTTCCAGCCAGCTCCGTAGCTGGCTAGGCTAACCTGGCTTCCAGACACCCGTCCACCCGCCCATCAGCCTGCCCATTGGCCCAGGCTCAGGTTGCATGGCTCCCCTCCTCCACCCTTAGGCTGTGGCAGTGTTCTCCACCAGGTTTTTGCAAAGTGCTGGGGTCTTAAAATAGCATAAAGACACACACACACACACACACACACACACACTCACATGCGCACACACACACACACACTATCGTGTCAATTCCTGTACCACAGAATGGTCAGAGGGAGGGAGAATGGAGGGCAGAATAAGAGCTCCAGGGCATCTTCTCCAGCACAGTGTGTAACCAGGCAGGAGCACTCGGTGTGAGGAAGGCTAAGGCCAAAGTGTGAGGAGAACACAAGACAGAGTCTACAGCACAGTTGGTGTGTGTGTGTGTGTGTGTGTGTGTGTGTGTGTGTGTGTGTTTATGAAACCAAAATCTGTGTGACAAGTTTGGATGGAGGAGTCTGGATTTCCCTCTGGGACTGTGAACTGGAGGAAATGAACATCATCTTAATATGCCAGTGCTTAGCCCAGTATCTCACACAGAGACACTCAAAGCATATTCAAGGATAAATAAATAATAGATGAATATATGATTGGCTTGATCAGAAAACAGTAGTTCAACTTCAGATGGAAACTTTAGAAATGAGCACCCCAGTGTTAGACAATCTAATCAATCATTGGGTCATTACTGAATGTTAGGAGTGGTAGAATTTATGGTCTGTCTGGGGATGGAGAGTGGAACCAGCAGAGGGGAAGTTGGGTATTGAACTTATGTTCTAGTCAAGGGTCTTTGACCTCAAGAACAAATACACTCAAACCAGTGAAAGTGCAAAGATTTCCTAGAGAGATACATGAGACTCTCAGAAAAACTGGTAGTGGCTAAGCCAGCCCCATTTCATGGGCTTTGAGAAGACAGTAGACTAGGTATGTGATGAGGACAATTTGAGAGTTAGTGAGGGTAGGGGTAGGTAGCATAATAGTTGTGCAAAGAGATTCTGATGCCTGAGGCTCCAAAGTCCCAGGTTTAATCCCCGCACCACCATAAACCAGAGCTGAGCAGCGCTCGTGAAAAAAAAAGAGTGAGGCAGAAAGGTGTTTATGCACATGCATATACAGTTGGTCACACGTCCATCCTCCATCATTTCTCTTTACCCCTCTCTCTTTATTTTCAGGACTTCGCCAGGGCTTCACATCTGTACAACTCCATTGTTCCAGAGTTTTTATCTCTTTTTTTTCAGGTAGAAGATGAGAGAGAGAGAAATGGAGAGACACCACAGCACTGCCTTACCACTCACCAAAACTTTCTCTTTGCATAGTATGCTTTTGTGATGCTAAGGCTCAAACCAGATCCTAGAGCATGGTTAAGTGGATGCTTTGTGAGGTGAGCTATCTCCAGGATCCACTATTTCTCTCTCTTTCCATCTATCCCTTCTTCCTGTCTCTGTTCTACTTTCTGTTTTTGGCTGATTCTGCTGCCACATGGCCCAGAGTGGCTTCCAAGAATTACCTTGCACTTACCATTTTAGTAATTCAGTCTCTACTCTCCCTTACATCAAAGACTGAGGAGAGAGAAGTTGAAGGGCTCAGGCAATCTATTTATTGCTTTCCCTTGGTTCAGAGGCCCCACCCTGGAGCAATCAACTGTGGCCAAAGGGCAGACTGTGCAGACTCACACAGGAAAGGCAGAGGTGAGCGTGAGCCTCATAATCCAGATGGAAAAGAGGAGGCAGGGCTTGTCCAGGGCTGTGAGTGAGGACATGAGAGGTGGTGTGTGTGGGAGGGGGGAGTGGAGGAGATAGGAGCCAGGACAAAGAGAGAGAGAACTGGAGCATCACTCTGAGGTATGCAATGCTGGGGATTCACCTCAAGACTTCATGCTTCAGAGTCCAACCCTCAGTCATTGTACTGCCTCCTGGGTCTTTCTGTATTCTACTTTTAAGAGTAATCAGTCTGGATGGGGTATGTGTTAGGGAGATGGCATCATGGTTATGTAAGGCTCCAAGGTCCTAGGTTCAATACCCAGCACCACCATAAGCCAGAGTTGAACAGTACCCTGGTTAAAAATAATTCTCATCATGTACATGTCTTGATTACTGATTTGGGTCCTGGCCTGGACACATCAGTCACTTAATTTCTCTGGTTCTCAGTTTCTCCACCTGTAAAACAAGGTCAGAAAAATTATCTCTAACATCCTCTCCAGATCTAGAATGCTTGTGTTTGGCTCCCTGTTAGGGAGTCTGTATGTTTGTGAGAGGCAGACAACAGGATAAAAGCCTTTCTCAGGACATGTGCCTGGTGCTGGTGGGAGGGCAGCTGGGAGGCAGGGAGGGGACAGCACTAGAGAACCAGAGGGGCAGATGTGGCATGAGGCTATGTAGTAAGGCCTCACCAAGGGCATGGCGGAGGGTGGAGGCTAACCTTATAAGCAAAAATTCAGATGTCCACAACAAATAGTGACCAGGAGAACCATTTTGCCCACCACTGGGCATGCGCAGGTGGAGGCTGAAGTATGACTAATCAAGGATGAGGGCACAGACCTGTTTACTAAGGAAGCTCTGGGGCGGAACAAGCTCAGAGTGAGGGGGAAGGGAAGAAAGAAGGCCTGCCTCTACACCATGCAATGGAGTCTGGAACAGAAAGCAAGAGAGAAGAATCCAGGAAGGGTTTTCCTCAAGAAGTCCCACTACTGAGTACCATCCCAGAGGATGACAAAGTGCAGTAGACCCGTGAAGCTGAAGGGGGCCTTCCAACCTCTTGGACCCAGAGCAGCCCCTCTCCCTGGCTTCCCATCCTCAGTCATCTTCAACTTCCCTCCATGATCTAAGCTCTCTCCTTCCCATATCTGACACTGTTCATTCCATCTATTCTCTCTCTTTTTTTATAAATAGCTTTTAAAAATATTTTTATTATTGGATAGAGACAGAGAGAAATTGAGAGGGGAAGGGGGAGATAGAAAGGGAGAGAGACAGAGGGACACCTGCAGCTCTGCTTCACCACTTGTGAAGCTTTCCCCCTACAGGTGGGGGCTTCTACCTGGTTTCTTGTGTACTGTAATGTGAGTGCTTAACCAGGTGTGCCACCGCCTGGCCAAAGTCCATCTATTCTCTCACAACCTTTAGACTTCTGTCTCCCACCTCTGTCACTTTCAAATACCCCTTCTGCTTCCATCAGGGGCTGCTGAGCATTTCCAGAGGAAACTGTGCCATGGAAGAGGCTTATTATGACCTCAGATTTGTGCTCCCCAATCTTGTTGGGCCTTGGTGCTAGCCTGGCAATCCTTTTCTCCTATCTGTATCCCTGGAGGACATTTCTATTCTCCTCAGTATTGTTCACAGATTCTTCTTATTTGTTTGTTTATTTATTTGTGAGTGAGAACCAGAACATCACTCTGGTACCTATGATGTCTGGCATAGAACTTGAGACATCATGTTTGAGAGTCCAATACTATCCACTGCCCCCCACCTCCCGGGCCTCTCAATTCTTTCTAAGCACATCCACTATATGCTTGTCCTGCAACCTGACCATAATGTGCCAAGCCAGGTCCTGACTGCAACTTACTGAGAACCTTGGTAACCCTCTCATGTCTATAGACTTTGCTCACCTCCTAACTCCAGCCTCTGGAAAAGTGACAGCATCCTCCAGACCAAGACTATTTACTCCCTGTACTTCCAGATCTTAATCCCACATTGCCCACTCAACCTAGGTTCTGGCTCTATCACTTAGGCCTCTTCTTCCTGTGCCTTTAAATCCCTCTCTACTCTTTCATTGCCGTTGATGTTTTGATTTCTCCTTTGAAGATCAACAAAACATAGCAAACTCTCCTTTATTCCTACACATCCCTCTAGAATTCCCTTTTCTCTTTCTCTTATCCCATCTGGGAATCTTGTGTACTGTCCTGTGAGTGCTTAACCAGGTGTTTAAAATAGATTACTTACCTCATTTACAAGTATTATACTCTTTGAAATATTTTAATTTATTCTCACCATCTTATTTTATTCTTTCTGTTTTCACACTTCAATATTTTCCTTACTTTTCTTGCCTTCTTTTGGATTCTTTTTTTCCATTTTATTTGCTTCCTTTTTTTAATCTGGAAGATATATACTGTTCCTCACCTACTAGTGCATATCTGATAGTGAACTAATAGTGAATTAATACATAATGCATAGTTTTTATTTAGCCTTCCCTTTATTTATTAATTTCATTTATTTATTTTTACCAGCACATAGCACAGCTATGGCTTATGGTGGTGCTGGGGATTGAACCAGAGACATTGGCAGCCCAGGCATGAAAGTCCTTTGCATAACCATTATGCTAGCTCCTCAGCCCTTAGTCTTCACTTTAGAAAGACATTTTCTGTGAATATATAATAATTAACCAGAGCATTGCTGAGCTTTGGCTTAGTGTGCTATGCTGTTATATTTCTCTTAGTTTTTTTTTTTTTCTCCTTATGTAGAACAAATTTCTAGGCATTGTGTATGTGGGAATTCCTTGTAGGCTCAGTTGAAGTTGGATTCTTCTAGAAAGGATTTGTTCTTCTTTCTTCCTGACAACCAGGATCACTTGACTCTAAGTAGCCTAGAGTTTTCTAGATCACTGGTAGGGTATATCTGCCACAAAATAAAACTGAAGACCAGCTGTCTTTAGGAATTCCCATGGAAGAATTTACACACAGTTCAAATACAAATCATTTCCATGTGGAACTAAGGCTTAAATCAGGCAATCTTGTGATTGTCTCTTGGAGGAGCAAACTGCATTATTTCATCCTTAGACTGAAAGTGTCACCCTTTGTACAGAGGGTTACTTAGCAGGCTCCTACCTAGGACACACCTAGTCTTTTTGTCTCCTGTTCATCTTCCAAAATCAAAATTCACATTCACCTAGCATGCAAATGCTCACACAGTAAAAGTCAGTTTTGGGTATGTTACTTGTCTCTCTTTGCCCCTTAGTTTTTGACTTGTTTTTCACTTGGCTAAAAATAAACATCATGAGGATTGTTTGTTTGTTTGTTTGTTTGTTTTGACAGAAGATTTGTTCAGAGAAATTGGTCTACTATTCTGGAGAAATCCAAATCTTTCCTTTCCATTGCAGCCAAATTCTTCCCTTTTCTTTTATTAAAATCATTTTTAATTTTTTTTGTTTTTGGTATTATCTTTATTTATTTGATAGAGATAGTCAGATATCGATTTACTACCCAGACCCTTATTATCTTTCTAGCTTTTTTATCAGAAAACTTGACCCAGAGTGGTGAAATCCCAGAGAAGACCAAAAAACAAACAAACATGCAAGTGAACATGCTGGAGCCCAGGAGTTGATACAGTGGTTAAAAAGAGTTAAACTTGGGAGTCAGGCGGTAGCACAGTGGATTAAGCGCACATGGAGCAAAGCACAAGGATTGGCATAAGGATCCCGGTTCGAGCCCCTGGCTCCCCACCTGCAGGGAGTTGCTTCACAGGTGGTGAAGCAGGTCTACAGGTGTCTGTCTTTCCTCCTCTCTGTCTTCTCCTCTCTCCATTTCTCTCTTTCCTAACAATAATGACAGCAATAAAACAATAATAATAACTACAACAACGATAAAACAACCAGGGCAACAAAAGGAGAAAAAAAAAGAGTTAAACTTAAAAGCACAAAATATAGGCCCAGGAAAATAGCACAGCAGTTATGCAAGAAAGACGTTCATGACTACAACTCTAAGGTGCCAGATCCAATGCCCTGTACCACTATAAGTCAATGCTGAGCAGTGCTTGAGAAATTAAACAAAACCTTGATTAAAACAAAACAAAACCTTGATTTTTGCAGCCCAGGAGGTTTCCCAGTAGATAGGGCACTGGACTTGCAAGCATGAGGTCCCAGGTTTGATCTTCAGCGTTGCATATGCCAGAGTGATGCCTTGGTTTTTCTCTCTATAATATTTTTATTTATCTTTAATGAGAAAAATACACAGAAAGGAGGGTGAAAGAGACACCCGAGAACTGCTCAGCCCTGGCTTATGATAGTTCTGGGGATAGAATCTGGGACCTCAGAATCTCAGGCATGAAAGTCTTGCATAACCATTATGCTGTCTCCCCAGACTTTCTCTCTCTCTCCTAATAAATAAATCTCTAGAACAAATGGGGGGGATCAGGATATGGCATACCCAGTTGCTGAATGCGCATATTACCATGTGCAAGGGTATGGGTTCAAGCCCCCACTCCTCACCTTCAAGGGAAGAACATTCACAAGGGTGTAGCAGTGCTGCAGGTGTCTGTCCTTTACATCTCTGCCTTTCATTATCTATCAAAATAAATAAATAAATAAACAATAAAACAAATGGGGCATGGGCACAGAGCTTTGATGATGGAGGCAATAAGGAACTATTTTCCAGTGATCTTATAATCTTGTAAACCATTATTAAAATGCTAAAAAGTTAACAAATTAACAATAGCAAAAAAAAGAAAAAAAGACTGAGGTCCAGTCATTGACACCCAACACCAGCCATTGCACATGCCAGAGTGATGCTCTGGTTCTTTCTCTTGTCAATAAATAAGTCTCTATTCTCTTTCTCCTTCTCCTCCACTTCCTCCTCTCCCTCTTCCTCTTCCTTTTTCTGCCATCAGAGTTATCACTGGGCTCAGTGACTGTACAATGATTCACCATGCTCAGTGGTCTTTTCTTCTTATAGAGACAGAGAGACAGAAAAAAAAATACCTGCAGCACTGCTCCACCACTCATGAAGTTCTCCCCCATCTCTCTCCTGGAAGTGGGGACCAGGAGTTGGAAGTCAGGCCCTTATGCATAGTAACATGTGATTTCTACTAGGTGTACCACCACCTAGACCCTTTAATTTTTTAAAAGCCTTCCTAAATACTCAGAAGAAGGACTGGAGAGATAGCTCACTGGGCAAGATACCTGCATTGCCATCAGCATGACCCAAGTTTAAGCACCAGCACTGTATTTGAGGTGTTATGGCATTAAAGGACACTCTAGTGCTGGGGTCTCTCTTTCCCCCTTCCTCCCCGCTCTGAATGATAAAATCATTCTGGGAACAGTGAGATTATGCATACAGGAGGCCTGGACTACACACACACACACACACACACACACACACACACTAGGAACAGTGAGATTATGCATACAGGAGGCCTGGACTACACACACACACCCACACCCACACCCACACACACACTGGGAACAGTGAGATTATGCATACAGGAGGCCTGGACTACACACACACACACACAGACACTATTTTCTTCTTGGAATTTATGACCCTGTTGCTCACCAAGGCAAAAAGTGCTATCTCCCTAGCAGGTAGAATGTCTTGGTACATCATGACCAAGATGTGACCAGATGGCAGTCAGTGGAGCCTGAGAAGTAAGACTTTTTTCTGGAGAAGTGAATCTTAGTAGCTCTGAGAACATCACGACAAAAGGAGGGCACAGGGTGGGAAAGCCATTCCTGGATTGTGATAAGGGTTCAGCCCTAAGAATCCGGAGGATTTCCGAAATGGGCACTTTGCTGAGGCCACCCAGGATGGCAGGAAAGTCAGGCTTTTAGAAGGAGCGCAGATATAGCTCGGGAAGTTTCTCTCCTCACAGCTTATAACCTAAAATGGAAGACAAATGTCTCACCTGAGAAAGCTGTGACTTGAGGACATGCCCCAGACACTCAAGAAATAGGGCTTGAGGACTATAACTAGCCTCAATCCTTAATTCTATCAAGGTTAATTTCCACCTTCATCTGACTCTTAGTTGGAAAATCATGAAGGCGGTGATACTGAAGAAGCTAGGGCCAGTGGGAGGTGGCTTCAACACTTAATTATATGTAAGCTGGAGATAGTTGTTGACCTTCCCTAGATCTTTGTAGCCTCATCCCTAAATCACACGCACCCTGACATGCCTCAGCCACTTCATAAGGTTGTAGTAAAGGTCAAATCGTCATCCTATTGCTATTCTTTTTATAACACTTACTGTGTATCAGAGATTATGCCAAGTGCTAGTAGTATAGTCTCACATCTCTATGATATTGAACCATAATCAGCTCCATTTTTACAAGAGTACACTGACATTTGGAGAGGTGAGATACCTTATCATAAATTAAATGTTACCGCTTGAGCTGATGGAGCTGGCATCCGGTGTGTGGGCCTAGTACTTTGGATGTCCAAGTACGTGACTGACTGTAAACCCTGGAGGGCCCACAGGTTCCCTCTAGGATTCCTGGGATCTTGCAGACACGGTGGCATTTAGCAAGGTTTAAGAAAGGACAGTCCTGTGGCCTGAGAGGTGATATAGTGGATAAAGTAAGAGGCTATCAAGCATGAGGCCCCAAGTTCAACCTCCGGCATTGTAGTTGTAGATGTAATACTCTGGTGTTCTCTCTCCCTCTCTCTCCCTCTCTCTCACTCTCTCTCTATTTATCCCTCTCTCTCATAAATATAAAGTAAAAAAGGAAAGAAAACCTCTCCTTCTTGACCTTAAAGGTATGCTTCAGAAGGGTGAGCTTTCTTCTCCTCACCAGAGGGGTTGGTTACTGTCATGTTGAATCTGTTCATGTGATTGATTTGGAAATAAAATTAGAATTACTTGAACTCATACTGGGATGGAGGGGAGTTCTCATAACAATAACTATTGTCCTTACTAGACAGTGTATTAACTGGGAAGATAATCTCATCAGTAGAGCCCAGGACTTGATGTAGGAGACTCTGGATTTGATCCCAGGCATGCATGTACTGGGATGGTACTCTGTTCTATCTCAATTCCTCAAGAAAGAAATTAGTTAATAAAAATAGAGGGTGTGGGGCTGCGTAGTGGTGCACCTGGTTAAGTGCATATGTTGCAATGTGCGAGGACCCAGGTTCGGGCCCCCGGTCCCCACCTGCAGGAGGAAAGCTTTTCAAGTGGTAAAGCAAGGTTGCAGGTGTTTTTCTGTCTCTTTTCCTCTCTGTCTCTCCCTTCCTCTTGATTTCTGACTGTTTCTACCCAATAAATAAAGATACTAAACAAATTAAAAAATAGTGAGTGTAAAGTGTCGATAGAGACATAGATACAGGGGGCAGATGATTATGTGAAGGTGGAAACACTGAAGTTATGCTTCCATAAACCAAGGAACATCTAGGATTCTGGAAGGTACTGGCAGCTAGAAAAGACAAGGATGGATTCTTCCCTGGAGATTTCAGAGAGCATCGACCTGTTAACACCTTGGCTTCAGATTCTAGTCTTTAGACATGTAAAAAAAAAAACTTTATTTTTTCAAGATTTATTTGCTTATGAGAGAGAGAGAGCAGGAAAACGAAAGAGAACCAGAGCATCACTCTGTTACATACAGTGCAGTGCTGGTGCTAAACTTAGCACCTCATACTGACAGTCTAGCACCTTATTCACTGCCTACCTCCTGAACCACTGTTGTTGTTTTTATTTTTACTTTAATTTGCTTATTTATTTATTTATTTGCTACAGGGTTATTGCTGGGTCATCGTGCTCACACCAAATTTCCACCCTTCCTAGCAATCAACTTTTTTAAATAAAAAAATTGTGAGAGACAGAGATAGATAGGGGGAGACATAGAGGAGTGACACCTGCAGCACTGCTCCACCACTTGTGAAGTTTCCTCCTTGCAGATAGGGTAGGGACTGAGGACTTGAACCCAGTTCCTCATGCATGGAATTTTATGTGTACTCTACTCTATGAGATATCACCTGGCCCATTGTTTTTATTTTAACCACCGCACCATTCAGCTCTGGATTATTACAGTAGTGCTGGGAACTGAACCTAGGGCCTCAGAATCTTCAGGCATGGAATAACAAATGTGCTATCTCTCTGGCCCAATTTTTGTTGTTTTATGCCACCCAGCTTAGGATACATCGTTATGGTGGCCCTAAGAAGTTAATACAGCAACTTAATGTTGTGCCCATCACAGCTGTGAACCCTAAAAGTGGCATATCAGTGAGGTGAACTGAAGAGGGTGATGCCCACTGGGGAGTGATGAGAGAAAGCAGTATGGATTAAGGTAAGGAAACACTGACCAACTTGTAGACAGGACTCCTGCATGACTTTACATGTCTGTATTTATGTGTGAGACCCACTCTGGGAAGTGGGTCTGTGGGTCTGCATTTTTTTTTATGTGAGAATGGAAATTCTTCAGATTGGTTTCAATCTATAAGGTAAGGACTCCATTTGTGAATACCCCCATACCTTGGTCATTCTTTCCACTGCTAGATCTCAGATAACAGAACTGTGAGGCTAGAAAAATTGTTCAAGTGTAGTCGAGGAGGTGGCACAGTGAATAAAGGATTGGGCTATTAAGCATGAGGTCCCATGTTTGATCATTGGCATTACATATGCCATAGTGATGTCCTGGTTCTCTCATCAATAAGTAAATAAGTCAAGAGAGAGGCAGAAGAGAAAACATTCCCAAAATTTATGTCAGTAAAAAGAGAGAGAGAGAGAGAGAGAAATTTTCATGTATGAGGCTTCAGGTTCAATCTCAGCACCACCATAAGCCAGAACTAAGCAGTGTTCTGGTTAAAAAAGAAAAGAAGATAAAGAAAAGAAGAGAAGAGAAGGAGAAAGAAAAAGAAAAAAGAAGAGGAAAGAAAAATTTAGATCTAGAACTCTGGCTCCAAAGATTATGCATTTTTCATATCTCAAGCTCTTTCTAAAGATAAGAAAGTGAACTTAGAAGAAGAAACAGCTGTGGGGGATTCAGTTCCTTTCATAAGAAATTTCCCCTTAAATTTGAGTAATACTTGTTTATTTGTAAACCATTTAAAAATGTTAAAATGTTTAAAGAGAAAGTAAAAATTCATTCTGGCAATAACTACTGATAATATTGGGCAATTTCCTCTCAGTTTTTTTTTTTTTTTGAGAAACAATTGGAGTAACATTCATATGCTCCAATAATAATGCAAATAGTTTATATTTTGTTTTTCCATGTATTATTAATCATGAACCTACCCTCCTCCTCCTCCTTCTCCTTCTTCTCCTTCCCCTTCTCCTTCTGCTTCTTTTAGAGAGACAGAGAAAGTGAAAGAGACCACAGCACAGGAGCTTCCTCTAGTGCTATAGGGCGAGGATTGAACCTAGGCTGCATATGAGAAAGCGGCATGCTATACTTACCTGGCAGAGAAAAGACCATGATCAAGAAAGCAGCATACTATCCAAGTGAGCTATTTCACCAGCCCATGGAAATTTCTCACATCATTCATTTTTAAAAGATTTATTTTATTTTTATGAGATAAACAAAACAAGAGACTTTTGTGAATAATTTTAGATCATCTATTTCCTCTAAATTTTTTTTTACAAAATTATTTATTATTGGATAGAGATAGAGAGAAATTGAGATGGGAGGCATGGAGGGAGAGAGAAAGAGAGACAGACTGCAGCCCTGGTTCATCACTCATGAAGCTCTCCTCCTGCAGTTGGGGACCAGGGGCTTGCGCACTGCAGTGTGTGCACTTAACCAGGTGTGCCATCACCTGGGCCTCCCTCTTAAAAAATTTAAATAGCTATTTTTCTTTTCTATTGCTCTTTTTAAAATTTTATTTATTTGGGTAGAGACAGAGAAATTAGGAGGGAAGTGGGGAAATAGGGAGAGAGACAACTGCAACACTGTCACCACTTGTGAAGCTTTCCCCCTGCAGGTGGGGGCCAGGGACTTGAACCCAGGTCTTCGTGCATTGTAACATGCACACTCATCCAGGTGTGCCACTACTTGGTCCCGAATTTTTTATTTTAATGATGCAGGAAAAAAGAAGAGAGACAGTGGCATAATGTGGTGCTGAGTATTGAACAGGGGACCTCTGGAGCCTCAGGTATGCGAGTCTGATGTGTTGTTGTTACTCATCTCCTGGCCTATTTCACTTGTTTGTTTATTTATTTGTATTGTTATTTTCTCTTTAACCAGAGCACTGCTTAGCTCTGTCTTAAAGTAGTACCAGTGCTGGGGATTGAACTTCAGACATCAGGTGCCTCAGCCATGCAAATCTGTTGCACTTTGAAGGTGTTATTTTCCATTTTATTTTACTTTTAAAATATATAAACAAAATTTAACTACTAAATAGATTGGCCATTAACTTGCCTTCTGCTATTTCTACTTAGTTCCCAGCTTTTGATAGTGCAACAACTATATATAAATATATGTATTTTTTCATAAATAAGTGTTTTCATTTCTTAAAGTCAGGGGATGATACTGGATCCACGGGTTATGACTATTTTAAGGCGTTTTATTCATAGCGCCAAATCGTTTACCCAAAAGGTTCTACCTACAGGCAGAATGGAAATGCCAAACGCAGCACCCTGGTCGAAACTGAGCACGACCGTGAGAACGGACTCAGCAAGGGGCAGTGGTCACTCCGGTTGCAGAGCGGAGGGGTGACTTGCAGGAGGCCACATGGGCTGGGTCACTAAAGCCGGTCGCGAAGGTCCCGCTTGGTGGTAGGGGCTCGAGGATGGGCAGTAGGGGTGACGGCGGCGGGAATACGGGGGCGTACCCCCCTCGCCCCCCGCAGCACATTCCACGAAGGGAGCGGGACGGGGGCTGTGCGGGGTGCAGGACAGGCGGGTGGCGGCGTGTCCAGCTCCGGCCTCCCAGTCGCCTCACCCAGCAACCACGCTTAGGGTTGGCGGAGGCGCGAACCCCTCCCACTCCTTTAACTGGGACACTCCCCTTTAAGGCGGGCGCCCGCGCGCACCCGGCCTCGCCCCTCGGGGGCGCGCGCGGCGGCCGCGGCGCCGGCTCCGCCGGGAGCGCACGTGCGGGCGCCGGGCGGGGGAGCGGGAGGCGGGAGCGGGGCCACGGGAGGAGGGGAGGCGCCGGGGGCGCGCGCGCGCGCTGGGCGCTGCTGGGCTGCTGGGCTGCGGCGGCGGCGGCGGTGGTTACTATGGCGGAGTCGGCCCGAGCCTCCTCCTTCTTCCCCCTTGTCGTCCTCCTGCTCGCTGGCAGCGGCGGGTCCGGGCCCCGAGGGATCCAGGGTGAGTCCGGGGCGGAGGGCGGGGGCCGGGATGCGGAGGGCTGGGCGAGGCCTCGCGCCGCGGTCCCGGGCTCCAGCGCGCCCCCTCCCCACTCGAACAATATGGCCGGGCGGGGGGCGCGGGGCGCGCTTGACACTCGGGCGGCTTCTCCCGGCTCCGTGGCGCGGCCGCCAGCGGGGACCGAGCTCACGCCGGGCCCCTGGGGACCCGGTCTCTGCCCGGAGCAGCTGGATTCGGGGGAGTCCTCAGGGGTCGCCCTCCCTGCACCCCCTTGTTCCAGGAGATGCGGGCTTCCCCCTCCCCTGGGGTCTGGAGAGCCTTGGTTCGAGACCCCTCGGCGTCCTCGGGCTGGGGTCTTCATCCTCTGCCTCCAGATGCTCGCGGGGGGCTGCCTTTTGTCCCGCCAAGATTGTGGGGGCTCGGGCCACAGACCCCCGGCTTCTCCTCACCCAGGTGTCCTGCTGTTGTGAGTCCTCGCGCAGGAGAAAGGGTCTTTAACCGCTCTTTGGAATCCTGCGCTTGGGGTGTCTCATCCCTTCCCTCTCCTTCCTCCCTGATGTTCTGGAAAAGAGAATCACGTTTTCCCTTCGCGCCGTCTGTGGGTTTCTGGAGTTCGACGGGGCAGCCCCTCCCCCCAGCATAAAATACCCAAGCCGGGTGGAAGCTCTGGGGAAAGTGGGACGGACAGGCCCCTAAACCTGGGGGGGGGGGGGCGCGCCAGGCTTTGGAGTCGCCCTAACCCTAGGGAACCTGGTTCCAGAACGAGCCTTCAGCATCGAGGAGTGTTTGCTTTCCTCTTCGCCTCCCCCAACCCCACCCCCCAGGAGGCCCATTCAGTTAATCACTTTGTGGATGCCTTTCAGGTGAAATCCTAGAACCTGTTCCCAACCCCTAAGATTATTTAAAGAGTCTAACACTGGATCTTCTCTCCCCTGCCCTTGGCCAGGATTTATTTACCTTCCCTCCCAATCCCTCTTCCCAGCCCTTCCCCCAGGCTCTCACCCACCCTCACTCACCCCTTACCTTACCACCCCCACAGTCTTCTGCTCTCCGGATTCCACCCCCCAGCCTTCCCACTGTAGAGGTAGCTAGCTACCTTTCTGTGGGACACTCGGCTGGGTATGTTGTTTATGAGGTTTTGGAGACCGAGAAGAGCCGATGAGACCCTTAAATACTTGAGGTAGCCGTCTCAGATGTGTTAAGGCACAGTGTGGGGGGAGCAGTTCAAGGTTATATTTGGCAGTTACATTGAAGCGATTATTGACCCGCAGATGGATCTGGGAGCGACGAACAGGATTGTATTTGCTCCTGATGTACAAAGCCTGCCGCTTTGACTTCTCAGCAGCCTCTAACCTTTCAGTGGTGGAAGATCAAGTGTGTGTTCTTTGGCTCTGCTCGCCACTAAAAATAATGATTCTCAGGTGGATTCAGGCTTCTTTAATAAAACCAGACAATCAAGACAGCATCCCACTTCAGAGTCTCAAAAACAAGTTCATTATCTGCAGCTTTGATATTTGTTGCCATTGGTGTGTAGCCTGTGCAGTAGGGTCTTTGTTCACTGGCTAATGGTTCTGTTGAGCACCTCGTGTGTATGTTCCTGGGTCTTGCTGCTCCACAGTGGGAATAATATGCTTTGGAGTCTGATAAACATGGTAAAGGTGCTGAACATAGCCTGACATTTGTGGCACGGTGATGGTTTTCATGAATGATGTTTGCTGGACTTAATTATGGGCCGTGTTTTTGAAATATGTAACTTACATCTTTACTGGGGTTTAACTAAGGAGACTCAGCCTTCAAGTTTGTCATCTTAAGTGTCTGAGTGAATCTTTAAGTTCTTCCCATAGGATTTTTTTAAACCTATCTCTAATATGTCCAAGATTTTTATCAGCCATTTATTTCTCTGTTGATTTGTTTGGTGTGGTGTTTGTGGGTTGTTTTTTGTTTGTTTGTTTTGAGAGGTGTGTGTGTGTGTCTAGTTAAGAATGTTTAATTGCTAATCTAACTGGTTCTGAATGAGGCAAAGCTTATTTTTTTGTAGCCTTCCTAGAGTGAATGTTTGTCGGGGTGAGGATGGGTGGACATAATATGGAGTTACTTTCTTTTTTTGGCAAATTGGAAATGAGGTTGTGTGTCCAGCAAACATTTCTGAAGGTCTTTAAACTTCTTGGCCAGACAGTACAGTTTTTTCCGGGACACATCTAGTTGCCAATAGTGCATGCTACAGAGACCACTGTTGCAAAAGGCTTAAAGTGAAACGTCAGTTCTGGGAAAGTAGACTGTGGGATAACAAGAAGTTGATTGCTTTCCTCCCCTGCGTTTCCTCTGTGGTGTTTCCCAAGGTAGGCTGGAGGAGTAGCAGAGCTAGGCAACTCTCATACCCAGTTCTGGGCCATGGCATGGCAGGACAGCAAAGGACAGGTGCTTCTGCTAATTTGTGTGTTAACTGCAACTGAGTAAACTGACCAGTGATGAGGAGGATGAGTTCTAGGTTAGCAGCAGCCCTATTTGATAGGTATGCCATGCTTTAAGGCCTAGCTCTGGAATTTTCATATTAATATTTTTAAATATAGAATTGCTAGGTAGCAGGAGAACATGGCATTTCATTTCCTAAGATAAAAGCAACAAGGAGGATAATTTGAGGTTCTCAGGTAGGAGCATTTTCTGTTTCTGTGAACAAACTTAAAAACCTAATTTCAGGTCTAGGCTTGTAACTTCATTGAGTGGACATGGATTTGTAGTATAGTGAAGGTGAACTCTTGGAGAGAGAAGAGGATCTCTGTTTAGCTGGGATTTTTGTTTGTTTGTTTTTTGTTTTTTATTTGTTTGTTTTTTGTTAAAGGATCTCCTGGAATAGATGTGATTAAAACATAATAAAATGGCTACTCTGGTTAAAGGTTAAAGTCAGATGGAGGGAGGAGGCAGGTTCCCAGAACTTCGCCCCCTTACAGGTTGCCCTTGAACAAATCACTAACCTTTCTGTGATTACCTCAGCATTCCTTCTGTAAAGAAAGGAAATAGTCCATGTTTCTCTTATTAGGACATTTGTGAGACTGACTTACTGATAGCCACTTGGCTGGGAGGTATTTTTAGACACAGTTTCTTACTTCAGTGAACAAGCAATGTTGGGTTACTTTTTGTCTTATGGGACAGAATAACATACTCTTAAAATTGATGGAAGTACTACATAGCACAGTTTGGTTAATGTCTCCTTGTGAATCTCTACTAGTTAATTTCTGTCCTTTGACAGGTTCTTACATCAGACTGGGTAGCATACCTGTGCTAATCAAAGACAGTCTGGAGGGAGTGACCTGCTTTAGGGCTTTATTGGTTTGGCAATGTTCTAATTCTTACGCAACTCTGGTATGTTTATGGCACTATGTAAATGTTACATAAGAACATGGTGGCCGGAATAGTGACTGAACACAGGAAGGTTAGATTGAGAACTTCATCTAAAGGACCTTGGAAATCTGCAGTCAGTACAGGAGGAAGCTGCACTTTATATTTCTCTAAAAACCTTTTTAGATGATTGTGTCTTTCAGGTGGGCTGCTGTGTTATAAATAGGTTTATTCTCCACCGGTAAGCTAATTGCAACCTTGCTACCAAAATATGAATCAGTAAAGGAGGAGACGCTCTGCTTCTTTCAGCATGTCCTGTTAGAGCTGCTTGTTGCATTTTAGAACATGAGTTGAATTGCGTTGCAGTCTGTTCTCGTAATAGCTTCAGGAGTACAAGATATTGAGGTAGACTGGGAATCCTTAGATTGTGGTGCTATAGATCTTCTGTATTTTTGAAGGTTAGATTAAAATACTGAAGTGGATTTTTTGTTTTAATTTGGAAATCTATATTGTTTACTGTTCAATTTTTGTTCAGAGGAGTCATGAACATAAATTCTGGAACCGTGCCTGTTTGTCTTGAATTCTTGTGTTATTTGTCTTGTGTTATAGTAGGAGTTGATGTAAGAGGGTCTTATCTCATTTTCCTTTCTTTATTTATAAAAAGAAAATCCTGGAGTGCTCTTGTCTCATCACTCCCTCTGAGGTTGGAAATGCGACAGGCATCCAGAGCCCATCAGCTCTGCCTGGATTGGGAATGGTGAAATCCTTTAAGGAACCAGCTCCTCAGACTCTACAGTCTCTTATAGTCTGACCTGCATTTCTCTTACTCTGTAGATACCGCCTCTTGGCCAGAGTCTAGCACCTTCTCTTAGTTCTTGCTGTCCCCGGTTTTTGTTTCACACGTGGTTCAACCTCAGCTTGGTTTTCCGAACACCATCGCTGCTTCTCCATTCTTTCTGCCTGCTGGCTTCTCATGGGTAGATGTAATACTGAGCAAAAATACCACTCAGACTAGATCTTTCTTTCTTCTTCTTCTTTTTTAAAATTTTAAAAAATATTTATTTATTCATTTTCCCTTTTTGTTGCCCTTGTTTTATTGTTGTAGTTATTGTTGTTATTGATGTCTTCGTTGTTGGGTAGGACAGAGAGAAATGGAAAGAGGAGAGGGAGACAGACAGGGGGAGAGAAAGATAGACACCTGCAGACCTGCTTTACCGCTTATGAAGTGACTCCCCTGCAGGTGGGGAGCTGGGGGCTTGAACCGGGATCCTTACGCTGGTCCTTGTGCTTTGCACCACATGCGCTTGACCACTGCGCCACTGCCTGACTCCCAGATCTTTCTTTCACTGACTCTTAAGAGTTGCTAGAGTTTAGTTTAGCTGTGATGTTTCCATCTCAGGCAGTCTTAACCTGCTCTCCAGCTTTCCATGGTAGTGCTACTATAGGCAACTCTGCTATTCTTTTCTCTCTCTCCACTTAGCCTTAAGCCTGCATTATTTTCTTGCTAAATATTTTGAATTTATCCTAATGAAACTATTTTTTCCTGTGAAGTATCAAGTCACCCCTAATATTTACACAATTACATATATGCAATTTATTTATTCCATTGGGTGTGTGCCTGGAATGGTTCTTGGCATGGAGAAATAACAGAACAAAATGGACAAAAATCCCCAACTGTCATGGAACTTACAATTGTAGTGACTTGGACTGAAAATAAACAACTAAACATAATTATCAGTCATGAATACTGTGAAGAAAACAGGACCAGATGATGTGCTAGAGGGTATTGGAAGCTGCAGTTCACATTGCTTTCAACTTATTTTTTCGTCTGTAAAATGGGGCTAATACAACCAGGTTAAATCTCATTTGTTGTAGGTGTAGTTTTTGTTTAGGTTATCACTGGGCTTTATCATCTGGGGATGGCATTTTCACATAGAGCCAGAGCAAGACAGACAGACAGAAACTTTCTCAAGTGCTGTGGTGGCCAGTCTTGAACCTGAGTCATGCACATGGCAAAGCAGTGTACTATCTCAAGCGAGCTATTCTGCCAGTCCAGTAGTTGTGTTCTGTAAAGTTAATCCAAAGACTGAATTAATGGATACTGAATCATTGCCTATAATGCTAAAGTGCTTTGAGCCACTGGTCACAACGTTTTCATCAACCAATCACCTTGTTTTATTTATGTTTCTATTTGAGGACAACTTATTTAATATATAATGTTAATTCAGTAACATTGCCCTGAAGGCTAACAGCAATATGACACATGCCTGAATGAAGCTTAAAACACCCATTTTTCTTTGAGGTATGCCGCCGTCTTCTTGTACTTTAAGAACACTAGATGACGTGCCAGCACTACTCCTGGGAGCCGCTTTTTTCTAATGTTGTACCAGAC
Source organism: Erinaceus europaeus (assembly GCF_950295315.1). Taxonomy (NCBI): domain Eukaryota; kingdom Metazoa; phylum Chordata; class Mammalia; order Eulipotyphla; family Erinaceidae; genus Erinaceus; species Erinaceus europaeus. The sequence goes on along the minus strand of NC_080168.1, from coordinate 112,957,947 downwards.
ACTGAATGCAGAGTCTTAATGTGCAGGGTTTGCTGCTGAGTTGCCTCCTTGACCCCACATGTATTTTTTTTTAAAGATTTATGTGCTTATTATTGAGAGGAGGGAGAGAGAGAGAAAGAACCAGAGCTTCACTCCAGCATGTGTGATGCTGAGAGTTAAAGTTGGGATTTCATGCTTGAGAGCTCAGTGTCACTTCACCGTGTCACTTCCTGGGACAATTCTTCTTCTTCGTCTTTCTTCTTTCTCCTTTGTCCTTTTTTCTTTCTTTCTTTTTAAAATGAGAGAGAGGGAGCCTGTAATTCTCTTTGTTGCCTTCCTGTGTTACCAGGAATAGGACCCGTGATTTTATGCATGCATGATAGGTGCTTTATCTAGCCAAGCCAACTCCTTAATTTGAGAGCCATTTTAACAGTGGATTCATCATCACAAAAGGTACAAAAATGAAGAAAGTAGTTTTGTCTTATCCAACCTCAACTAGGGATAAGTTATTTGTGATTCATGTCATGTGTGTGTGTCCTGCCCCCCCCCCCCAATAACCATGAAAACACCAAGAGTATTGATTTGGGAGTTATAAGTAAATTTTAGCATGTGAGTAAATGCAGAAATACAGAATCCATGAGTATTGAGGATCAGCTTTCTTTTGTTAAAGTCATTTACATGATTGTGGAAGAGATTAAATTTATATCACATGGAATTCTAAGGCCTCTTCAGTGCTTTCACTGGACCAAAAATTTTTTTTTCAAAATATTTATTTATTCCCTTTTGTTGCCCTTGTTTTATTGTTTTATTTCTTATTGTTGTTGTTACTGATGTCATCATTGTTGGATGGGACAGAGAAATGGAGAGAGGAGGGGAAGACAGAGGGGGAGAGAAAGACAGACACCTGCAGACCTGCTTCACCGCCTGTGAAGCGACTCCCCTGCAGGTGGGGAGCGGGGGGCTCGAACCGGGATCCTTCCGCCGGTCCTTGCGCTTTGCGCCACGTGCGCTTAATCCACTGCGCCACCGCCCGACTCCCTGGACCAAAAATTTAACATGTAAGGTTAGAAGTCCCATTTTCAGCCTGTAAATTAAACGTGTGTGTGACATATGCATATACATGCACACACATTTGTATATTAAGTATTGCCACGGTGACCTAAATATTCCTATAGCACATTTATCGAGTATCTTTCTTGTGTCAGGCAGTATTTTAGGTACTAGAGATACAGTAGTAACAGATAGAAACAGAAATGACTTCCTTCATGAAGTTTACCTTCTGGCACTGTGCTCCAGCTGACTTGAAAGAAAAGTCATTCTGTGTAAACTGTCCATGGGGCACATGGCCAGGTACTACACCCCAGTCTAGGCATTGAAAGTAGTTCCTGGGGGTCGGGCGGTAGCGCAGCGGGTTAAGTGTTGGTGGCGCAAAGGGCAAGGACCGGCGTAAGGATCCCAGTTCCAGCCCCGGCTCCCCACCTGCCAGGAAGTCGCTTCACAGGCGGTGAAGCAGGTCTGCAGGTGTCTGTCTTTCTCTCCCCCTCTCTGTCTTCCCCTCCTCTCTCCATGTCTCTCTGTCCTATACAACAGCAAACGACATTGACAATAATAATAATAACCACAACAAGGGCAACAAAAGGGGGGAGGAATGGCCTCCAGGAGCAGTGGATTCATGGTGCAGGCACTGAGCCCCAGCAATAACCCTGGAGACAAAATAAATAAATAAATAAATAAATAAATAAATAAATAAATAAAATTTTTAAAAAAAGGAAAGGAAATAGTCCCTGACTATTAGTGAAGAGGAATATGGGGACTTTGGCCCTTTACCCACAAGACAATGAATTTTGCCAATAACAAGTGAACTTGAAAGAGGTCCCAGCCCTAGATGAGAAAGTATCCATGGCTGACAACATTAATGCTGTGCCTGGACTTCTGACCTACAGAAACTAGGAGCGTAAGTAGTTGTTTTAGTATATGTGAGTCAGATGGTGATAGGAGGAGAAGAAAGCAGGAGAGAGAATAAGAGATATTCTAAGATAGACTTGAGTGCACTAGTGTACTTGAAGCCTGGGACCCAGCCATTCCACCAGTGGGCCTTAAGAGCTTGTTTGGAGGTTCTAGCAGGAGAGCACAGCTACTCATATACCCTCGACCGAAGACCAACCCGTCTCTATTTGGGGAAGGCTGTCCTCTTCCAGTGCACAGCTTCGGGAGGGGCGCACATGGAGCTGTGAGGGAGGAAGGGGACACCCGCCTAGCCAGCCAGATCAGCCAAATCAACCCTGGCGATCAGTGGGGTAACAGATGTCGCAGCCAGGTCGCCCTCACATCCAACCACCAGTGGGTCTTGAATGTGAAAAGATACATGTAGTTTTCTTCTACTGCTTTCATCTACAGGATAAACAGTGGAATCATCATGCAGGCACAGAGCCCCAGTGATAAGCACCTAGATGTTTGTTACTGTTAGGAGAAGAAGATTGTGGGTGCTTTGGAGAGATTTTTTTTTTCAGATGTCAATGATTATGTTGAAGAATCTGAAACTTTTTTCTTTTTTTTTTAAATTTTTAAAAATATTTATTTATTCCCTTTGTTGCCCTTGTTGTTTTTTTTATTGTTGTAGTTATTATTGTTGTTGTCGTTGTTGGATAGGACAGAGAGAAATGGAGAGAGGAGGGGAAGACAGAGAGGAGGAGAGAAAGATAGATACCTGCAGACCTGCTTCACCGCCTGTGAAGCGACTCCCCTGCAGGTAGGGAGCCGGGGCTCGAACCGGGATCCTTAAGCTGGTCCTTGTGCTTTGCGCCACCTGCGCTTAATCCACTGCGCTACAGCCCGACTCCCTCTGAAACTTTTTTGTTAAGTATTTGTGAACCTGCCTTGCCTTCTATCCTCTGAATTGCCTCAATTGTTTACATTTGTATGTTACATTTTGTCAGTATTGTACCTAGCTTGAATCAGATTCAGTGTTCATTTCTAGTACCCAGGACCAAGCTGGATGCTGCCAGGATAGGGATACTGAGGAAAGAGACTCTCCTTGCTTTTTTAGAAAATTGTAGAGAAATTGACTCCCTCCCCCCCGTTGTTGAAAACAACCAGACAACTACAAAGCGTCTAAGAGTTCAGACTTTCCAGACCCACTAAAATGACAGTAGTAATAAGAATATCTGATTTGCAGAACATTTACTATATACTCAAAAGTCACACTGAACACTTGTGTTTAAAGAAGGTATTTACCTTTTTAAGAATGTATTCATTTATTCATGAGAGAGATATGAGGAGAGAAAGAACCAAATATCACTCTGGTATATGTGCTGCCGGGGATTGAACTCAGGACCTCATGCTTGAGAGTCTAGTGCCTTAGCCACTGCACCACCTCCCAGACCATGGTATTTTTTTTTCTATGCAACTATTTTCTAAGGTACTCTTATTCCTGTTTTGTAGATGAGAAAAATAGGGTATAGAGAGCTTAAGCAGTGATGCCAGGTATGACTCCAGAACATGTGCTCTTAAATATAGTACACTACTATATATGCTGGTGACTGTGAAAGTAACCTGACCAATCTGCTTCCATTCACCCATGTGTCCTCCATCCTGCTGCTGGACTTAAGTGAAAAATACACATCCATCTGATGGTTCCTCTGCCCTCCAGGATCGGCTCTAGACTCTTTATCTTGGCGCTCACAGTCAGTCTCATGTGGCCTAGTGTTTTTTCTACCCTTGTCTGTCACTAAAATGTTGGCATTGCTGTTGCATCAGCCCATTCACTGGACCTAATGTGCCTTGAGCATTTCATGACCTTGACCTTTTTTTCCTAACCAGATGCAGCATCCTGCAGTATGAGACCTCTGTCCTCTTGCCTTCCCCTGGTTAATGATTCCGTCCTCTCTGCTTTTCTGTTTGCATCATTCTGGTAGTATAGGGATTCACTTTTTTTTTTTTTAAGTCTTGTTTATTTTATTGATGTGAGGGGAAACCAGAGTATCACTCCACACATGCAGTGCAAAGGTTTGAACGTGGGATCTCATGCTTGAGGACCCAGTGGTTTATCCACTCACTGTACCACCTCCTGGGCTGCCTCATTGGTTTTTAGTTGTCTGTTCCTCCTAGTCACTGCCCCTTAAACATTTATGCTAATTATTGTCTTTTTAAAAAAAAAATAATACATATATATTTTATTAATGAGAGAAAACCAGACCATCTCTCTGGCATGTGTAGTACCGGGACTTGAACTTAGAACCTCTTGTCTTGCAAGTTCTGTACTCTTATCACTACAGTATCTCCCTAATCTGACTTAACTTCTTCATATGACCTGTTCTGTCACAGAGCCTATATCGTTTCAGTGCCTGATACATTTGTTTAATTGAGTTCATTTCTTTTCCATCCTCTCATGAAAATCATGGGTAAATAATTTAAATTCTGTTCTGCTGTAATTTTATTATCTCCTATATGTTTTTATCCCAGTCACTCAAAAATACTGAAAACATGTGAGTTACTTAGAACATAATCGTCTTCCTATCTTACCTTAATCTCTGTTTATTCTATCACATGCCCATTTTATTCCAGCTAAATCAACTTTTTCTCAACATCATAAATCTTACTGTCAATTTTGGATGATTTTTTTCTTCATCGGCTCACTAGCCTGAAAGAATCATTCTTGTCCCTCAGAACTGGTGTGTGGGCTATGTGAGATAGCATAATGATTATGCAAAAGTTTCACGCCTGACCCTCTGAGGTCCTAGGTTCAATACCTGAGGTCCTAGGTTCAATACCACCACAAGCCAGAGCTAAGCAGTGCTTTAGTATCTTTAAAAACAAACAGACTGGCATGCATTGTTTTTCCATTCATAGTAGTATAGTAAATCAGAAAGCAGATACAAAATACTGCTGTTAAATATTCCCCCTCTACCCCAACGAGCTACAAATAGTTCTACTTAAGGGAGTTGGGCTGTAGTGCAACGGGTTAAGCGCACATGGTGCAAAGCACAAGGGCTGGCATAAGGATCCCAGTTCGAGCCCTGGCTCCCCACCTGCAGGGGAGTCGTTTCACAGGTGGTGAAGCAGGTCTGCAGGTGTCTATCTTTCTCTCCCCCTCTCTGTCTTCCCCTCCTCTCTCCATTTCTCTCTGTCCTATCCAACAATGGCAACAACAATGATAGCTACAACAATAAAACAAGGGCAACAAAAGGAAAAAAATAAAATAAATATTAAAAAAAAGAAAGTACAACTCTTTAAAAATATTTCTACTTAAATACAACAAAATAAGGAGATGGTGCTTTTACATATTCTTATTGTCAGTAGAGGAGAAATAGCACATTGCAGGTAGATAGCCTAAACTGGTAGTAGAGCCCATGTGCACACATAGACCCTGGGAACACTGAAATGCTTCATAATGGTGCACTTATTTCTGTTTTACCTTCATATTCTCTTAGGGAGCAGGTGGGCTCTTGTTAGATGTTCAGGTATTTACAGTTAGCTATATATTAAGTTGCAATGACAGGTCTCCTCAGCATAAACATCAAATGTCTCTTTTGAGCGAGAACAAAGCTTTCATTCTCTAGACCTAAGGCTTAAGGGTGAACTTGTTTAAACAGCTCTCTAGGGTTGGGTTTGTCTCCAAGTAGAATGTCAGAAAGGCAGTTTGTAGAATAGATATAGTGTGGAGCTGGCTTTTCAAACACCTTTCTCTTAGGCAAACCCTATTCCGAGACCTTTTCCCAGATTGGAATTAAATGCCAAGTTTATCAAATGTCTTATTGTTAAATCTGTGGAGTTTTCTGTCTTTCCTCATACAAATAGCTTCCTTTATTAAGTCAGTTACATTTTTTATGGGTGCTTTTCACTCACTGGCCTTTTTTTTTTTTAAGATACCACTAATTACCATTCATGTAGTTTAATTTTTATATGACTTTAGGTACTTCAAGATTTTTGACTTTTAATATATTTTTAAATACCTGGTTTAAAAAAATAATTTATGTATTTATTACTAGAGATAAAAAAAATTGAAAGGCATGGGGGAAGAGAGAGAGAGAGAGAGAGAGAGAGACACCTGCAGCCCTGCTTCACTGCCCATGGAGTTTCCTCCCTGCAGGTGGGGACCAGGAAAATACATAGTAAAAATAAAGTTGAGCTGTTTCCTCAGCCCTGACTGGTTCATTCTGATGCTTCAAGGTGCTTTTGCTTGCTTTGCTTTCCTTAGGTTAGTAGCACCATGGCTGCTGGTAGTGTCAGTTTCCAGTTACTGCCTCACCCTGACCTGCCACACAACCCACTCCAGGAGAACCAAACATTATCTCTATTTTATACCAGTTTAGTGCTAGACACTTTCATCTTTTGATCTGGTTCAGGATCTTATAAACATTTAGCAGTTATCTGGATCTGTTTAGCTCCTGAGCAGGTTTTTTTTTTTTTTTAATGGATTCCTTTTTAAAAAGTTAGACTAGGGAATTAGAGATAGATCCTTGGAGCACAGAACTTGCATGCTTGGGGGTCAGGTGGTAGCACAGCAAGTTAAGTGCACATGGCGCAAAGCACAATGACCGGCATAAGGATCCCGGTTTGAGACCTGGCTCCCCACCTGCAGGAGAGTCGCTTCACAGGCGGTGAAGCAGGTCTGCAGGTGTCTTTCTCTCCCCCTCTGTCTTCCCCATCTCTCTCCATTTCTGTCTGTCCTATCCAACAGTGATGACATCATCAACAACAACAATAAAACAAGGACAACAAAAGTGAAAATAAAATAAGGAATAATAATAATAATTTTTAAAAAAAGAACTTGCATGCTTGAGGTCCCAGCTTCATTCTCTGAGAGCACTATATGCACTGCTTTAGTCTCTCTCATAAAATAAACATCTTTTAAAAAAGTTAAAATGTAAGTGACACAGTAGATAAAGTGTTGGACTCGCGAGCATGAGGTCCTGAGTTTTATCCTTGACATTGCAGATGCCAGAGTAATACTCTGGTTCTCTTTCTTACACACTTTTATTAATTAATAAATCTTTTTTTAATATTTATTTTCCCTTTTTGTTTTATTGTTGTAGTTATTGTTGTTATTGCTGTCGTCATTGTTGGATAGGACAGAGAGAAATGGAGAGGGGGGAGAGAAAGACCCCTGCAGACCTGCTTCACCGCTTGTGAAGCGTCTCCCCTGCAGGTGGGGAGCCAGGGGCTCGAACGAACCGGGATCCTTATGCCGGTCCTTGTGCTTTTCGAAACCTGCGCTTAACCACTGTGCTACCACCCAACTGCCCAATTAATAAATCTGAAATAAAATAAAGTGTATGATTAGGGAGACAAGAGTCTAAACTTAAGAGTTTACACAAAAGGCTCTACCCAAAGCACCAGAGATCCTAAGTTCAGTCTACAATACCACCAGAACTGAGCACTGCTCTGTTCTAAATAGATAAGTAAATGTGGAGACATGTAAAAGGTATAAAAGTTAAAGTCACTCAGGCAGAGCCCTCAGCTCTCAAATTATTAGGCTGAATTTATTGAGTGAGTTGTATTAAGCATGGTGCTATTCACCAGGCATTGTAGGAGACACAGTGAAAGTATGGTGAGAAGAGGAACTCTGGTTCCATCCACATGAAGTTCAGAACTTCCTGGGACATCTTGTATACACCCAGGAATCAGGAAAAGCACTGTACTTCCATTTTATTTCCTATGTGTGTATTAAGCTTTTGTTTCTTTTTTTATTAGTGTGTAGTTGAGATTATATTATATAGACTTTTATAAATACGATTTTGTGGTATTGTTTAAAGTTATAGTAAAGCACATGTAACAGAAAATGTACCTGTTTTTAAACATTTTAAAGTATATACTTTCATGGCATTAGAGACTTTCATGATGTTATATAAACCAGTTACTATTTAGTTATAATACTTTAAAATTTTTTATGAACAGCAAGTCCATTGGATAAGAGGGGTACAATTCCACACAATTCCCACCACCAGAGTTCTACATCCAATCCCCTCCATTGGAAGCTTTCCTATTCTTTATCCCTCTGGGAGTATGGACCCAGTATCATTATGGGGTGCAGAAGATGGAAGGTCTGGCTTCTGTAATTGCTTCTCCACTGGACATGGGTGTTGCCAGGTCGATCCATACTCCCAGTACAATACTTTCTTTACCTCAAAGGTAACACCTTCGAGCCCTTTAAGCAGGCACTTCCCTCTGTAAATTCCACATCCCCCAACATATATACCTCCCAGCCCCAATGTATGCAAATATGCTTTCTGGGTATTTCATAGAAATGTAATCATACATTAAAAGGCCTCTTTCACCTAACAATGTTTTTTTTTCTTTAATTATCTTTTATTTACTGGATAAACACAGCCAGAAATCAAGAAGGAAGGGGAAGATAGGGAGAAAGAAAGATAACCTGCAGAGCTGCTTCACGGCTTGCAAAGCTTTCCCCATGCAGGTGGGGACAGGGAGCTTGAACCTGGGTCCTTGCACATTGTAACATGTGCACTCAACCAGGTGTGCCACCACCTGCCCCCCCACATAATGTTTACATGAGTAATTAACTCACCTTTATGGATGGATACTATATTTTAATACGAACATCTGTTGCATGAGCATACCACATTTTGTTATCCATTCATTATTTGATAAACATTTGATTTGTTTCCACTTTGTTGTCCCAGGACCTTCACTGCTTTGGGTGACTTTTTCAGTCGGAAAGACACCACAGCAGGTGCACGGGTCCAGGTTCGAACCTGAATTGAGCGTGTGGCAAAGCAGGCATCTTTCTGGATGAGCTGTCTTGCTGGTCCTATAGCTACTTTTCAGTTATTGTGAATAGAGCTGTTACGAACTTCTGTGCTCAAGTTTTTTGTGTCAGTACTTTGCAGATGTCTTACGATATGTATCCTGAGGTCAAACTGCTGGGTGATCTGTTTAACTTAGGAAGGAACCATCAGACTTTTCCATAGTGGCTGTACTGTGATCCTGCCAACAAACAGCGTGCTGTCTGAGGACTCCAGTTTCTCCATCTTTACGAGCACTCCTTGGATTTGTAAAAGTTTTAAGGTCTTAATGCATGTGAAGTAACATCTGACAGTGGTTTTGATTTGGGTTTGACTTCATTTGCATTTGAGATGATGTTGAGCGTCCTCTCGTGCTTGTTGGCCATTTGGATGTCTTCATTGGAGAGGCGTATATTCAAGTCTTTTGCTTCTTTTTTTAATTTTCTCTTGTAAAAACTTTTTATTTGTTTTTTAAATATTTGATTTAATTTATAAATGAGAGGGATAGGAAGAGAGAGAGAGAGAGAAGAAGACATCACTCTGGTACATGTGCTGCCGGGGATCAAACTCTGGACCTCATGCTTGAGAGTCCAATGTTTTATCTATCCACTGCACCACCTCCTGGACCACTCTTGTAAAAACTTTTATATGTTCTGAATAACAAACCATTGTTAGGCATTATTCACAAATAATTTCTCCCATTCCTTAGGGTTGTTTTTTTCTCTCTCTCTTTCGATACTATCCTTTGATGCCAATTTTTTTTTTATGAAGTCTATTATTTTTTTTTAGCTGCTTGTGCTTTTGATGTGATATTTAAGATGTTACTGCCAAATTGATGGTTATGAAAACAAAAATTTTGTTTTGCCTCCAGTGTTATTGATGGGGCTCATTGCCTGCACTATGAATCCATCCACTGCTCCTGGAGACCATTTTCCCCATTTTGTTGCCTTTGTTACTGTTGCCATTGCTGTTGTTGTTAGATAGGACAGAGCGAAGACAGAGAGGGAGAGAAAGACACCTGCTGACTGTCACCGATTCTGAAGCAACCCCCCTGCAGGTGGGTAACCAGGGGCTCGAACCAGGACCTTACACCAGTCCTTGTGCTTTACACCATGTGCGCTTAACATGCTGTGCTACCGCCTAACCCCCCATGAAATTTGTTTTCATTTTCTTTTTTAAGGGTTTAGAACATAAGTTTTGGTACTTACATTTAGAGTTAGTTTTTGCATCTGATATAAGGTAAATGCCCAGTTTCACTCTTTCTCATATGAATATCCAATGTCTAGGACCGTTTGTTAAGGACTAGATTTTCCCCCAGATGTTTGAGGCACTCTTGTCGAAAATCAGTTAGTGATAGATACATTCTTTTGATTTATATATTTGTGCATATACCAGTACCATACTGGTTTGACAACTAATTCTAGTAAGTTTTGAAATTAAGAAATTATGAATCCTTGGGGCCAAGCCTTTCAAGTGGTGAAGCAGGGCTGCAGGTGTTACTCTCTGTCTCCCTACTCCCCTCTCAGTTTCTGTGTCTATCCAGTAAATAAATAAAAAACTTTTTAAAAGAAATTGTGAGGGGCCAGGTGGTGGTGTACCTGGTTTAGTACATATGTTACAGTGCACAAGGACTCGGGTTCAAGCCCCCGGTCCCCACCTGCAGGGGGAAAGCTTTGTCTCCCTCTCCCCATCTCCTCTCAATTTCTGGATGTCTCTAGCCAATAAATAAATTAAGATAATAAAAAAATTTAAAAAAGAAATTGAGTCCTCTAACTTTGCTTTATTTTCCCTAAGATAATCTTAGTTATGCAGGATTGTTGCCATTCCATATAAATTCAAAGATCAGCTTTTCCCCTTCATAAAAAATGATCAGTAGGATTTTGATAAGAATGCAACGAATCACATCTCACAGACCTTGTATATATGTAAATTATCTTTAATGCACAAATTGAATTCTCAACTCTTTTTTTTTACAATTAAAAAAAATTAACTTTATTTATTTTCCCATTTGTTGCCCTTGTTTTTTATTGTTGTAGTTATTACTGTTTTTGTTATTGATGTTGTCATTATTAGGACAGAGAGAAATGGAGAGAGGAGGGGAAGACAGAGAAGGGTAAAGAAAGATAAGACACCTGCAGACCTGCTTCACCGCCTGTGAATCCCCTGTGAATCATCCCCTGCAGATGGGGAGCCAGGGGCTCGAACCGGGATCCTTGCGCCGGTCCTTGCGCTTCATGCCACGTGCGCTTAACCCACTGCACTACCACCCAATTCCCGAGTTCTCAACACTTAGTATCATTGTAAAATTAAAAAAAAATTCTAAATAGTATACATCTAAGGCACCGTTGAGGAAAACATATCTACCATGTTGTGCTAATTATTTCTGGGGCAAGAAATAAGGGGGATTTCTGTCTTACATTATATATTTGTGTAGTATTTTAAATGAGGAAATATGGATTGCTTTTGTAATACCACACAGATTTTCAGCTGTGTGGGGTTGACACTCCTAACTCTTGCATATTTTAAAGGTGAACTGTTCTAGACAGGTGAACTCAGTCATTCAACCAAGGATATAGTGATAAGAGAAAATATAGGGCATGTGGCTTGGTTTCTTCATTCATTTTACAAGGAAAAAATACTACAACAAAGGGAAATTCTGTAAATTAAGAGAAAGTTAAGAGCTGTCATCCAGGTACAGTGAAAGACCTTATTTGGATCCAGATCCCTCCTCCCATTATTGCCACTAGGGCTACTGCTAGGGCTCAGTGCCTGCTCCACTCACAATAGTTTTTCCTTCCTTTTAAAATTTCTTTCTGATAAAGACAGAAATGGAGACGGGAAGGGGAGATGCAGAAGGAGAGAGAAGTGGAGACACTTGCAGAACTGCTTGTGAAGAAGCTTCCCCCTGCAGGTGGGGAGCAGGGCGTGAACCTGGGTCCTTGTCTGTGGTTAATGTGCATGCTCTCCCTGGAGCCAGATTTAAACAAACCAACTTTAAACATTCTTTGAAACAATAAAGGGCACTTGAACATTGACTAGATTTTTTGATGATTATCAAGACTGTCAATTACTTTAAATTTATGATGACATTGCAGTGAGATGTGTAGTTTAACATATAACTTGCCAAAGACTATCGGTAATAAAAGATCAAAGGTACTGTATTTAAAAACATTAAAGGTTGGGACCTGCTAGATAAACAGTGTCTGTGGGATGGGAATATCTAACATTTAATTGTACACTTAACTGCATAGGCACTTTACTAAGAGCCTCATGCACCAAGCACCTTATTCCTTAGAGCCATTGGTGAAGGAGATTCTGTTACTCCCATTTTATAAATGAGCAGATAAGGCCAGTGAGTTTAAGAAACTTGTTCTGTGTTGCTATGAGGTAAAGGAGCTTGGGATTCAGTTTTGGGCTGTCTGACCTCAGAATCCAGACTATTAATCACTATGTAATTATGTCTCCCTGAAGGTGCTTTCAGTGATAGAGGAGATCACAGAGATCCAAAAGAATTAGCTCCTCCATTTTTATTACGAAGCATACTTAGGGCGTTCAGGTGGTAGCGTAGCGGGTTAAGTGCAGGTGGCCACGCAAAGTGCAGGCACCAGCATAAGGATCCTGGTTCAAGCCCCTGGCTTCTCACCTGCAGGAGAGTCGCTTCACAAGCAGTGAAGCAGGTCTGCAGGTGTCTATCTTTCTCTCCCCCTCTCTGTTTCCTCTCTCTCCATTTCTCTGTCCTATCCAACAACAACAACATCAGTGGCAACAATAACAATAATGACAACAATAAAATGGCCTCTAGGAGCAGTGAATTCATAGTGCAGGCACTTAGTCCCAGCAATAACCCTGGAGGCAAAAAAAAAAAAAAGCATACTTTGGAAATATATGTCCCCACATACTTTTGAAATAAACAAGTTGTAGTTGTTTGATTCCCCCTCAAGGTGGGTAAAGGATCACAACTAATTCTGTGTTCATAGTTGCTTTGCAGCAAATGTTTATTCTGATATGAATGGTGATAAATATATAGGATGTTTGGAGCCTGATTAAAGAACTAGGTCTTTGTGGCTAATTGTATTTGACTGAGTGATTGTGACAGCATCTCCTGTCTGTATGTTCTTTCAGTGACTTCGAATTTGGATGGAGGCTTGACCTTCCACATGAGAGTTGTAATTCAGTGTGACTTCTAGGGCTGAGGTGTAAAAAGCATACAGTTCCTGCCTGGTTCACTCCTTCTGAAACATTGCTCAATCTGTGAGGAGGCAGCACACACAAGGGACTGCTCAGGAGAAATGTTGTGACGCAGAATCAGCCACTAGCCAGAATCTGCTTCATAGCTATGAGTGTGTAAGACCCCAGCCTTTGAATCTTCCATTTGACCAAGGTATTGTGGGATAGAAACTGCCTGTCCCTTCCTTGAATCTCTTTCCCCACAGAATCAGTGTACAAAGTAATGAGGAGTTTATGTCTATGTTTTGGGATAGTTTATTTTTATTTTTTATTATCTTTATTTATTGGATAGAGACAGCCAGAAATCAAGAGGGAAGGTGGTGATAAGAGAGGAGAGACAGAGAGACATCTGCAGCACTGCTTTACCACTTGTGAAGCTTTTCTCCTGCAGGTGGGAGCTGGGGGCTTGAACCTGGATCCTTGAGCATTGTAACATGTGCACTCAACCAGGTGCACCACCAACCAGTACTTGGGATAATTTGTTATGCAGCATGGTAGCTCAATACAGATATGACCCTGAAGACTCTTAAGTGCTAGGCCTGGCCAGAAAGGAAGTCAGTGAAGTAGTGTGGTGTTGTGGGAAAAAATCCTGGACTTAGTATTTTGAGATAAGCTGGAGATAATGGCATCACTGTTTAATATTTATTTAGTTATTTATTCCCTTTTTGTTGTCCTTGTTTTATTGTTGTAGTCATTATTGTTGTTGATGTTGTCATTGTTGGATAGGACAGAGAGAAATGGAGAGAGGAGGGGAAGACAGGGAGAGAAAGTCACCTGCAGACCCGCTTCACCACTTGTGAAGTGACTTCCCTGCAGGTGGGGAGCTGGGGGCTTGAACCGGGATCCTTACGCCGGTCCTTGCACTTTGAGCCACCTGCACTTAACCCGCCCGACTCCCAGCACCACTGTTTAATGGTTTACTATCCAAGAGCTCCTGACTCTCCTTGAACTGGGCATTTGCCCCTGCTGCATCTGCCTGAGCTGTGTTCTCTGGTGCTCCCATGAGAGAGTTAATGAACATTCAAGTGACACAGATTAGAAGTGCACAGTTTTCTTTTAATCTTTTTTTTTTTTGCCTCCAGGGTTATTGCTGGGGCTCGTGCCTGCACCACAAAAGCTATTTTCCCCCTTTTGTTGCCCTTGTATTTTTGTTGTGATTATTACTATTGTTTTGTTGTTATATAGGACAGAGAGAAATTGAAAAGAGGGGAAGATAGAGGTGGGGGGAGAAAGATAGACACCTGCAGACCTGCTTCACCACCCATGGAGCCACCCCCCTACAGGTGGGGAGCGGGGGCTCGAACCAAGATCTTTACGCTGGTCCTTCCACTTCGCGCCATGTGCGCTTAACCTGCTGCGCTACCGCCCGACCTCTGTACACAGTTTTCTTACCTTCTCTTTCCCCCCGTATTTACTTTTTTCTCTTCCTTCCTTCCTTCCTTCCTTCCTTCCTTCCTTCCTTCCTTCCTTCCTTCCTTCCTTCCTTCCTTTCTTTCTTTCTTTCTTTCTTTCTTTCTTTCTTTCTTTCTTTCTTTCTTTCTGATAGTGGGTGAGTAAAGAGATGGAGATAGAAGGAGATGCCTGGACTGCTCCACTGTTTGCAGAGCTCTCCGCCTGCAGGTGGAGACCGTGGGCTTAAAGCCAGGTCTCTGTGCATTATGACTTGGACACAACTACTGAGTGTGTTGTCCTTACCCTTTTCATAAGTGAGACAGAAAGGCCAAAGCACTGCTCTGCCATTCTTTTAACATTTATTTATTCCCTTTTGTTGCCCTAATTTTATTGTTGTTATTGGTGTCATTGTTATTGGATAGGACAGAGAGAAGTGGAGAGAGGAGGGGAAGACAGAGCGGAGGAAAGATAGACACTTGCAGTCCTGCTTCACTGCCTGTGAAGCGACTCCCCTATAGGTGGAGAGCTGGGGGCTCGAACCCGGATCCTTAGGCCAGTCCTTGCGCTTTGCACCTCTTGTGCTTAACCCGCTGCGCTACCACCTGACTCCCAGCCTTCGCTTCTTTTTTTTTTTAAATATTTATTTATTTATTCATTCCCTTTTGTTGTCCTTGTTGTTTTATGGTTGTAGTTATTCTTGTCATCATTGTTGGATAGGACAGAGAGAAATGGAGAGAGGATGGGAAGACAGAGAGGAGAGAAAGACAGACACCTGTAGACCTGCTTCACTGCCTGTGAAGCGACTCCCCTGCAGGTGGGGAGCCGGGGGCTTGAACTGGGATCCTTATGCCGGTCCTTGTGCTTTGCGCCAAGTATGCTTAACCTGCTGTGCTACCGCCTGACTCCCCAGCCTTCTACTTCTATAGTATCTAAGATGTAGTCCAAAAATCAGCTTGTACTGTCAAGGATCCCAGTTCGAGCCCCCGGCTCCCCACCTGCAGGGGAGTCACTTCACAGGTGGTGAAGCAGGTCTGCAGGTTTCTCTCTTTCTCTCCCCCTCTCTGTCTTCCCTTCCTCTCTCCATTTCTCTCTGTCCTATCTAACAATGACAACACCAATAACAATAACTACAACAACAGTGAAAAACAACAAGAGGGAAAATAAAGAAATAAACAAAGATTTTTTTAAAAGCACAATGGCAAAAAGTCAGCTTGTGTAATCCTTAGTCTTTGGGACTTTGTAACTATGCTTCTCAACCCTCATCCATGCAGATGAGTATATTCATCAGGCCAAACTGATGAGAACGTCCCATTAAGCCCATGATTATTTTAATTATTTTTCTCTGGACCTTAATCAAACATCCTACAAGATTCCTTAGGATGAAACAAAGACCATGACTCTCAACAACTCTGATTTCAGGACCATAACACCAGTTTTGTATTTACACTATTTTCAGTTCTGTTTCAGTTCTGTAGAGCCTGGGAGGTGACTGAGTGGGAGGGCACATGCCTTATATGTCTGATGGAAGCCCTGGGTTCAATCCTCTTCATCACATATAAACAAGAATGACAGGAGGGCAGGAAGACAGCTCACCCAGTAGAGCACATGCCTTGTCATGTGCAAGACCCTGGACTTAAGCCTAAATACCACACGGAAGCACCTTGGGCAGCACCAGAGGGGTGGAGCAGAACTCTGGCATTTTTTCTCTTCCTCTGTTCCTCACTCTCTAAATAAAGAAATGAAAATGCCTCTCAGTGCTGGTACTGCACATGCGTGATGCTCTGAGTTCAATTCCCAGCAATGCATGCCAAAAAAAAAAAAATGCAGATTATAAAAATGGCAGGGGAGTCGGTGGTAGTGCAGCAGGTTAAGTGCACATGGTGCAAACAAAGCATAAGGACCTTGTAAGGATCCCAGTTCAAGCCCCCGGCTCCCTACCTGTAGGGGAGTCGCTTCACAGGCGGTGAAGCAGGTCTGTAGGTGTCTATCTTTCTCTCCCCCTCTCTATCTTCCCCTCCTCTCTCCATTTCTCTCTGTCCTATCCAACAATGACAACATCGTAACCACAACAATAATAATTATAATAAAAAGAAATTGGAAAAAAAAAGTAGAAGGCTGCCCAGTGACATTTGAAAGAGGCAAGTGTGACACACCTAAACAGGACAGTACTCCACAACTAGTACTGAACTGATGACGCTTACTGCCCCCAAGGAGCGATTAATAAGCTAAACATCATGGTATTGTAGCTTTTAAAAGTCACATATCATCCATGGACCTTTACTGCTAGGAAAAATGTGAATGTTTTTAGCACACATCTTTCTTTTTGAGCCTGGTGACACCACACTGCCCTCATGCAGAATATTGGGTCAGGACCAGGGATGTCACTCAATGATGGCATGTTTTGCATGTATGAGATGCTGAGTTTGAGCTCCAGCATCAAACAACAATAACAACCACCACTAGAATGGTGACACATGTATTTTCATTGCAGTGCTATTTACAGTAGCCAAGATATGGAAATAATCCAACTGCCCAACAGCAGATGAGTGGATTAAGAAGTTGTGGGCTATATCTATGATAGAATACTACTCAGCTATGAAAAAGACATAAGATGTAACTGAAGGGGATCGTGCTAAGCAGAATAACTCAGAAAGAGAAAGACAAATACTAGATAAAATAAAGAAAGCAGAGGAACAAAGCAGTCAAACAAAACAGACCCTTAGACTGTGATGGCAAAATTGAACTCACCAAAGCTGGAGGAGGACAGGAACTGTAAGAGTGGGAGGGCTGTTGGTCCTTTGGTGGTGGGCTTGGTGCGGGAACCCCCATCAGAAAGATGTGAGAATGATGTGGCTGAAACAGACAACCTTGTAAACCAATGTTACCTCAGTTAAAACAAACAAAAAAGCACCAGAATATTGGACTGAGTGGCTGTGAGCCTAGCTCTATATGGTGGTTCTTGGGAGCTACTCCCTGAGTGGCTGTCCACTTCGTGGGGGTAGGGGATCCCTCCAGAATGTGAAGCCACCCTAGTGTGGGATGCTCAGCTTCCCTCAAACACAGTCTGTTTCATGAATCAAATCTGTATTTAAATCTACTATAGCTGGAGGATGGGGTGGGGTGGGGGCTGGAGGACTAGAACCAGAGCATTGCTCTGGCACATGGGATGCTGGAGATCAAATTTGAGGCTTCAAGCTTGAGACTGCCATGCTTTACCCACTGTACCACCTCCCAGGTTCCATAGGCCATTTTCTTTCTTTCTTTTTTAAGATTTTATTTATTTATTAATGAGAAAGGAGGAGAAAGAGAGAGAGAAAGAACCAGATATCACTCTGGCACTGTGCTACCGAGGATTGAACTCGGGACCTCATAATTGATTACCCATTGCACCACCTCTCGGACCACGGCTCACTGATAAAGCACATGTGTGAAACCCTGAGTGCAACCTCCATTACCATAAATTTAAAAAAGAAGGAAAAAAAAAAACTAAGAGTAGAACTTCTTTTTTTTAATATTTATTTTATTTATTTATTCCCTTTTGTTGCCCTTGTTGTTTTATTGTTGTAGTTATTATTGTTGTCGTTGTTGGATAGGACAGAGAGAAATGGAGAGAGGAGGGGAAGACAGAGAGGAGGAGAGAAAGATAGACACCTGCAGACCTGCTTCACCTCCTGTGAAGCGACTCCCCTGCAGGTGGGGAGGGGAGCCGGGGTTCGAACCGGGATCCTTATGCCGGTCCTTGTGCTTTGCGCCACCTGCGCTTAACCCGCTGCGCTACAGCCCGACTCCCAGAGTAGAACTTCTTTCCCAGTGTTGCATCAGTGGTCCAAACATGAATTGGAAAACAAAACTAGACTCAAATTTCAGTTTTGAGAATTTGAGAGGTCATTCAGTCCCTTCTTTCTGGTTAATCATGAGGAAATTGAGGTTCAGGGAGGTTAAAGGACTTGCCCAAAGCCAGAAACAAGTTACAAGCAGGGCTAAGGCTCCAACAGCAGTTTCCTGCTGTGGTCTTGCTATAACCCTCCACTTCCTAATTAGTGACACATTTCACTTGTGCTTGTGTATGAGTCTTACCTTTCGGAGGGGTGGAAAATTGTTGAGCACCTATTTGCTAACTAGGTGAACTTTGCCTTTTAAAATATATTATTTCATGTCATTTCTTGCTTAGTCCTGTGACGTGATCATGAATAGTCCTGCTTTACAGATTAGGAAACTGGGGTGCAGAATGCTTGTTACTTACTCAAGGTCATGTGACTAATGTCAGAGCTGGCATTTTGAGCCAGAGGTCTTTTTGACCTGTGTGATAGCCTGCTGTGGCTCTAGTGATAGTAACTCAAAGCTTTTCTCAGCATGTGGGCAGTCGTGGTGGCTATCTTCAAAATACATCATTTTCAGTCTTCTCATTCATGCTGTGAAATGTACAGATACAGGAAGGTAGTCTGTCTCAGAGAACCCCAGCCTTTAGCAAAAGCTTGACTAATCTTCATTCCATCTCTGTAAGATAAATGGTATTTTTCTGGTTGGGCGGTGAGGCTCAGAGGCTGCTGGACTCCTTATCACAAACCCGCATGGCCCAGCTCCCAGTTCCCTTCTTCATCCAGTCTGGCATAGATTTCACCATATTTGTTCTTTCCTGTCTTATAACAAGATTGTTTAAGTACTTCCCAAAAATAATGAGCCACATGTGGGTGTGATCACTCTCCAAACTGAATCACTGTGGAAGAGGCCATGAACCAAGGAAAGGAGAAGCAAGTCTCAGGAGTCAGAGACTTCTGGCTGTCCAGCCTTGTAATTGACAGCTCTGGAGTGAGCTTTTTCTAAAAAGGCGACTTCTTGTCTGCCTGTGTGTCCCACTGGGCTCAGAATAGCCCTCCTGGACTTGTCGTTTTCTCCTTCTTGCTTCCCAAAATAGACCCAATGCTATTCTCTTTGGAAGATGTCACACAGCTCATATATTGAGAGGTGTACTCTTCACCAGGAATCCCTTTTGTCCCTGAAGGTCCCTACTGGCACACAGATCTGGCATGGGCTTCCTTGGATGAATAGTCAGGACACAAGCACTAGTGAAAAGGGTTTGTATCAAGTATTCTGAGAGGTGTGGAAGTAATGTAAGTTAACAAGAATAAAAGAGGAAACAAAAGTATTTGGGAAGGGAAGTGAGGAGGTTCTAGCCCTGTATCTGAAAGTCTTAGAATTGAAATCTAGAAAGTATTCGCCTTTTAAGTTATTTTTATGATTTGACTCCTTGACTAAAGGCTACCTGCTTTAAACTTTCTGCCTTTAAAGCATAGCACTACCCAGCCTCTTCAGCATGCTTTGGAATCTATCCCAGAAAAAGGATCTGATCAAACACTGCAAAAATAACAATAGGCCATACATTGAAGTGCCACATTGTTTACCTGCCAAGGCTCTCATTCCTTTGTTTCCATGGCTGGGAATGCCAAGGGGTTGTGTCATTTACAGAAAGCCAGAGGATGGAGGGGGTGGGGCACTGAGATATTTAGAATTTGCCGTTGGATTTGAAGAGCCAGGAGAAGAAGCCTTACAGTGTATTGGAGGAAGAGATAAAGATAGGCTGTTTACAGAGGAGAGGGGCGCGTTATAACAGGCTACTTTTTCATGAACTGGTCATAAATGCCTCTTCTCTAGAGACCTCTATTTGAAGATATTCCCACTTGATATCCAGATAATATTCACTTAGTGTCCAATCTGGGATGTGGGTGGCCCTACCACCTCCATCCCCCGAAGGAGCTTCATTCAGACCTTCAAAGCCCAACTTAAGTAGCCTAGTGGCCAAGCCGTATATACTTCTGCCCATTCTAAGAGGCCAGGACTAGTTTAGGCTCATGGGAGACGGTATTGGGGACAACCAACTGCTGCTGTCTGTGCTATTCTTGTTAGATGGATAAATAAAGGATTTCAGATTCCAGAGCTGTTGAACTGGCTTTCAGAGGCGCCAAGTTCATTTACAGTCGTTTCCTGTCAACAGTGCACACTTACGTATAATATACACCCAGCAAACTCTAGTTCTAGAGATGATCGCATATACTACCTGTGTGGGGATATGTGTATTTTTTGTTTGTTTGAAGTGATGTCCAGGGACCTTTGTGAGAGGAGTTAATCTTATTGAGTACTTTTTATGCATTAGCTCATTTAAGACTCTCAATAACTTTATGAGGTAGATGCTAATATTATCCTCTTTGAAGGATATTCTTTTTTTTTTAAAGAATTTATTAATGAGAGTAGGGGGGAGAGAACACACCAGAATATCACTAGGGTACATGTGCTGCTGGGGATTGAACATGGGACCATATGCTTTATCCACTGCTCTACCTTCCAGATTGCATTTTAAAAACGAAACTTTTTCTTTTCTTTTTTTTTTTTTTTAAGATAGAGACAGAAATAGAGGCAGAGAGAGAGAGAGACCGAGACCACAGCACCAAAACTTCCTTTAGTGTGTTCGGGGCCAGGCTTGAACCTGGGCTACACACGTGCCAGGGCAACACACTTTCCAGGTGAGCTTTTTCTGCAGCCCTTTGAAAGATGTATTTGCTTTGTTATTTATGTATTTATTTATTTTATTATCACCAGGGTTATTACTGTGGCTTGGTGCTGACACTAAGAATCACTGCTCTCTGTGGCCTTTTTTTTTTTTTTGCCTCCAGGGTTATCGCTGGGGCTTGGTGCCTGCACTGTGATTCCACTGCTCCTGGCAGCCAGCTTTTTTCCATTGTTGTTGCTGTTGTTGTTGGATAGGACAGAGACATTTTTTTTTAATTTCTTTATTGGGGAATTAATGTTTTACAGTCGACAGTAAATACAATAGTTTGTACATGCATAACATTTCCCAGTTTTCCATATAACAGTACAACCCCCTTTAGGTCCTAGGACAGAGAAATTGAGAGAGGAGGGGGAGAGAAAGATAAAACATGTAGACCTGCTTCACTGCTTGCGAAGCAACCTCCCTGCAGGTGGGGGGCTCGAAGCTGGACCCTTATGCAGGTCCTTGCACTTCGTACTATGTGCACTTGACCTGGTGCGCTATCACTCAGCCCCCAATCTGTGACTGTTTTTTTCCATTTCTTTTCCATTTTATTTGATAAGAGAGAAATTGAGAAAGTAAGGGGAGGTGGAGGGGGCGAGAGTAAGATAGACAACCTGCAGACTGGCTTCTCTGCTCATGAAGCACCCCAGCCCCACCACACAGGTAGGGAGCAAAAACTTGAACCCAAGTCCTTGTACATGGTAATGAACACACTCAGCTGGATGCACCACCACCTGACCCCCCAGAGAATGTTTTTTTCACCTCACAAAAGGAGCACCTGACATGAACTAAGCTTCAAGGAAACTTTGCAGCTGGATTTTACAGAATTTGCCTAGAAAACAAAAGTTCAAGTGGAAAACTGTGTGAAACCATATGTGTTGCATTCAGCAAACTGGCATACCTAGTGCCCAGGAAGGGAGATGGGCTGGCGATGATTCCAAGGAGCCCAGGTGGTTTGGGGTTGTATGTGAGAGGAAGGGGCTTCTGTATTCTTGAAAGGGAATGTGCTACCTTCCCTTCTTCAGATTCCTAAGTTTATGAGAAAACTTCTTTCCCAGGCATAAATTAATATGCAACAAGTCAGAGACAAAGTTTAAAGGTTATTTTTTTGAGGTGCGTCTGGAGCACTAAGAGTGAAAGGTGAACCCTAGCCAGCCTTGGTTGTGAGATGCATAAACAGGTGACAGGGTTGTGCCCCCCACCCCCACTATACCTTTCTGGCTCCATCTCCATTAAAAGAAAAACTTTTTTGTGTGTGTGGCCTAGAAAGTAGGGCAGTGGATAAAATTGAACTCTCAAGCATGAGACCTCAAGTTCAATCTCCAGCAGCACATGTGCTAAAATGATGCTCTTACATACTCTCTCTTTCCAGTAAATAAGTTTTTTTTTAAACAGTTTATTTATTCATGAGAAAGATAGGAGGGAGAGAGAACCAGACATCACTTTGGTACATGTGCTGCCGGAGGTTGAACTTAGAACCTCATGGTTGAGAGTCCAATGCTTTATCCACTGTGCTACCTCCCAGACAACATGCGGGGTTTTTAAAAATATTTTTTTCTTCTTTTTAATTTTTTTTAAGATTTTACTTATTTATTCGTGAGAAAGATAGGAAGAGAGAGAGAAAGAACCAGACATCACTCTGGCACATGTGCTGCCAGGGATTGAACTGGGGCCTCATGCTTGAGAGTCCAGTGCTCTAGCCATTGCACCACCTCCCAGACCACATCTTTTATATATTTCCTCAAAGCTCCTTATTTTGGAGCACTGCAGACATTAAGGGGGTTATATTTAAAAAAAAAAAAAAAGATTTAGGGTGAGGGCACACCATCACTATCAGTATCTATTCCCAAACTTTCTACAGCTCTGTTGTGTGCGTGCACCAGCTGCCTACAGACCAACTACACATGTGAAACAGATGGGGCCTGCATGGTGTCCATTTTCAACCTGGATGGGATGGAGCACCATGTGCGCACCTGCATCCCCAAAGTGGAGCTGGTCCCCGCAGGGAAGCCCTTCTACTGCCTGAGCTCCGAGGACCTGCGTAACACGCACTGCTGCTACACTGACTTCTGCAACAGGATTGACCTGAGGGTGCCCAGTGGTGAGTAGACACCTTTGTTGGACTCTTGGCTCATCTTGGAATTGGGTCAGCCCAGTCATTTCTTCCTCCTCTACTCTTCTCAGTCCCTTTGTTTGATGATAGGCAAAGCGACCTTTTTGATGTTTCCCAAGGTGGTGCGATGGTGTACCTTTTTGGTTAGGTTTGTAGGTTTGAGAATGAGAAACAAGAGTGTCAGATCAGTCTAAGTGAACTTGCATAGCAGCTGGTCAGGTGTGCAGGAGCCCTACACCTGCTGAGTAGGAGCCTGTTTTTGGAAGAGTCAGTCCCCAGAGCCCTGTGAAGGGGGCTGCTAGGATGATGGTATGGGCAGAGAGGATGATCAAAGCTGTGAGTATTAGCTGTTATTCCTTTGCAAGTCTCCCATTAAGAAGGCATTACTGGGAAGATCAAAGGAGAGGGAGAGACTGGAGCAGAACTTAAAGCAAGGATGCTAAGTTGGAGAGCAGAACCTGGCATCTATCTGGGAAGTTGAGTTGGGGATAATCCCATGCACTGCTATGAAATCACAAAGTGGGATGTGGGTTTGGCTATTGAAAAGTTGCCTAAACTAAAGAGGGCAGGCAGACAAACTATCCCAACAAGACCAGAGACCGAAGACACCCTGAACACACAAAGAAGAGGGGGAGGGGGAAGGGACACTTCCACTCAGAGGGAGGTGATGGGAATAATCAAATAACCACTTTTCCCTGTTTTTACTTTTTTCTTTCCCTTTCCTTTCTCATTCGACCCAGGACACCCCAAGGAGTCTGAGCAAGCTTCCATGTGGGGCCCTGTGGAGCTCGTAGGCATTATTGCCGGCCCAGTGTTCCTCCTGTTTCTCATCATCATCATTGTTTTCCTTGTCATCAACCATCATCAGCGTGTCTATCATAACCGCCAGAGACTGGACATGGAAGATCCCTCTTGTGAAATGTGTCTCTCCAAAGATAAGACACTCCAGGATCTTGTCTACGATCTCTCTACTTCAGGGTCTGGCTCAGGTATGAGTTGTTCAGGCACCGTGTCTGTTGTGGGCCTTCGTCTACATTTCCCAGAAGGATAGCGCTTTTATGAAGCAGACTAGACTTTCCACTTGTTTCTACCAGCATTGAGTCACTTGATTTCATAAGATTTCATAATTCCCTTTCTTTTGGAGTCTGACATGGAATAAGATAAGATAATGGGTTCACAGAAAATCTTTCATTCCTTGGGTGCAAAAACTTGCAGAAACTTTGCCTGCATCAAATCTTGTAACAATGCATCTATTTAAATTCACGGGTTCCACCTGAGCAGTGGAGTGCTCAACGTAAGGGCCCCTTTTGAGAACCAGGAGTGTGCTGAGTTCCTGTGAGGTGGTGACAGCTAATCATTGATCTCTGAGCAACTACAAGGGGAGTTTAAGGACATTTGAGTAAAGCAGAGAGCTGGGATTTGTGAATCATTGACTTGTACCACTTGCCTAAGGGTGATTTTTTTTTTTTAATTAGGGAAAAGGTAGCTGGAAGGCATTAGCTCAGCTTAGTGGTAACCAAACATTTTTCTAGATGAGAGAAACTGAACTAAACTAAACACTGGGTCTTAAAACCACACTTTAGGTTACATGGAATTGGAGTTGTTTAGATCTCAGGGTATATAGCTCAGTTGGCTTTTAGATGGGGCAGTAGTTTGTTTTGTTTTATTTTTTCTCAGAGCACTACTCAGTTTTGGCTTATGGTGGTGCTAGGGATTGAACCTGGGACCTTGAAGTTAAGCAAAATTCAAGGATCATGACTTTTTTTTTTTTTGCCTAGCTGTTATGCTTACTCCCCAACCTACATTTATTTATTTTTTGTTTGTTTTTTTAGACTTTTTTTTTTTTTCCTCCAGAGTTATTGCTGGGCTCGGTGCCTGCACCATGAATCCATCGCTCCTAGAGGCCATTTTCCCCCCTTTTTGTTGCCCTAGTTGTTGCAGCCTCGTTGCGGTTATTATTGCCATTGTTGACGTTGCTTTTTTGTTGGATAGGACAGAGAGAAATGGAGAGAGGAGGGGAAGACAGAGAAAGAGAGGAGAGAAAGATAGACACCTGCAGACCTGCTTCACCGCCCATGAAGCGACTCCCCTGCAGGTGGGGAGCTGGGGGCTCGAACCGGGATCCTTACGCCGGTCCCTGCGCTTTGCGCCACGTGTGCTTAACCCACTGCGCCACCGCCTGACTCCCTAGACTTATTTTTTAACATGTGTGAGAGGGAGAGAGCCAGGCCATTACTTCAGCATATTTGATGCTGAATGTTGAACTCCAGACCTCATCATGCCTACAAGTCTGATTATTAACTGTTGCCATATGTCCAGGGCCACTGCAAGAGAACCGTTCTTAAAATTAAAAGATTAAGGGGGTCAGGCAGTAGCGCACCGGGTTAAATGCATGTGGCGCAGGGATCCCGGTTTGAGCCCCTGGCTCCCCACCTGCAGGGGGGTTGCCTCATAAGCGGTGAAGCAGGTCTGCAGGTGTCTGTCTTTTTCTCCCCCTCTCTGCCCCCCCCGCATTTCCCTCTGCCCTATCCAACAACACCATCAGTGGCAGCAATAACAATAACAACAACAATAAGGGCAACAACAAGCCAACAAAATGGGAAAAAATAGCCTCTAGGAGCAGTGGATTTGTAGTGCAGGTACCAAGCCCCAGCGATAACCATGGAGGCAAAAAAAAAAATTTTTAAGTTTATTGTAGTGGTGGTGGTATTCTGTTCTTGTAATAAAAAAAAAAAATATATATATATATATATATATATCTACAAAGGTTACCATTGGAATTCTAACTAAAGCATAGAGAATCATTTTTATGAGAGTTGTGCATATGTTTATGCACTTTATTTTTGCCTTGTGAGTCTAGTTCTGGGTTTGTTTGCTTATTTGTTTTGTTTTTATAATGTGCCTCAGGTCAAACTCAGGGCCTAACATATTGTTGAGCTACTTCCCTGGCCCAAGACTGTTATTCTCTCAAGCCTCCATTTAGTTCTCCTGTGGCCAGACAGTGAATGCAAAAATACTTTGAGCTGTGACATCTCCGAATTTCAGTAGTTTTTCCTTTATTAAGCTCTGCAGTAGAGTGCCAGATTGATGGATATATTTAAAAACTGCAATTTTTAGGAAGAGAGAAAATATATGACTTTTTCTTTACTGAAAGAGGGTAGGGTAGTGGTTATAACTACTTGACTGTGACTAGATTTGCTGTTAGAGAAGGGTAGCTTGGGTTTTCCAGAATCCTTTTTAAAAGATATTTATTTGTTTATAATAATAAGAGGGAGAGAGAGAGCCGGAGCATCACTCTGGCACATGCAGATGGGACTGAACTTAGGACTTAATGCTTATCAGTCTGATAAGCTTCACCTCCTGGCTGCTTCAGATTCTTTAAGATCAGAATTAGTGGAGGCTAGAGAAGTTATGGGCAGTTATTTTTGTCATCTGGAATAAAATGATTAGTAGCTATTTCTCTGTGGATAATTCAACCCATTCTTCAGAATATGCAGAGATTCTAGGTCATTGTACTTCTGTTTTTTTGTTTGTTTGTTTTCTGTTTTGTTTTGTTTTTTGCCTCCAGGTTTATTGCTGAGGCTGGTGCCTGCACTATAAATCCACTGCTCCTGGAGACTATTTTTTCCCTTTTGTTGTCCTTGTTGTTTATAGTTGTTATTGTTAATTGCTGCCGTTGTTGGATAGGACAGAGAGAAATGGAGAGAGAAGGAGAAGACAGAGAGGGGGGAGAGAAAGATAGACACCTGCAGACCTGCTTCACCACTTGAGAAGTGACCTCCTACAGGTGAGGAGCCAGGGGCTTGAACTGGGATTCTTGCACCAGTCCTTGTGCTTTGTGCCATGTATGCTTAACGTGCTGTGCTACTGCCTGGCCCCCTGTTTTTGTTGTTGTTAACATTTATTTATTTATTCCCTTTTGTTGCCCTTGTTTTATTATTGTAGTTGTTATTGATGTTTTTGGATAGGACATAGAGAAATGGAGAGAGGAGGGAAAGACAGGGGGGAGAGAAAGATAGACACCTGCAGACCTGCTTCACCACCTGTGAAGCGACTCCCCTGCAGGTGGGGAGCCAGGGGCTGGAACCTGGACCCTTAACGCTGGTCCTTGCGCCACCTGCGTTTAACCCGCTGCACTACTGCCCGACTCCCCTGACCCCCTGTTTTTTTAAGTAATAAGTATATGCTGTTTATGTGACTTTCAATTTGCATTAGCAAATACATGTTGAATGCCCTTGAGTGATATAGGATAAACAAAAATGAAAAAAGAGGTCAGCTCTGGTTAGATAGAAGAGATGGGGGTTATTGGCAAAGATCTAATGGAAGAGGGCACATTTAAAGGGCCCTTTAAAAAATATTTAACATATATTAGATAGAGAAAGCAAGAAATTGAGAGGGAAGGGGGAGATACAGAGGGAGAGAGACCAAGAGACACCTGCAGCCTGTTTCACCACTTGCAAAGCTTTCCTCCTGCAGGAAGGGACAGGGGGCTTGAGCCCAGGTCCTTAACACATTGTTGCATGTGCACTCCACCAGGTGTGTCACCACCCAGCCCCTGAGATGGAGTTATTTTATTTATTGGATAGAAATAGAAATTAAGAGGGAAGGGGGAGATAGAGAACAGGGAAGAGATAGATACCAGCAGCACTGCTTCACAGCTCATGAAGCTTCCCTCCTGCAAGTGGGGACCAGGGCCTTGAACCAGGTTCTTGTGCATACAACAGGCATGTTACCATCTGGATTACTTTTTTTTGCCTTCAGGGTTATTACTGGAGCTCAGTGCCTGCACCATGAATCCACTGCTCCTGGAGGCCATTCCCCCCCCCACCTTTGTTGCCCTTGTTGTGGTAGCCTTGTCGTGGTTATTGTTGTTGTTGCTGACATTTGTTGTTGGATAGGACAGAGAGAAATGGAGAGAGGAGGGGAAGACAGAGAGGAGGAGAGAAAGATAGACACCTGCAGACCTGCTTCACCGCCTGTGAAGCGACTCCCCTGCAGGTGAGGAGCTGGGGGCTCAAACCAGGATCCTTACACCAGTCCTTGCACTTTGCGCCACCTGTGCTTAACACGCTGCACTACCGCCTGGCTCCCAAGTTGGAAAATTTTTAAATGTAGTTATTAACAAGAGAGAGCCAGAACCTCACTCTGGCATAAATTCAATGCTGAGGATCACACTCAGGGGCTCATACTTGCAAATCTGAAGCACTGATAACTGTGCCACCTCTCAGGTCATTGAATTGGACTTTTTTTTAAAAAAGATTTATTTTATTTCATGGGAAAGACAGGGAGACACCAGAGCATCATTCTGGCATATGTATTGCCAGGGATCAAACACAAGACCTCATGTTTGTGGATCCGGTGTTGTATGTTGCTCCGTCTCCCAGGCCACTGAGTTGGATTTTTTAAAGAGAGCCACGAGAGCATGAGTCTTGGCTGGGAACATTCCAGGCCAAGAAAAATACCTGGAAGACGAAAGGAAATGATAAAGAAATTAGCATAGCCTGCCCGTAGTGGGGATCCAGAACAGCAGGCCAACCCAAATGGAAAGGACCTTGGGTACTGTGCCTTTTCTGGTAAAGAGAGACGCATCTACCAAAAGCTTTCACATGGGAAAATAAATGTTCATATTTTCCTGTGGAAGGAATTCTGTTAGTGGTGTGGAGGATGAATCCCTCCATTTACTAGGCTCCTGTAAGTTAAGCAAGGCAGGGCTGTGTGGGTGTGCAGGGCAAAACCAAGAGAGTTGGGAGACAGAAAGACCAATTGGGAGTGTCTTAAAGAAGGACCCAGAACTAGAAGAAGCACGGGGAGGGGGGTCCCTAAGTTGAGAAATGTTTTGATGGTCCTGTATTGTTGCCATTAAAAACATCACCGAAAAAAAAAAAAAATCACCACTGGTGAAGTGACTCCCCTGCAGGTGGGGAGCTAGGGGCTCGAACCATGATCCTTACACCAGTCCTTGGTGCTTTGTGCCACCTGTGCTTAACCCGCTGCACTATTGCCCGACTCCCCAGACCTAGATTTTAGCCTCTGCTTTGCCACTTCTATTTGTATGTGTTTGATGAATTAATCTTCTAAGAATATTGGTTTTCTCATATATAAAATGGCAATATAATAACCTACCTATAACCTATCTTAAAGGTGGTTGTGAGGAAATGACATAGTTTATGTAAAGCCCTTAGTATAGTGACTAATATATAATAAGCATGCAGTAAATGGTAGTTCACATCTGCTTGATTTAGGGGTTAATAGTCTGTTTGGTCAGGGACAGGGAGTGAGACCATCAAGATGGTAAGTATGATTGGCTAGATGGGGACACATTGGATGAGCCAATAAGTGCATCCTACACAGCAACTAAAATTAATCTTAGAATAAGCATGGGTAGTCCCTCATTCTACATCTAGAACTTTGCCTATGAGCAGAATTGTGATCTCTTGGAATAAGACTGCATACCCAGTGGTGGTTTGTCTTTCTTAGGCCCCACAAGACTGCCCTCTGGTGGTTGACCATCAGAAACTGAAGACTGTTCCTACTTTGTTCTGCCCCTTTTCCTTTCCCAACAACTTAAAAGCTCATGTGGGTGGATTGGCCCAGCGGAGACTCACTATAGAGTTGGTAAATCTGGTTAGACATTTATGTTCAAATCTGTCAGCCCTCATAACTGAAAGGAGAACTTACTTCGATAAAGAACAGCTCAGTGGTCCGGGAGGTGGCACAGTGATAAAGCTTTGGACTCTCATGCATGAGGTCCTGAGTTTAATCTCCAGCAGCACATGTGCCAGAGTGACATCTGGTTCTTTCTCTCTCCTCCTATCTTCCTCACAAATAAATAAAGTCTTAACAAAGGAGGAGAAGAAGAAGAAGAAGGAGAAGAACAACAACAGCTCATTGGGGGCCAGGTGGTAGGGCAGCGAGATAAGCACACATGGCATGAGGCACAAGGATCCCAGTTCCAGCCCCGGCTCCCCACCTGCAGGGTGTCGCTTCACAGGCAGTGAAGCAGGTCTGCAGGTGTCTATCTTTCTCTCCCCCTCTCTGTCTTCCCCTCCTCTCTCCTTTTTTCTCTCTGTCCTATCCAATAACAACAACAGCAGTGACAACAATAACAACAAGAGCAACAAATTGGGAAAAATGGACTCCAGGAGCAGTGGATTTGTAGTGCAGAGACCAGACCCCAGTGATAACTCTGGAGGCAGAAATAAATAAACAAATAAATAAGTAAGTAAAAATAAAAAAGAACAGCTCATTGTTGCGCTCCCTCTCTGAGCTCCCACTGCTGGGTCACTTGGACATGGCCAGGGATGGTTGTAGAGAGAGACACTGTAGAGGGCTTTTCCCATGTGGCGGTGAGAATGAGAGTCACAGAGTTGAGCAAATGTGCAAGGTCAGCTTTTTTCCTGTTCTGTGGTCCACAGGTCTACCCCTTTTTGTCCAGCGCACAGTGGCCCGAACCATCGTTTTACAGGAGATTATTGGCAAAGGCCGGTTTGGGGAAGTGTGGCGTGGCCGCTGGAGGGGTGGTGATGTGGCTGTGAAAATTTTTTCTTCTCGTGAAGAACGGTCTTGGTTCCGGGAAGCAGAGATATACCAGACAGTCATGTTGCGCCATGAAAACATCCTTGGATTCATTGCTGCTGACAATAAAGGTACAAAGCTATGTTTCAAAGCAGGATGTCTCAAAGTCACCACAAGTTCTGGGTAGAGTGGGTTGGGGAAGGGGCAGATTTGAACAGTGATGGGACAGCACGGCTATTTACCTGCATAGTAGTTATCCACAGAAAACTGAATAAGGTAAGTTTTTAAAATCTTTTCATCAAGGAAAAGCTTTATCATCCAGGTTTCTAAGCAGATAAACAACATGAACCCCTGGCCCTACTACCTTACTTAATATTCCTCGGGTATCAGGCCCTGTAGGGGCTCCACTGAGCTTACCTTGAGAAGCATTGTTGGGGGGCCAGATATTGGTGTACCCCACTGACTGCACAAAGACCCAGGTTCAAATTCCTAGTCTTTAGAAAAAAGACACTTGCAGGGACGATTAGTGCTGCAGGTATCTTTCTCTTTCCCTCTACTTCCCACTACCTTTCTCTGTCTCTAGCAAATAAAAGAAGTGGGGAAATTAAAAAGTAAAAGAAAAGCACTGGTATGAAGAGCTGAAGTCCTCATCCCTGGGATAAAGGGAAAGAGTTTTTACTCCCTCTCTGTAAGTTGTCCTTTTAGAAACAGCATTACTATTTTTTTACAGCATTGCTTTTTGACAAAATTTAGATTGTATATTTTAAAAACTCCAAAGATGTGGGACTGAGTGGTGGCACACCTGGTTGAGCACATATGTTACAATATACAAGGACCCAGGTTTGAGCCCTCAGTCCCCACCTACAGGGGGGAAAGCTTTGCAAGTGGTGAAGCACTGCTACAGGTATCTCTTTCTCCCTCTCTGTCTCCCCTGCCATCTTAATTTCTGGCTGTCTCTATCCAATAAATAAAGATAATAAAAAAATTTTAATAACTCCAAATATGTCTTATATATATATATATATCAGAGAACTGCTTAGTTCTGGCTTATGGTGGTGTCAGGGATTGAACCGACTTCAGAGCCCCAGGCATAAGAAAGTCTGTTGTATATCTCCAATCCTGATGTCTTCCCTTTTAACTTATTGACAGAGTTGCCTAGACTTAGGGGCTGATTATTGAGTGAGAAGAGGTATGTTGAGTGGACCCTTGTTTGTAATTAATGTCTTCTAGATTGATGGATAGAGACAGGTAGGGGTGGTGGAGGGGCAGGGAAGAGAACTGGAGAGGGAGGGAGAGACAACACAACACTGCTCCACCACCCATGGAGCTCCCTCTCCGTGCCCTGATGCCTCCATGTGGTACTGCTGCTTAAGCCCAGGACTTTGCGCATGGTATGGCACCTGCCCTACTGGGTGAGCTATCTCCTGCCCCCATTCTTGCCTTGTTAACATGTTAGATTTAAATACTAACTGTATTTGTTTGGGAGAGGGGCCAGGCTAACCAGAATGCAACTAGCATTTGCAGCACCAGAACTAGAACTCAGGGATCTCAGGCTTACAGATCTAGCCCCCTAACACTGCACCACCTCCTGGAAAACAAACATATCTATTATAGTGCCCTGGAACTGGTGTCAGTCTGAAATTTGAAAAGGCTCAAAATACTTTCCACTGTTTCTGTTGACGGCAAAATAACCTAATTGGATTGCCAGCTTTAGATTTTTCCTTCTTCTTTCTTCCTGTTGCTCCTCCTTCACATGTAATAAAGAAAAGTACTTGCTGTCCACCTTCCACTGCTCTCAAGGATAAAGTGATCTCTCTGTACTACTTGGAAGTGTGCTATTGGCACACTGAAAACCGTTTTTTGTCTGAAATATAACAGTGCATTGGGAAGTTCTTTTCTCCTCTCACAGAGCACTGATAGCCTGGTAAGCACAGTGGACTGAAAGGAAAACCTACAGATAAGACAGGTGCCGGAGATGGGCCGCCTTCAGAGGGTCTCGGCACACAGAAGACATGCAAGGCCTTCCTGCTCCATAGTGGTGGCTGCAGCCAATTGTCACTAAAGACTCGGTGAACAGGTCTAGGTGAACAGGAGTTAAAGTAGTATTGCAAACAAAACACATGGCACCTGCCACTTGCTCGCCTGCCTATTCTCCTAGACACAGATTTGGTATGATAATGAAACACCGTTCAGATCTCTACAGCTGCCTTCAAGATACGAAAGAGCAGGCCTAAGAAAGAAACACTGTTCTTGGGTCCTCACCCGCAAGCTTAGAGAGAGTCTGGAAGTGAGAAGCATACATTTAGGATACCATCTAGAGCTCCTGTCATTTGCTTCATGATCACTCTTGCTGATAGTTGTGTCTTTCTCAGAACTCTTCTGTGGTTCTCTGCAGATAATGGCACTTGGACACAGCTGTGGCTTGTCTCCGACTACCATGAGCACGGCTCCCTGTTTGACTATCTGAACCGGTACACAGTCACAATCGAGGGGATGATCAAGCTGGCCTTGTCTGCTGCCAGTGGGCTGGCACACCTGCACATGGAAATAGTAGGCACTCAAGGTAAGCGGGCCATTCGGAATGACCACACTGGGAAGACTTTGAGAGCAGTCTGCCCTATCCAGATTTGGTTCCCAGAAGGTTGAGGAAGACACTTTGGTTCATTTGAGTGAGAGCAAGAAAGAACTCCAAGGATTCTTAACCAGGCTCTCTAAGAACTCTCAGTGGACTTTGTAACATAAACGTTTAGTTATTTATTACTCCATGGCCTGCGGTAGCTCATTGGCAAGCTGGTGTTTGTTAAGGAGTAATCATTTCAGTAGTCCACAGTATATAAGTGAAAGAGAACTAAAGGCTAGACAAGCCTGGTTTAAAGACTGCTTGATGGATTAGATGGTGGACTTTACTAATCTAAGCAAGTTTTCCCAGAGGAAAAAGACCTTGAGCTTTGCTTGTTGACTGTAAGTACCATCTGCTTTCCAGGAGATCCTGGATTTTGTCACAGTGACAGCTGTGCTCCCTGGTGCCTGGTGACCAGGGCAACAGCTCTTGCTCACCCTGATAGAAAACCAAGTACTAATTTTGGGTGCTGAGACCTAGGAATCCTAGTGGGCTTGTGTTTGAACTTGTTTGCATGAACTCGAAGGTTCAGTCCCATGTGTATGCCAGAGTTGTACTCCCTCTTTCTCGTAAATTAAATAAAATCAATCTAAGGAAATTAAGTAAAATAAATCTAAGGGAAAAGTTGGGTCTTACTCTTAATCGATAAAGGTGACACTAGCCATCCCTCTCTTCACCTGTTGGATTCTGAGAACTAGCTATTATAGCACTTTTTCCTGTCTCCTTCCTTTCTTTTTCTTTCTTCTTTCCTTTTCTTTTTCTGTTGCCTTTTTTCCCCAGCTGGTGCTTTACTCAGAGCCAGCGTTTTCAAATAGGTAGAGGGAGAGAGGGTAAGACAACAAGACACCGCAGCATCTGACACGAGACAGAGTTGTGTCTAGTGTGGTGGGAACCGGGCTCAAACCTGGGTTTTATCCTTAGTAAATACAGCATGCACTCTCCCAGGTGAGCTGCCTGCCAGCCCAGCAATCTTTTTAAAATTCCTCAGCAGGTCTGTACCTTCTGAGCCTATTAGTTCAGGGAGGCAGGTTACAGTGGTATTACTATTGATAACAGCTAGTAAGTACCTAGTACCCTTCTAAAATCTTTACTTACTGGCATGAATCCTTATAACATTCCCATGAAGTCAGTACTAGTGTTGCTCTTATTTTATGAATAAAAAGGTTCAGCTAACAGATGAATTAAGTTTCTTTTCCAGGACTGTTGGGCTTATGAGTGGTAAAGCCAGGACGTGAACCTTTTAGAATCAGTCGCTGCTTTTAACATTGACACTGTCTTTCTTTCAAGAGCTTTGTTTTCTTCTTTGCCAGGGAAACCTGGAATTGCTCACCGAGACTTAAAGTCAAAGAACATCCTAGTGAAGAAAAATGGCATGTGTGCTATCGCAGACCTGGGCCTGGCTGTTCGTCATGATGCTGTCACCGACACCATTGACATAGCTCCGAACCAGAGGGTGGGAACCAAGCGGTAAGAGAGGCCTGCCTGGCTGTCTCCTGTTCCCAGCTCATGTGTGGTCCTTGTCTCAAGCAGCTACATGTTTAATCGCACATGCTCTCGGGCTCTGGACTGCCTATACAGAGTGCATGGGACAGGTACAGGTACCAGGAGCGCAACTCCATAGAACTGTTTACAGGAGGTACCAGTGGTTGTGGGTAAGGGAGGCCATAGAGAATCTAGAGCAACATTTGGAAGGGAAGTGAGGGGGGTAGCCGGAGACTGGGCTGGGAGAGGAGGAAAAACGTTACAGTTCAAAGGGATAGTTTGTACAGAGTTCTGTGGAGGCAGGAAACTTGTTTTGCTTATGGGTTAGAGACTAGGTCTGCCCAGCTTGGAGAGTGGTAGTGTATGCACATGTGGCGTCTGGGAGCCTGCTCTCTCCCAGTGAGTGTACAGGTGCAATGTAAGTAAGGGCTTGGGGACTACAGATCGACTTCATATGTTAGAGATGATGCTGGGTCAGTAGAATGGACTGGGAAGTCTGTTTATCTACTGAATCCAAATAAGTTTCACTGAATCATGCTGCTGCTTTTTCCCTCACGTCTGACCCAAAAGATCGTGTCCCTCCAGACCCCAAAGAGTGACCCCTGAGGTTTACCTTTCTGTGGCAGAGAGGGGCACAATGTGCTGATTAAGGTTGATTTTGATGGCTACCAAATTATTTGTCGCTGTCTTCAGTCATGTAAGATAAAAGTTCAGAGTTAAATTTAAGCTCAGCTCATCACTCTGGCATCATTCAGTAAAGTCCAAGCAAGACCCTCATAGAAACCAGTGACCCACAGTGCAAACAAATCTGCTTGAAATAAACCTTGATGATTCAAAAGCAAGAGCTACAAACGAGTAGTCTAATGCCACCAGATCTATACTAAAACATTGAGGTTGGAATCCCAAACTGGGGAATTCGCAATAGAGTTGGTCATTCCTCCCCAAGGGACTTTCTTGGGGTTTTACTTTCCCACAGTCAGCCCCCAAATCAGGGCTCATTTAAGGAGAGAAGCCATTCTTTTCTGTGCGTGATCATGTTTCCTTTGCAATTTCAGATACATGGCCCCTGAAGTGCTTGATGAAACCATTAACATGAAGCACTTTGACTCCTTCAAATGTGCTGATATCTATGCCCTCGGGCTTGTATATTGGGAGATTGCTCGAAGATGCAATTCTGGAGGTATTTTCCTTTTCTGCCTTCTCTTCTCCACCTGAAAGATCACCTGAGGATATTAGGGTTCCGTAGTCTTTCTTCTTCTCACCACTAGTCCAGAGTCCCATCACACATCTAGTCCTTATATCAGCGATGAGCAACCTTGGATCTGCAGTGCTAAGGGTGCTTGTCAGAGTTGCTGATTGACTTCTATTTCACTTCATGGTAACTAACCATTCCGGAGGCTCCTTTGTAGTGGGTGTCCCTTTTTTTCAGATACATTATCTTAATTGGCTCATGGAGGTTGGGAAAATCCTGGGTTAGGATAACATAGAACTTATAGAAGGATTTACCACCAGCTGCCAAACCATGTGTTTCATCAATAAAATAATACTGGTGATTTCTCAGTTTGCAGCAGAAATCTTACTAACAAATGCATAGAACTTTCTCAACATAATTTTTTTCTTCTATAGTATTTTAATAAAATATGTGTACCTTAATTTTACTTGTTTATTTTTTTCATTGTCACCAAGGTTATTGCTGGGGATTGGTGTCTGTGCAATGAATCCACCACTCCCAATTGCCATCTACCTATCTTCCTTCTTCCTTCCTCCCTTCCTTCCATTCTCTTTCTTACAGGACATAGAGAAATTTAAGAGGGAAAGGGGTGATAGAGAGAGAGAGAGAGAGAAAAAAAAAATACCTGCAGCACTGTTTCACCACTTGTGAAGCTTCCTTCCTGCAGGTGGGAACCAGGTCTTAATAAGCTCTTAACTATAGATAATACCATGTCAAACTTAATTTAAAAATCTGTCCCATTAACATAGGACAGAAGTATTTTACCTGGGCAAAATCTACATGGGGGGAGTTGGGCAGTAACACAGCGGGTTAAACACATGTGGCACAAAGCACAAGGACTGGCATAAGGATCCCAGTTCCAGCCCCCGGCTCCCCACCTGCAGGGGGAGTCGCTTCACAAGCAGTGAAGCAGGTCTGTAGGTGTCTGTCTTTCTCTCCCCCTCTCTGTCTTCCCCTCCTCTCTCCATTTCTCTCTGTCCTATCGAACAACGATGACATCAATAACAACAACAATAATAACTACAACAATAATTTTTTTAAAAAAGGGCAACAAAAAAAGCTACATGGGATCTTTTACTTTTTAAAAATATTTTATTAATGAAAAAGGAAGAAAGAATTGTTTTATGATTTTTTTTTATTGGCATATTTCAGTTTGAAGGTCCAAGAGCCAAGAGATAAGGACTTTAAAAATACCTGGAGTAGTGGTCGGGAGCTGGTGCAGTGGATAAGGTGCTGGACTCTCAAGCATGAGGTCCCAAGTTCAATCCCTGGCAGCATATGTACCAGAGTGATAGCTGGTTCTTTCTCTTCCTATCCCTCTCATTAATTAATAAATAAAATATTAAAAAAAAATTTGGAGCAGAGCTGATCTCAATGGTAAATCACACACCTGGCATTTGTGAGGATCTGAGTTTGATACCTAACATACTATATAAATAAAAACATACTTTTGTCTACTTTAAAAAAAATATGTTGGGAAGATAGCATAATGGTTATGCAAATTAGTTTCATACTTGAGACTCTGAGCTTCCAGATTCAACCCCCAGCACCACCACAAGCCAAAACTGTACAGTGCTCTGGTAAAGAAAAAAATTTGGTGGGGGAGATAGCTTAATGGTTATGCAAAGAGACTCATGCCTGGCTCCAAAGTCCTAGGTTTAATTCCCCACACCACCATAAGCCAGAGCTGAGCAGTGCTTCATCTCTCTCAAAAATAAATAAATAAATAAATAAATAAATAAATAAATATTTTGATCCAGAAGGTGGTGCCAGTGGATAAAGCATTAGACTCCCAAACATGAGGTCCTGAGTTTAATCCCTGGCAGCACATGTATCAAAGTGATGTCTGGTTCTTTCTCTCTCTCTCCTCCTATCTTTGTCGTTAATAATTAACACAGTATTTAAAAAAAAGAAAAAAATCTTTAGTATCATTAACCTCAGTCATTAAGATCCTCACTTGTCTCTCTCTTTTTTTTTTTTTTTTGAAAGAAAGAAAATGATTAGTAGTTTTGGGAAATAGCTTGCTGCCTGAGGTTGTCTGTTCAATGTGCAGCATTGTGTGTGCCGGAGTGATGCTCTGGCTTGTACATCCATCTGTCTCATCCCATCTCATCTCATCTTGTGTGATTCTAACAATATAACAGATCTTAACTAGAGTTTAAGTAGTGTCCATCTATTGCAGCTGAGTGATACATCACATACATTTCTAATGGTTTATAGAAACTGCCTTGGATTTTAAAAATTTTATTTATTTTTGATTATTTATTTTCCCTTTTGTTGCCCTTGTTGTTGTTGATGATGTCATCGTTGTTGGATAGGACAGAGAGAAATGGACGTGGGGGGGGGGAGACACCTGCAGACCTGCTTCACCGTCTATGAAGAGACTCCCCTGCAGGTAGGGAGCCGGGGGCTCAAACTGGGATCCTTGCTGGTCCTCGTGCTTCACACCATGTGCGCTTAACCCGCTGTACTACCGCCCAACCCCCCTTTTATTTTTTAATATTTTTTAGTATTTCTTTATTTGATAGGACAGAGAGAAACTGAGGGGGGGAGGGGAGATAGGGAGGGAGAGAGAGAAAGACACCTGCAGCCCTGCTTCACCATCCCTGCATGTGGGCACTGGGACTTAGCCCGGTGAGTCCTGGCACATGGTATGTGTGTGCTCAACCCTTTTTTAAAAAGATTAATTTCTCTGCTAATTAAAAAGAAAAGGGGAGAGAAACAACAAGAACATTACTCTGGCACATGCAATACCTGGAGTTGAATTTAGGACTTCATGTTGGAGCTCCCAATACTTTATTCACTGTGCATTCCACTGCCACCCCCTCCCCAGACTGCCCTCAGTTCTTTATTATTTTAATTGGAGAGTCCAGATCATTAACCTTGAACATTTTCCTGTCTAGGTTCTGCTGGTTGCTTGTTTGTAGAGTTTACATGTCGTACTGTTCTTGTGAATTTCCCATTATCAGTGCACATAGCAGCTAGTCATAATCCCCCTCACCCTCAAATCCTTCATAACAAAGCCCATAATGCCATTTCTCTTTTTTGCTGATGATAGCCATTAATGATCATTATCCAAATACACTAGAGGTTGAGAAATGCCCATATTCTGGTTCTTCTCTTGTTACCTCTGACCCCAATATATCTTATTTTATTTGAGAGAGAGAGAGAGAGAGAGACTGGGACCAACCCCAGAGCACTGCTCAGCTCTGGCTTATGGTGATGTGAGGCATTGAACCTGGGACTTTGGAGCATAGGTATGAAAGTCCTTTTGCAAACCATTATACTTTCTCTTCTCCTGTACCCAGTATTCTGAGTCAATGTTCATGCATTAATTAGAATGTTTTTTTTCTGGGGCTTTGCACCTGCACTTCCACTGCTCCGAGAAGGCTTCTTTTTACCTGAGATAGAGGGAAAGAGAAACTTTCTCTTTGCATGGTGCTCCCATGTGGTGATTAATGGCTCGAATACAAGTCCTTGCACATGGCAAAATGTCCACTCTACCAGGTGAGCTATTTCCTAGCCACTTTCTTTTTCTTTTCAAGATTTATTTACTGAGAGAGAGACACCAGGGAACTGTACTAGCATATGTGGTGCTAGGGATTAAACCCGGCCTGATGAACCACTGGATTTGTTATTTAAAAGAGAAACTTCCTCAAGTTATGTATTTGCTTACCAAGATGTATAAGATGCATAGTGTGAATAAGAAAGTATATTTGACTCTCCTCATTTATCTTTTTTTTTTTTTAGAATAATGTATTTATGCCTCAAAATCCTGCAGGGTGACTGAGGTTGGTTTTGCTTTTAGTGTCTATGAACTAGTGGATCTAATATATTTGTTTCCATTGAAGTTCTTAGTCTTTTTGTTGCTTAAGAGGTTGTTAGTCTTACTATTGCTTAATTTCTCATCTTTCACTGGTTAGGAGCTTTTCAAGTTAATGCCTTTTATATAACCTCAGTAGTGGTCATATTAGAAGAAAATGCTTGTTGGTATGAAAAAGATGTTTCTAGATAATCTTCTGTGTCTCTTGTCCCCTCTCTAGAATTGTCAGCCTCTCCAAGAAGTCCTAGTAACTCTTAGTGGAAAGTGGTATTTACAGATCTCATTGTGGGTATTGCTGTTGGTTTTTGAGAAGTCTCTTCCTTCTTCTCTTCCAGGAGTTCATGAGGAATATCAGCTGCCGTATTATGACTTAGTGCCCTCTGATCCTTCCATTGAGGAAATGCGAAAGGTCGTATGTGACCAGAAGCTACGTCCCAACATCCCCAACTGGTGGCAGAGTTATGAGGTAGGAAGATTCCCCCCCCCCCCGCCTGATTGCCTTTCCTTAGAAAAGGGTATCTCGGGGGCCAGGTGGTAGCACAGTGGGTTAAGCACACATGGCATGAAGTGCAAGGACTGGCATAAAGATCCCAGTTTGAGCCCCAGACTCCCCACCTGCAGAGGGTCGCCTCACAAGCGGTGAAGCAGGTCTGCAGGTATCTGTTTTTCTCTCCCCTTCTTTGTCTTCCCCATCTCTCAGTTTCTCTCAAAATCCAACAGCAAGAATAGCAATAACAATAATAACAACAAAAAGGACAGAAATGGAAAAAAATGGCTTCCAGAAGCAGTGGATTTGTAGTGCAGGCACTGAGCCCCAGTGATAACCCTGAAGGCTAACATAAAATAAAAATAAATTTTAAAAAAGAGAAGGGTATCTCAACAATAGGAACACCCCCAGGGATGAATTAATTGTAATTATAATATATAATTATAAAATGCAATTACATATTATGTATAATATATATTACATGTGATCATTATAAAATAATAGTTAATAATATCGTATATAGTGTTAGGGCCCAATGTGTTACATAGAGAGCCCCCAAATGGCACTATAGTATTTCTTTTGGAGTTGAAGGTGTAGTAGGAAAAGGAAAAGGTTTTATTCTTAAGATACAGATAAGAGAGGTAGTTAACAGGAGGGAGAGAGAAATGTCTCTGACGCCACAGGACTAAGCTGAGCTTCATGGGAGATTTGGACTATCTGTATAAGAAACAGACTGAGGGGAGCAGAATAGGGAACAAGAATTACTATGAAAATGTGTCTGTGAGAGAATGGCTATTCTAGAAACTCAGAAAGGGGCCAGAAAGATAGCTTGCCTGAGCTGGTGCCTGCATTGCCCTATGTATGAGCCAGGTTTGAGCCTTGGTACCACACAGGAGGTGCGGTGGCCACAGAGGAAGGTTCGTTGTTGTCATGTCTCCCCTCCCTCTCTGTCAGAATGGAAAGTATATATTATTGATCTGTAGTGGTGAAATCACTCGAGCGCATGGCCAGGATTCCACCAAAAGTAATCATTGAAAACTCAGAAAGAGGGGGGAGGATGACGTGTGAAAGGGCTAGAGTTGGTGGGTGTGCATTTGGGCAAAATGACAGCAAGGGGTTTGCAGCATTTGGTTAAAATACTTGGGATGGGGGCCGGGTGGTGGTGCACCTGGTTGAGCATACCTGTTGCGATACACAGGAACCTAGGTTTGAGCCTCTAGTCCCCACCTGCAGGGGGAAAGCTTTGCAAGTGGTGAAGTTGTGTTGCAGGTATCTCTTTGCCTCTTTTCCTCTCTATCTCCTCCTTTCCTCTCCATTTCTGTCTCTGACTTAGATTCCTATTAGCGTGGTATCCTGGGTTTTTTAAGTCTTCAGAGACCAGAGTTGCCTAGTGCACTCGCGTCTTTTTTGCTCAGTTCTGCTATAATGCAATATAACCACAAGAGGGCAGCTCTGCATTGAAGAACAGAATTTCCCAGTTCATACATTGGCTGATGCCTTCTCATTCCATCATTACATGATGGAACTGCATTTCCTAATTTGTTCCTAGGAAATCTGTAGGTCAGGGTTACATCACAGTACGAGGGCCAGGCTGAAAGAGTTGTTCTTC
Organism: Erinaceus europaeus; assembly: GCF_950295315.1. Classification (NCBI taxonomy): domain Eukaryota; kingdom Metazoa; phylum Chordata; class Mammalia; order Eulipotyphla; family Erinaceidae; genus Erinaceus; species Erinaceus europaeus. The sequence goes on along the minus strand of NC_080168.1, from coordinate 112,916,178 downwards.
ACTTGCTTTCAGCCCCCAGATTTAGTCAGTGCAGTTATGTGGTGGGGTTCTGTTAAGGAAAATGGGTCTCACTGCTGAAAATGATTGTCAGAAACCAGGTCTCAGAAGTCAGGGTGCTCTCCATAGTGAGTAGGAGCCCTGACAATGGTGGCTGCTTCTCACCCAAAAGCAGTTCTCTGCCTTTTGGGCTGTTAACTCCTGCTGCTTGATGATGCCCATCTCTGCAAGTGAACCATGGAACTGTAGCCACGTGTGTGCGAGTGCTGCCAAGGCATGTTCCTACTCTGCCTGGTGTGTAAGCCACTCTAAAGAAGTAGAGAGGGTGGGGAGAAAGCCAGCCTCAGAGCACCTGCCTGTTCCCTGCTCAGTCCCTGGCACCACATGTGAGCAACAAGGATCCTTCCTTCCAGGTCGCCCAGCAGATAGGCAGAGTCACGTGCCCTTGCAGGGAAAGAAAGGCCCTCTCCAGGCCATGCCTTCCTGACTGGCACTGCTTGTGCCTTACGGAAAGAAGGGCCAGGGGGAATCTGGCAAAATATCTCTCTAAAGGTCAAAAGGGAGATTCCCCACTGACTTAGCATGGGATACAGTGAGGGAAAGGAGGCCAGGAGAGCAAGCACTTTATGCATGAGGGTTCGCCTCCCACAAAGCAGAGATCCCATGGGGGACCACACATGGCACCATAGGAAGCTTCATAATCAACAGGGTGTTGTGATGTTTCCCCGCTGTCCCTCTTTCTCCCAGTTTCTTTTCTTTTCTTTTTTTTAGAAGAATATCCCTCTTCTTCTTTTTTTTTATAGTTATTTATTCTCTTTTGTTGCCCTTGTTTTATCACTGTTGTGTTTATTATTGTTGTTGTTATTGATGTTGTCGTTGTTGGACAGGACAGAGAGAAATGGAGAGAAGAGGGGAAAACAGAAGGGGAGAGAAAGATAGTCACCTGCAAACCTGCTTCACAGCCTGTGAAGCGACTCCTCTACAGGTAGGGAGCTGGGGGCTTGAACCAGGACCTTTAAGCCGGTCCTTGCACTTTGTGCCACGTGTGCTTAACCTGCTGCGCTACCGCCCGACTCCCTTTCTCCCAGTTTCTATCTGAATTTGAAAGGAGGTAGGGCCCACTGGGAGTAGTGAGGTCATGGAGACATGAAACCCTTGAGCCAAAAATCATGTTAAATGTGCAGAAGAGCTGGGGGTCAAAAGAGAGAGGCATGTGTAGGTAGAGATACAGTGACTCTCTGTGTCTCTCCACAGGCTTTACGAGTGATGGGGAAGATGATGCGAGAGTGCTGGTATGCCAATGGTGCAGCCCGCCTGACTGCTCTGCGCATTAAGAAAACCCTCTCCCAGCTCAGCGTGCAAGAAGACGTGAAGATCTAATGTGCTCCCTTTCCCCTACCTGCAATCCTGGGCAGCGAGAACTACACAGAGCTGCCGTGTTGAGCGTACGATGGAGGCCTACCTCTCATTTCTGCCCAGCCCTCTGGCCAGGAGCCCTGGCCTGCAAGAGGGACAGAGCCCGGGAGACTCGCTCACTCCCTTGTTGGGTTTGAGACACAAGACACCTTTTCTATTTACCTCCTGATGGCATGGAGACTCTAAGAATGGATGGTGTAGAGAACTCAATGCCACAGCTCAAACTGGTTGTGGGGCATCCCACAAAACCAGGTGCACCTGGCACGTAGCCAGGAGTGGTGACAGGGCGACTTGGGAGGGGCCAGGAGAAGCCAAGGGCTGCCTTTGCTAGCAGCCCAGGGTGGTCTCCTCCAGGGACCAACCCCAGCACACTGTGGTGGCCCCAAGGAACCGCAAGTACAGCCCCTCTGCAGGCAGCTGTGCTCCCCTCCTCCCTCGCACGGACATCTGGAGGGACTGCCCGTGGAGACAGACTCTGCCGCCTGTCTGTCCAGCCGTGTGTGCATGTGCTAAGGTGCGTCCCCTGTTGTGCCTGGTCCGTGCCACGCCCTTACACGTGTGTGTGTGTGTGTGTGTGTGTGTGTGTGTGTGTGTGTGTGTGTCTGTCTGTCTGTCTGTCTGTAGGTACGCACTTACCTGCTTGAGCTTTCTGTGCATGTGCAGGTTGGGGGTGTGGTTGTCATACCGTCTCTGCGTGCTGGTGCCTCTGTTCAGTAGTGAGCAGCATCTAGTTTTTCTGGTGCCCTTCCTGGAGGGCTTCCCGTCCCACCTGCACCACTTCCCCCCATCCCTGCCTCATGCCATGGTGGCATTCCCTTCCCAGCAGGCTGCTCAGCCCACCCTGTGTCAACACAGCTCTCCTCCGTTTCAGACTGTAACCAAAGCTGGCACACGTGTCCATGGCAAGCAGGCAAGGCTTTGGGGTACAAGTGGAAGGGGGGAGGGATGAGGGGCTGGGTAGGGAAAGAATCTTGGCAGGAGTCTTGGGTGTTGTGGTCAGTGGCAGCCATGGGAAATGAGCCAACCCAAGGGCATCGTCCTCAACAGCAAGGAAGGGCCAAGGAATCCAAAGCCCAGACCTTGGCACTCCTCTTGGAATGTCACATCTGTCTTTCACATCCCAGATCATGGAAGCAGCGGTGTATATTTTTGATGGTGGTGGTGGTAGTGGACTTAGGGTGGGGAAGGGAGGGGTGGGTGAGGAGTAGGGAAGGGGGTGGGTCTGGGAGGGAGGCATCTGCATGGGTCTTTTATAGGATCTGATCACGGTGAAGGGAAGAAGTGAGACTGGCATCCACTTCAGGGGCCTCCTCAAGGGAGCTGCCTGAGCCACACCTGCTACCTGACCTGAGGATAGTATTTAATGCCGCCTAGCAGAAAGGGGGGGGGGGGTGTCATCTGAATGGCACATCTTACGTATATAATCATTTTGAAGCCATAACTTTTAACTGGAGTGGTTTGATTTATTTTCTTTTACTGGAAGGGCCTTGATTTTAACTTCTTTTTTTTTTTAATATCATTAAGTTTTTATAAAAGGAACACCATCTCTATGTGATGATTACCTCTCACCCTACATGCTTTTAAAGAAATCACTACTACAGAAACAACCACAAAAAGAAATTCTCTGAATGCACACAGCTCGATCACACTGGAAATGTCTGTCCTTGCACCTGAGCCTGTTACTACTTGGGAGACTTCCTCTTTGCCCTGGAGGTTAGTCTCTCTCTTGTCTTGTCCCCACCCCCACCTCCAGCCCCAGGAGTGGTTTCTGCTCTGGGGTGGGAGCTTCTTTGTGAATTGTCAGACTAGTTGACCCTTCTCCAGGTATTTATTCAGTAAATACTTATTTAATGCCTGTTGGATATCAGGCACTGTGCTAAGCACTGGGAACACATGTGTGAGCAAGACAGGCTTGGCTCCTACTCTTGGAACACTGAAGAAAGCTGCTTCAAGGATGTGGGTGCCTGTTTTGTAAGCAGAAAATTTCATTGTAACTTCTGAGAGCCTTGTGCCCCTTGGAATAACTGCTCTCATCCAAGACCACTGAAGAGCAAGGATGCCCCCACCTAGCCAAGTGACTTTTGGTGAGCAGTTAGGCCCTGATCACTGCATTCATCTTGAGCCTCCTTTCCTGCCTCCCCACCCACCCAAAGGAGGCACAGTTTGTATACCGCCTTAGAAGCATCCCTGTGTCCAGCCCAGCGATTCTCTGCCAAAGCTTGTGGGAGAGGGAAGAGCCCTCTCCTGTCTACATTGGTCTTCCCAATGCCCCTGGCTTTCCTATTTATTTCCCTGATGTGTTGCTTTCCTTGCATTAAAGGAGATCTTCCCCTAACCCTTTGGGCCAATTTACTGGCCACTAATCTCCCAGGAATACCAATTGTGTCACTAGGGGGACCTCCAGCCCTACCCTGCTGATCACCTCACCTATCTGCCCTGCAGCAGAGCCTGGTGGGTAAAAGGCCAGAGTGGAACTTAAATTCCTACCCCTGTTACAACCAGCCTCTGGGATCTGCCAACACTCCTCAACCTTGGGGGGCTCCCAAGCCACTAGCCCATTCCCCAGGTGGTCTTCTGTCCTCCCTACATTGTAATCCAGCTCGTCCACCTCTGGGGAAGACAAGCAGTTTGGGGGGAGTTCCCACCCCCAGCTCTGCCACTCTGTAATACCTGGAGTGAGGAGCTAGGAAGCTGGGGAGTAACTGAAGTGTAAAGCTTGGTTTTAAGCCCCCGAGGCTAACCCTAATCCTTAGGGCTACCTGCACCTCTGGATTCACAGACCAAGTCCAAGCCCGTTCTTATGTTGCCATCAAGGCCCCCGAACGGCATTCTCGGTACTTCTGTTTGTTTTTTGTACATTTTACTAGAAAGGACTGTAAAATAGCCACTTAGACACTTTACCTCTTCAGTATGCAAATGTAAATAAGTGTAATATAGGAAATCTTTTGTTTTAATATAAGAACGAGCCTGTCCAATTTCTGCTGTACATTATTAAAGTTTTATTCACAGACCTCTTGTGGTGCATCTGTTTCACATCTGTAGGCTGCCTGCCTGGCCTGCCAGAGGACTCGGGGACAAGAACACGCCCCAAGGTGTTGGTGTGACCTCCCACTGCAGGGGTTGGCATTGACACTCAGACCACATTTGGAAGAGGGGCTGATCTCCCCGAGACTGATCTGATTTGATAGATAGGAGCTAGTGTGTGAGAAGGAATAGAAGACTGAACACATTGGAGAGGAGTGGGGTGTCTATTGCTTTGTAGTTCTGCATCTTGCTCTTTAAATAAGAGATGGTCTTGGGCTGGGGAGATAGCATAATGGTTATGCAAAGAGACTCTCATGCCCGAGGCTCCAAGGTCCCAGGTTCAGTCCCCAGCACCACCATAAGCCAGAGCTGAGCAGAGCTCTGGTCTCTCTTCCCTCTCTCTATACCTCTCTTTAAAAGAAAGAAAGAAAAATATATATAAAAAAAAGAGATGGTCTTGAGCTCTTGAGCCTGGCTGGTATACATGTCAGTGCCAGCACCACCTGGAAGCGCCCTAGATGGTACCAGGGTTGCTTTGTAATTGGTGAAGCCACGAGCAATGTCTCACGTTTTATTCATGTTTAATCTAAAACATATCTTCAGTGCAATATCTGTGTCTGACCAAACAACTGGCACAAAATACTGGATGTTATTGAGCATCCAGTGGTCAGGGAGGATGGCATCTGAGGAATGTGACACAGTCGAGGCTCCATCTGGGAGTACTCCTGGGAGCCAAGGATGGGAGGTAGTGGGGTTGGGGTGGACTTGAGGAACAGGTGGACAGAAGGGCTCTAATAAGCATTTGGTGAGAAGCCTTAGTGTGTAAAGCAGTAGGCAGAATACAAAGACAACTTCAGGCAAAAGAGATTGTTCATGTGCACTACCTAGGTTCAATCCCTGGCACCATATTGGAGATTCTATCACAATGTCAGTACTATGGTGTCTCCCTCCCTCCCCCTACCCCCCTCCTCTCCTCTCCTCTCTCCTCTCCTCTCCTCACCTCTCCTCCTCTCCCCTCCCCTCCCCTCCCTTCTCTCCTTTCCCCTCCTCTCCCCTCCCCTCCCCTCTCGTCTCCCCTCTCCTTCCTTCTCTCCTTTCCCTTCTCTCCTCTCCCCTCCCTTCTCCCCTCCCCTCCCCTCCCCTCCCCTCTCCTCTCCTCTCCTCTCCTCTCCTCTCCTCTCCTCTCCTCTCCTCTCCTCTCCTCTTCTTTCTCCCTCTCCCTCTGTATGAAAAAGTGGCCCAGAATAGTGAAATCACACAAGAGGCTCCAGTTCCACAAGAGAAAGAAAAGAAAAGCGCTTTGTAGCCCCTGCTCTTCAAGATAGAGAATTTTCACAGAGAGAATAGTAAGACAGACATTGGTTAAGTCTCGTTACAGAGTAACGGGTCTGTAACGTCATAGCAGCAGGAAGGTACCCTCCCTGCCCTGCAAGGTAAACTAGTGAACAACCAGCTGGATGGATTGAGATTCAAGTGCTATGATGGGACACAGCATGTGCTGGAGCACAGGACATCAGTGTCACCCACAGCAACATTTACCTTGGAGGAGGCACTGACCTGCTCACTGTGAGGACGGTTTTAGTGTGTCTCCATGAAAAAGTCACAGGCAGTTTGAATGAAGCAGGGGCACAGTGAGGGGAGTCTGGGAGCCACTGGTGGATGAGAAGTCATGACTTCACTCTGGGGGCACTAATGCCCTCAGTGGCTGTGACTCAGTTTGTTTCTCTTGAGTCTGGACTTGGTCTCCAAAATTTCCTCAGCAACATACAGATGGGGACTTGTCCCACTAATCCAAACCTCTGTCCCATCCATCAGAGGTCTGGGGGGCAGACACAGTGCTGACTGAAGGAAAGCGACTTTAGAAAGGGTGGTGCAGGAAAGCTGAGTGTAAAGGACAGAAAACAGTAGGGTTTGACCAGTGTGGGCATGGTGGGACAAAGGGAGCCACTGGTTTGAGTGGGAGGAAAGGAGAGAGTCATTACCTGTGTGACTCCTGGAAAGAGAAGCAAGGGTTATCACTGGGCAGCTGTGTTTGCCAAGAGGGAGGAGATCTGGGGATCTGGGGCCCTAAGCGCTGGCATCTTCTGCTCTGGCAATGTGCACCTGTTCTGCGGTGAGGCAGGACAAAGAACGCGCTCCTTGCCTCCCGCCATTCAGACCTGTTCCAGTCAGAGGACTTTGCTAGTCCCTGGCCTCCAGATCCATTACAAATAAACTGCCTGGGTCCTGCCTACTTCCAGACCTACTGGAAACTGGTCTTTAGGACCTACTCTGTGGCAGGGCTCCCTACCCCAGTACCACACAGACACTAGTCTGCAGAAGAACAACAGCAGCCACCCAGAAAAACAACCACTCCCTATACAGTCAGCTGCCCACCGGCTGTTCCTACCTCCTTTGAAGGGTGTCACTGTGCAGCTGGGGGCCCAGCCCCTCATTCCTAACCACCAGAGTCAGCGGAGTCCAGGCTCTGTCCCTCCCAACCTCCCAGCTTAGAAGCAGTGGCCATACCCAGGGAAGAGTCCCAGCATACTTGTCCCTTCTTCTGGTTCTGGACGGAGTGACTATTGCTGTTGCTGACACCAGAGTTAACTCCAAAGGGGTCTGATCATCCAGAGTCCTCACCCCAAGTGTCCCAACTTCCTAATGGTATCTAGAGCTTGAGCTGGTTGGCAGGGTCTGTGCATCTCACCATGGAGACTTCTGATTGCTACCTCAGCCTTGGCCATAACCCTGCCCCTCTACAGACCATTTCCATCCTGAGTGCTTGTAGCTGGGTAGTAGCAAAGGGAAGGAAGACTTCGAAGGCTCACTCTGAGAGGAACATTCTCAGGAATGAATACAGATTGAGTACAGATGTCTGGACCAGATCAATAAGGGATTTGCACAGAGGCAGAGAGTGAGGGTGGGGGTGAGAGGGAGGTGTCCTAGCATGTGGCTGTAGGCAGTGTACAGTGTTCCCCCACCCCCTGCCACCCCCAGTTTAGAAGACTACAGAAGTTGGCTGAGAACAAATGTGAGACAAGAGGAAGTTGGGGGGTGGAGGTGGGAAAGACAAAGCTTTAGGGCCCTCTGGCTCTATCTGGTATATCACCCAGGAGCCCCAGCAGCTATCTGGTCCCTCCCTGATGAATCTCACCTGCAGCTGGGCAGTGCTGGTTCAGATTTAGAAAACCATTTCCTAAAGCAGAAGGAGAAAAGCAAATGCCAGATGATCTCATCATAGGTGGGACCTAAGAAACAAAGGAAAACACAGTGAAGCATTAACAAACGGTGGTCTATTTCAGCGGGTCTGGGGAGTTAGATGGCAGCAGGGTAGGGAATGAAGGCAGCCAGGGGGCCAGTGCCTATAGTGGAAGAATAAAGTTCTAGTAGGGGTGAGGTCTGCTGGCAGCTAGCTTGGGTACATGTGGAGCTGTACCCCGTGACAACAACAATCCTATAAACCAACATTTCTTAAAGGAAGTGATTTTTAAAAATTCATAGCTAAGACAGGTGTGAGATTTCAGAATTTGGTGACCACAGAGGGGCTTATCAGAGAGAAACACTGACCCTCTTGGGCAGAAGAGGAATGGCAGAGACCCAGAAATAGGTTGGGAGTCCAGGACAGTCAGACAAGAGACAATCAGACAACCCTTTCAGGGTCTGCTTTGAAGACTCTCCCGCCAAGCAACTCATGGCCACCAGAGGGCACCACCACCTCATAGTGTGGCATCCCAGACTCCCCTAAACTCCCTGGAGAACCGGAGCAATTGGGAAGAGGAAACAGGAATCCCTGGATTGCTAGGGGAGCTGCCAGCCGCTGAACACCACAGTCTCCTGAGCCAAGAGATCTGGAATCTAGTGAGTTCTTGTGGGTCCCAGTGCTTGGGCCACAGTCCCTCCACCCCCTCCCTGGCCTGCCTGCCTCCAGGTTAAATGAGGACGTGGACTCCATGACATCCTTTCTGGACCACAAGGCCCTTTCCAGCTTGAAAGTCCAGGACTGGAGGACACCAGGCAGCAGGCCTGACAGAAATGGCAGTGACAAGACGCACCTTCACTCCGCTTCTCAAGGCTTCTCTGCGACGTCACAGGAGGAAACACACTTCTCTTCCATGGTGTTCTCTCCCTTGGAGACAGAGAGGCAGACAACCCACACATGGAGTGAGGTCTCTGCCTCCGTGTTGGTCTGAAGGGGGGATGTTTGTACCCAGGCACAGTGACCCTAATAGGCCAGCCAAGGGTCCGGACAAGGTGTCAGGAAAGGTAAGGCTGTGGTCCTTCCCAAAAGAAGTTGCTCATAATATCCTCCCATGGGTCCTTTCTGAGATAAGCACAGGAGTGAGGAGAATAGAAATTGTTGCCTCTCCTGCCTTTCCTCACATCCCCATCCCCCACCGCAGATGCCGTCTGTCAGGGAGCCGGCAGCAGACGGTCCAGGGGTCCATCTGTGCTAATGCTTCACAATAGAGTCCCATATTTCCCCACCAACACCCCCTCACCCCCTCAGCTGATAGCCACTTGGTGGTGTCATGGGAGAGGTGGGAGGAGGGAGAGGAAGGCACCTACAAAGCTAGCTCTTGGCTCCCCACAAACCCCAATCCAACCCCAGCCCCCTAACCACCAAGCATCCTGCCATCTGGACTTGTGTAATCACTGAGGGTGGAGAAGCACCCCCTCCACCTACACCTTCTGAAGGGGCTGGGGCCCTGGGAACCTAGGGGCAGGGATGAGAAAGAAAATCAGGGAGACCAGAGAAAGGAGCTAGGAGAACATGAACTGAGGGAGACACCAGACAAAGCCTCACCTGGCCACCCAGGGAGATGTGGTCACTAGCTGTCCTGTACCCCTCATGCCCTGTGTCTTAACAGTACATACACATGTGCCACTCTCGACCACTCGGCAGCCTCTGTAACCCAGTGCCTGGCCCACCTGACACCAAACGGGGCTTAATGGAAAGCAGAATCACACTTGTCTTCTGTCATGGGAGAAGAGGGACATTTTCTAACAGTTTCAGAGATGACAGGCTCTGGAACCAGGTTGCCTGGGTTGAAGTTCAGCCTTGTTGCTAAATGGCCTTGAGAAAGTTGCTTCATCTCCCTGGGCCTCAGCTTCCTTCTCTGTCTCATCTAATCTCATCTCGTCTATCCAGGATACCAGTACCTATCTCATAGAGTTATTAGGAGGCACAAACAAGTTCACACATGTATGTAAACACATGGTGTTCACGTGCACAGTAAGCAGTCAATAAGCGCTAGCTACAAAGGCGCAGAACGTGTTTAGGAAGACTGGAGGGAAAGCACAAGGTAGAAATACCCCTGACCTGTTTAATGGTCAATGTGAGGATGTGGTGCCTCAAGTTAGTGGTGCTGCTACTGCTCGATGGTGTCAGCTGCTCTTCAGACGCCAGTTCTGACCTTCTACTTCCTCCTCTCACTTCTTATTTGGGTACCACTGACGACAGAGCTGTCAGTGGAGAGAGCCCCCCTCACGCACACTCTGGCAGCCACAGTTACATACAGGCAGAGGGCTGACCCTCAGAGCACCAGGAGCTGACGAAAAGTCTGTCCAGGAGAGACCACTCCTAACACACAGGGGAGACAGGCCAGAATTAAATCCACTGCTCTCTGAGCTTCCACACTCCTTGTTCCTTCACCCAGCAAAGAGGAGGCAGCCTCTGGAAATTCCTTCCGGAGCTGCTGTGTACAGGGAGACCTTCCCAGTCTTTTCACTTCTCAGAGATCTGCACACGCAGGTCATGGGCATCTGAGTCCTCCCTCCTACAGGGACCTCACAATTCCCACTCTCCACACCCAGAATTCCCCTGCCCAGGCCACTGCCTCTCCCCTGCCTAAATATTCCTAGCTCTCGGGGTCAGGAGGTAGCGCAGCAGGTTGAGCGCAGGTGGCACAAAGCGCAAGTACTGGCATAGGGGTCCCGGTCGAGTCTCCCGCTCCCCACCTGCAGGGGAGTCGCTTCACAGGCAGTGAAGCAGGTCTGCAGGTGTCTTTCTCTCCCCCTCTCTGTCTTCCCCTCCTCTCTCCATTTCTCTCTGTCCTATCCAACAACAATGTCATCAACAACAACGATAATAATAATCACAACAAGGCTACAACAACAAGGGCAACAAAAGGGGGAAAATGGCCTCCAGGAGCAGGGGATTCATAGTGCAGGCACTGAGCCCCAGCAATGAACCCTGAGGCAAAAAAAAAAATTCCTAGCTCTCCTAGAATCTTCCTCTTTAAAACTCTAAGCCTGCCCTTACAGCCCTCATCCCATGATTCTCCAAACTCACCCCCCCCCCCAAATTTTTTTTGTTGGCCTCCAAGATTATTGCTGGAGCTTGGTGCCTGTACTATGAATCCACTGCTCCTGCTGGCCATTTTTTCTGTTTTGTTTTTTAACTGGATAGGACAGAGAAATTGAGAAGGGAGGAGGAGATAGAGGAAGACGCCTGCAGACCCGCTTCACCGCTTGTGAAGCGACCCCCCTAAGGTGGGAAGCGGGTGGTGGCGCTCTATCCTTGTGCGGGTCCTTGCGCTTCACACTACGTGCGCTTAGTCAGGTGCGCCACTGCCTGACCCCCTCCCCCCAATTTTTTTTCTTTTCCTCCCTTTCATCCCTTCCCTTCCTCTTTCTCGAAATATTTGTATAAAGCTGGCATGACAGCGCACTTGAATAACGTGCTTGCTTTGCCATAGGCACCCAGTCCCCCACGGCACTGAAGGAGACTTCAGTGTTGTAGTGTCTCTCCTGTCTTTATGGGAAAAAAAAAAAGCCTAGAACAGCAAATCCGCAGTGATGAGAAATATCGAGATACAGAGAGATTGAGAAAATAAGAGAGATGCTTATTTATTAATGAAAAAGGCACGGAGAACCAGGACATCACTTCTGGTGATCCCAGGGATTGAACCTCGGACCTCATGCTAGAGTCCAATGCATTATCCACTTCGCCATCAGCAGGGCGTCCATCCCCACATTTTCAAAGCTCCTGCAGACCCCTCTCGCTGCAAACCACAGTATCCCGGGGACCCCTAGCTCAGCGACGACAACCACCCCTCCGCAACTAGATTTTGCTCAGATCACAAGTTTCCTGGGCTGGATCGGCTCCGGGCGATGCGGGCGGAGCTCCGGGAAGGGGCGGGGCCAGCAGAGCCCCCCACACCCTAAGCCCCACCCCGCGCTGCCACCCTATAAAGGGTGGTGCCCCGCGCCCCGCAGGCGGGCATCCCTGAGCGCCGAGAGCAGCCAGCCGGGGCGCCAGAGCCATGACCCTCCGCCGGCTCAGGAAGCTGCAGCAGAAAGAGGAGGCGGCGGCCACGCCGGACCCCTCCGCCTGGGCCCCCGACTCGGAAATCGCTCCCGCCGCCCCGGCCGCGACCCCAGCGCTGGGGGCCCCAGCCGCCGCCGCCAGCCCGGGGCCCGGGGACGAACTGTACGCGGCGCTGGAGGACTATCACCCGGCCGAGCTGTACCGCGCGCTCGCCGTGTCCGGGGGCACCCTGCCCCGCCGAAAGGTGCGTGCCCCCACTCAAGAAACCTCGACGTGCCTACACACACGCACACGCACGCACACTCTCTCTCTCTCTCTCTCTCACACACACACACACACACACACACACACTCACACACGCACACACACTCACACATGCACACACACCATTTTCCTTCTGACCCCAACCAGCACGGAGCCTCAGGGCCACCCTTGGGCCCTTGCTGGCAATCGACCCCCTCTGGAGCGCGCCCCGCTCCAGTGCCGCCCTCATCTCGTCGGCCCCCCGCTCCTAGCCGCCGCCCGGTCTCGTTCCCCTCCTTCTGCGGCACCCGGCGCTCCGCTTGCTTTCTGGCCATTCCTGAGGTCCGGTCGAGAAGCCTCCGGACTCTCACCCGAGGCTCCTGCACCAGAGCTGGGGACGCGGTGCTGGGGTCCCGCCGCGCCCGGCTAAGTTCGGGATCGCGAGCCGAGGCGAGGGGAGCAGGGGGAGCGCGCTCTGCACCCTCTACTCCCGGGAGCTCGCTCTTCCGAGGGGGCGGCCCTGCTTGGGAGGTGCGGGTACGAGGCCACCACTCTCTGGACCTGAGCCGCCACCGGACGCGGTGGGAGGGGTCGCGGGGCGCCCACAGGGCGCCCGCGGGGCAGGAAGGATGCGGGCCGCGCCCGCCCTCTGACTCCTTCGTGAGACTCTTCCTCTGCCCCATGGGAGACCTGAACGCTCAGAAGAGGGTGAGGGGTACACAAGACTCAGGTTAAGGGGGGCATGGGTGGGCTTTCCCCGCTTGCCCTCTTTTTTTCCTCCCCTTGCTCCACCCCCAACAATGAACAGCTTGTTGAGGATTTGCATTTTATGAAAATCGAGTGGAAAGACAAAGGGGTCTCTCTATGCTCCATGGTCCATTTGGGAACCGTCCCCACCCTGAGGCCAGTCTTTGGTTCCTGGGAAAGAGCTCCCTTCTCTTCCTGGCCCTGAGACTACCTAGGGAGAGGGTTAATGGGAGCACAAATCAGGAAGGCCCAAGGTTGTTAGGAACATAAGGCCCTGGGGCTGGTTCCGGACAAGATTTATTCTAAGAACCAATAGTTTTGGGAGGAAGAGACACTGCAGTAGATTCTCAAGGATTATACAGAGGCAGGAACCCCCCCAACACTGTCCTTGACCCCAGTGGGGGAAAAAACTCTGTCTCTTCTTAAGTGTAACAAAACTTTAAGGACAAGTCTGACCTAAGATCTGTGTATGCGTGTATGTGTGTGTGTGCGCGCAAGTATACCGGAAAGCAACAAAACACATGATGATGTTGTGACCCGGGGTGGGGGGGAGCTGGATACAGCAGACCACCTGCAACTGGTTGGTCCCTGAAGTAGCCTATACTTTAGGGGAAGATGCTTGTCTCTTCTCTTCCCTGCCTTTCCATGTTCAGGCTGAGCTAGCCAGCCTTCCAGTCTTGGGTGCCTAGCCCCAGCTCCCTGAGCCACTATCTGTGTTTGAGAAGATAGGAAAGTCCTCCATGGGCAGGGTTGGGGTGGGGTGGGAGTGTCTCTGGGGTGCCTTGACAGGCAAGAGGGGCTGCTTTGGGGAACATCTAGGGGGAGCCTCTGTCTCAGCTTACTGGGCCTGGGCAGGCTTGAGCCCCTCTGGATATGTGGCCAGGGTTGAAATTATTCTCCAGAGTAATAAAACTGCCTCTCCCCTCCCCCTGCACACACACACACATACACACACTCCCCTGGGAACCTGCACTGGACAAGAAGCTTATTCATTGGACTAAAGTCTAGGGAGAAAGCTATGGAGTGACACTGAGAGTGGTACTCGTCATATAGTTAAACCAGCACCAAAGCAGATGAGGACCTTGAGTGGACAGGCTTCAGGAAGTGAGGTGCTGGGTCCAGAATTAAGCCCAGGTGAGCCACCCCTGGCCCACCTCGAGTAGAGCTGAATATCTGCTCAAGGACACTCCTTCTCTCATCTGCTCCTTCCTAACTCTCTTCCTGTCCAGGGCTCTGGATTCCGCTGGAAAAATCTCAGCCAGAGTCCTGAACAGCAGCGGTGAGTCACACCCACCCTCCTTGCCCCTGCTCTGGTCCAAAAGGATGAGGTGCTGAGGTGGGGAGTGGGGGGGCGACAATAGCATATAACCACTCAGCTCAGCCAGGGGAGTCACTCCCACCCTTTTAGTGTGATTTCTAGCTGAGTGTGAGGGGTAAGAGGGCTGTGTGGAGGGGGTGGCAGAGAAAGGAGGTAGGGACTTTTGAGTCATCAGGTGCTCTTCAACCCACCCCCAGGCCCTGCCAGTTACCCCTGATTAGGAGAGCTGGATCTAGGAGGTGGAGGAAGTCCAAGTCTGTGTCTCCTCTGCACCACACTCCATGGGCCCAAGTCAGAGCCTAGCTGTGTCCAGCAGCTTGGGCCTGGCTGATCCTGCCTCCAGAACTCAGTCCAATGCTGATCCCCTCCCCAGTAACCCCAAAGAAGGATCAAAGAAAGGGGAAGAAGTAGATACTGATCTTGCTCCACTCTACCTGAGTCCTGTCCTGAATTGCGCTTCTTCTAAAATGGATCAGCACACTCCAGCTAGCTGGCCAGATTGGTCTGTTTAGCCCTGGAGCTAAGAGGGTTTTTTTTTTTTATGCTATAAAAATATAATGGGAGTTGGGTGGTAGTGCAGCGGGTTAAGCGCATGTGATGCAAAGCGCGAGGACCGGCCTAAGGATTTGGTTCAAGTCCCTGGCTACCCACCTGCAGGGGAGTCGCTTCACAGGCAGTGAAGCAGGTCTGCAGGTGTCTATCTTCCTCTCCCCCTCTCTGCCTTCCCCTCCTCTCTCCATTTCTCTCTGTCCTATCCAACAACAACAACATCTATAACAACAACAATAATAACTACAACAATAAAATAGCAAGGGCAACAAAAGGGAAGATAAATAAATAAATATTAAAAATATGTAACAGAACCACTGCATTTTCTTACAAAAAGAAAAAGAAAAAATATATATGACAGAGGCTAAACTAAGCTTGCAAAGAAAGCCTAAACTGTTAACTAGTTGGCTTTATGCAGAAAAAAGTTTGCCAACTGTTCTGAAACCAGCCTAAACTATTAACTAGTTGGCTCTTTACAGAAAAAAGTTTGCCAGCCGTTCTGAAACCAGAGAGCACTAGGACAAACAGAAGTCACTCCCCATACCCCTACATACACAAGGGGTGGCAGTGATCAGAGCCAGGAGGTGCCCAGGCCGGGCCTGAGAATTGCTGCCGTACATTTGGTGGCTATCTGGGTGAGGTCTGGAGCTAGGGTCTTGGTCCACTGCATGTTTTGAGGCTTGGAGACCTGACAGGGCCTTTGGAGACTGCTTTAATTCTGCCTCTGGCAGGGCGGGAAGGAAGGGGGTGGGCAGAGGAAATGCTGGGCTCCCCAGCAGGCCGGGATCTGGAGTAGCTCCAGACCATTGTGTCCAGTGGGCAGGCCTTCAGTGCGGGAAGGGGTGGCCTCAAGGTTCCCCTCCCCCAGCCCTCACATCTGGTGGGCTGGCCCCACCGCAGCTGGGAGGAGCAGCTGTGGTCTGGACTGAGTCTCCTGACTGGTCTCTGGGGGTGGGGCCAGCCCTCTCCCCAAGACTCTGAAGCAGAAGAGGCTCCAGGCTGGGGCCTAGTTGGGGGCCTATACTAGTCAGTAATAGTACTCTGGGGCTCCCTAATGAGCTGGGGTGTGGTTGAAAAACTTCAGCTAGTCCACTCCCTCTAGGGGCCAGTCATCCTTGATAGCCCCCACAACTGGAGGCTGTATTGTTTCTGTACTATTGGACGAAGCTGACTGCAGCTAGACAGAGGGAATATTCTAGCAACCTGTGCTGGGAGTATGATGTGGGATCACTAAACTTCTTGACAGTCCCAATGAGATGGCCCCTCTGTGTCTCCTGCAGGAAGGTGCTGACTTTGGAGAAGGAGGAGAACCAGACCTTTGGCTTTGAGATTCAGGTAGAACTGGGGATGGAGGGAGAAAAGGCTTGGGAGGCCAGTCTAAGGGATGAAGGCCTCCCACCCCAACCCCCACCCCTTATATTACAGACTTATGGTCTTCATCACCGGGAGGAGCAACGCGTGGAGATGGTGACTTTTGTCTGCCGGGTTCATGAGTCCAGTCCTGCCCAGCTGGCTGGGCTCACACCAGGTGGGGCCTGACCCCAGGACACAGGGCTCTGGGAAGTAGCATGACTTCACTCCCATGCCAAGGGTTTAAGAAATATCTTTTGAAATCAGTCCTCCCTCTCCCTCTTCCTATCTTGGCAAAACCAGCACTTACTGTGTGATCTTGAACAGTTCCATTTGCAAAATGGTCCTCTGTGATCTTTGATGACTTCTCAGAGGTTACCACACTGTGGTTAAGGGATTCCTGAGCACAGAGCCATGGCCTGGTAAATGGCAAAAGCTTCAGCTGCTGGTCAGTCCGTCATTAGCAGTTTGTCATGAACTCTGTTTAATATTGGGCTATGTCGCCCACAACCTGTCCAAATCTGGGGCTTATGTGTTACTTGCTCTAACAATGAAATGATACCTCCAGTAGGAAACCCTAAAGATCTGCCAGATCTAGTCCCCAGGTCCCTGAAAAGGGCAGCCTGAAACCCCATGAGCTGACCTTCCTCCCCAGTTCTATCACAAGGTTCTCCCTTTATCTCTTTGTCCGCTTTCTAGCAGTTGTTAGTAGCCACGTGATAATACTGCAACTTTGCAAAGTGGTTTCACATCACATCCACTCTCCCACCTGGTCCTCAAGGAGTCACTGTAGGGATCCACAACCCTTCCCCCCCGCCCTTTTTTAGAGATAGAAATGATGCCTTGCCTGCCTGAAGATAGGTGGTTCTGCTGCAGTGACAAAGGGTGTCAGATGCAGATACCTCTCAGACCTAGGGCTAATCTTAATGCCTAGCATACTGCTTCTTACCTTGCCCCCTTCTTGTCTCCACCAGGTCTCATGGTAGGGCCTGTGGGTTGCCTAGAAATAACTGACTCTAGACACAGTCCAGGATTCCTGGGAGAGTTCCACCTTTAGGACAGAGCTTTCTGAGGATGTGGCTGTCTAAGGGCGCTCAGCACCTTGGCTGGGACACTAAATCTGGATAAGCTGGTAGTTCTTATGGGCATGGTTCTTAGGGGCTCATGGCTATGGTTTTGTGAGTATGCACTTTGGACAGAGCAAGAACTGTCTCAAAAGTTCTCCCTACAAACAAGCAGAGCAGGAAGTGAGAGTTCAGGGAAATTCTATTGGCATTATCACCCCTTCCTTCCTTTCTGGCTAGGGTAGGGAGCTAGAATTCTTCCAGCAGGCGCCACAGAGCAGGTGATGATGACCTACTCTCTGCTTGGCAGGAGACACTATCGCCAGTGTCAACGGCCTGAATGTGGAAGGCATCCGGCATCGAGAGATTGTGGATATCATTAAGGCTTCTGGCAATGTCCTCAGGTATGTGCAGGTGCCCAGGTCCCGGGGATTCCTGAGCTCAGCCTCCCTGGATGCTTCCATGCACACTGCCACAAACTCAGCCTTTGATCTTCCAACCTCCTCAGACTGGAAACGTTGTATGGCACGTCCATCCGGAAGGCGGAGCTGGAGGCTCGGCTGCAATATCTGAAGGTAAAGTAAGCTGGATAGTGTCTGAGCTCTGTCCCCTTCAGAGGTCTTGCAGGCCCTACACTTTCTGAGGAGTCATTTAGCTGTCCAAGGCTATTCTTATTGCATTATTATCACTTTTTAAAAATCATTCTACTTCTTTTTTAAAAATATTTTATTTATTATGGATAGAGACAGAAATTGAGAGGGGAGAGATAGAGGAGAGAGACACCTGCAGCACTGCTTCACCACTTGTGAAGGTTTCCCCCTATAGGTGGGAGCCAGGGGCTTGAACCTGGGTCCTTGTGCACTGTAATTAATGTGCTGTCAACCAAGTGCTCCACTATCCAGCCCCCATTATTATTACTATTACTATTATTCTATTAGAGCACTAGTTAGCTCTAGGTTATGGTGGTGCCCAGGATCAAACCTGGGATCTTAGAGCCTCAGGCATGAAAATTTTGTTATTTCCCTATCCCATAAACTTTTTTTTTTTTTTTGAGAGAGAGAGATGCAGAGTGAGAAAGACACAGAGAGAAACACCAGAGCACTGCACAGCTATGGCTTATTGTGGTGTGTGGGGCGGGGATAGAACCTGGGACTTTGGAGCCTCAGGCTTGAGAGTCTCTTTGCATAACCATTATGCTATCTTCTCCCACCCCCATAAACCTTTTTTCACCTCAAAATTTCTTCTGTCTGTTCCCTGGTCTCTCTGTCTATACTTTTCTCTTGCTAGTTTTCAGCCATCTCCTAACAGTATTTGGGCTGTGGGTTCTTTTGCAGCAAACTCTGTATGAGAAGTGGGGCGAATACAGGTCCCTAATGGTGCAAGAGCAGAGGCTGGTGCACGGTGAGTTGATTGGTTGTGAAAGGACACTTGTGCCTCTACAGACACCCCTATTTAATCCTTGCCCCCCCCGAAAAAAACTCTGTAATTACTTCCCTCCAAGAAGAAAAAAGCTTTGCTGAGCTATTCTCTGGGTACAGAACTATGCTGGGCTGGTGCAAACACACATATCTGTAGATTATTCTTAAAGCTAGCCTTCTGAAGGGAAGTATTAGTAGGCCAAAGAGCTTGTTTCAGATGACATTCCATGACTCCTTGTCACAAACATTTGCATTTCTAATTCCTGTTTTCCTGTTTTACAGAGAGGGGGTGGGACTCAGGGTGGTGAGCCCAAGGCCACACAGATGTCACTAGGAAGGAGCTGAGGTCCCCTCCTACGTGCCTTCTGATGACAGCTCTCCCACTCCTCTCCCTTGCAGGGCTCGTGGTAAAGGACCCAAGCATCTATGACACGTTGGAGTCGGTGCGCTCCTGCCTGTATGGGGCAGGCCTGCTGCCAGGCTCACTGCCCTTTGGGCCTCTGCTGGCTGCTCCCGGGGGTCCCCGAGGGGGCGCGCTACGGGCCCCGGGCGACGCTGAAGACTCCGTCTACCATACGTGCTTCTTCCGGGGTGCAGAGCCGCCTGCACTGCCGCCCCTGCCGCCCCCGACACGTGCGCCCGACCCTGGCCTCTCCGAGGCCCCCGGCGCCCCCGCCTCCCGGGCGGTGCTGAGCCGCAGCGCCAGCGTGCGGTGCGCAGGCTCCTCCGGCAGCGGCGGGGGCGCGCCGGGCACGCTCTGGACTGAGGCCCGGGAGCAGGCCCTGTGCGGCCCGGGCCTGCGCAAGACCAAGTACCGCAGCTTCCGCAGGCGGCTGCTCAAGTTCATCCCCGGACTCAACCGCTCCCTGGAGGAGGAGGAGAGCCAGCTGTAGGGGTGGGGTCGGGCGAGGGCAAGTATTTATTTTATTTATTCGTTCCAGCCAGTACAAAAAGGGGATGGAAGCCAGGGGGACCTCAAGAGCCCAGAGCAGCGGGAGAGGGTCCTTGCCAGTCCTGGCGCCTTGTGTCCTGGACCCAGACTCTTTTACTCCTCCCTGAAACCACAGTAGAAGCTGGGGCAGGGGAGGACCAGGAGAGCTGGGGCTGGGCGCCAAAAGTGGGGCGTGCCATCCTACATCAGGGTCAGTAGTGCCTTGTGGAATGCCCAGGATAACTCCCTCTTGGGGGACCCAAACCCACGAAGCCTTCTTTACCTGAACCTTCTTTACTGAACCTTTACCTGAACCTTCTTTACTGAAGCCTTCTTTACCTGAAATGGCCTATGGTTGGTTGTTCCCCCACGTACACACACACACACACACACACACACACACACACACGCACACTCCATCTCCCCCCACCCCACCCCCTCAGTTAACCAGTGGGGCCCTGAACCAGGGGCATAAGGTGCTGGTCCCTCTCCCTCCCGGCCGTGACCCTAAGGGCTTGGCCCCTCCCAGGGGGGCTTGTAACTAAGTTGGGTCCTGCCAGGCAGGGGTCCTGGATTCTGCACCCCTTGAGAGGTAGGGACAGGGATGAGCATATCCACGTGGGGTGGAGGCGACCCAGACTGTCCCACCACTTGCATAGCATTGTTTCTGAACCACAGACTATATAAAATGGACTTTTTTTTTCTTTTTGCATCTGTGTCATCATGGTGACTGCTGAGAGGGAGGACCGGGGCAAGCTCTGCCTCATACCCCCCTGCTCCACACTTGTGCACGTTGTATTTTACATCTTGTTTATTGAAAGCCTGTGGCCAAGGAAAGTATGTTCGTGCGCGTGCGTGTGTGTGTGTGTGTGTGTGTGCGCGTGCGCGCGCTCGTGTGTAAGAAAGGAAGAGGGGAGATAAGGAGGGATTTTGACTTGCATGTGTGAGCCTGAACTGGAAGCCCCACACCCTCTTCAGAATGCAGGCTTCTTGTTTAAGCACATCCCTGGAATACCCACAGCAGGTGGGGGCCTAGGCTTTCTAACCATTCCTTTGTAAATAACTGCTGGGCACCCTTTCTTCCTGAGTTCTGGGGTGTCCCAGAGAGATGAATGCTAGGCCAACAGGAGACCTTACACACCCACCCACCCTTTGACAAGCCCAGTCACTTCTGTGCTCTTGAAGCCCCCAGTGGTTGTCCAGTACTCCTAGAATAAAATTCTAGGTCTGGGCTGGGATATCAGATCCCACCTGCCTTGTTTGCTGTCTTTCCCTCTCATGCTGTGCTCTGGCTAGCTGGCTGGACCTGGTGCACTTCTGATGCTCTCTGTTGGAGTCTGTGCACTTGATCTTCCCATCGCTGGCTCCTCTGTACTTAATTTGCTTCCCAAAGTTCTCCTCACCCAACTCAAAATATTCTCACTCGCCTCTGTGGCAGAGCCCTATGGGTTTTGTTTTTGCCTGCTCCTCCCATCCCTTTAGGATATGCATTAGTAGAACCTCAACAGAGAGTTGGGCAGCGGCACACCTGGTTAAGCACATGTAGTACTAAGCACAAGGACCTGCTGTGCAAGGATTATGATTCAAGCCTCCGGCTTCCCACCTGCAGGGCAGATGCTTCACAAGCTGAAAAGCAGGTCTGCAGGTGTTAAGCTTTCTCCCTGTCTTCCCCTCCCTCTCTCAATTTCTCTTTCCTATATAATAAAATGGAAAAAAAAAATGGCCTCCAGGAGCAGTGGATTCATAGTGCCGGCACAGAGCCTCAGTAATAACCCTGGAGGCAATAAATAAATAAAAATAAAAACCTAACAAATACAGTGCATTCTCAAACCACTTTTGAAATGATTCAGGCATGTAGCATGGCTAGGATCACACAAGTAACTGTCATAGCTGAATCTGGAACTGAAGACTCCTTCTCTAGTGTTCTTCCCTGTCAGTAGCCAGCACATAAGGCGTGGCATAAGACAAGTGTAGGATTGGCACAATAGCTCACTTGGATAGTGAGCCTGACACAGGTTTGAGCCTGGCCTCTACCACATTGGAGGATGCTTTGGCACCATGGTCTTTCTCCCTCTCCCTCTCTCTCTCTCTCTCTCTCTCTCTCTCTCTATATATATATATATATATATATATATATATATTCTCTGAAAAAGCTTGGAGTGGTGAAATCTCAGCAAAAACAACAAAAAGATGGATATGAGCCAGGGTGATAGCATCAGGTTATACAAAAGGACTTCCATGCCTGAGGTTCCAAAATCCCAAGTTCAATCCCCAGCACTACCATAAGCCAGAGCTGAGCAGTACTCTGGTTAAAAAAAAAAAAATCTAAATTATATTATCCCACCCAAGCCACACTACCTCCTACTCTCCTGCACTACTGCCCTTTCTCTCTCTTTAAAAAACTTATTTATGAGAGATAGAACCAGAGCATCACTCTGACATATGCTGTGCAGGGAATGGGCCCTGGTACCATTTATTGGATAAATACAGTCAGAAATTGAGAGGGAAGGGAGAGATAGAAGGGAAGACAGACACCTGCAGCATTGCTCCACCACTTGTAAAGCTTTCCCCCTGCAGGTGGGGACCAGGGGCTCGAACCTGGGTCCTCATGCATTGTAATGTGTGTACCACCACCTGGCCCATGCATACGTATCTAATGCACTACTCAGTGAACCATCTCCTGGGTCTCTGCCTCTCTCTTGAATGGGTTTCTGCTTTCTCTCTCACCCCTGGGCCATTCATTCTTTAAACAGAAGTCAGGGCTATCTTCCCAAAATGGAAACCTGATTACAATTTTCCTCTGCTTAAAACCCACTGTAGTTGGCAACTTCCCACTCTGCTTCCCATAATGATGTATTCTTAGCTGAGTTTAGGTGAGAAATTAAAAAAAAAAAAACCACTGTAGTGGTCTGGCAGGTGGCACAATGGGTAGAACATTGGACATTCAAGTGCCTTTGCCAAGTATAATCCTCAGCACTGCATGTTCCAGAATGATGCTTTGGCTCTCTCTCCCTCTCTTAAACAAATAAGCAAGCAAGTAATTCTTAAAAAAAAAAAAAAAGAAAGAAAGAAAGAAAAAAAACCCCATTATAGCTTTCTCTAGAAAAAAAAACTAAACTCTTTACAGTGACCTATTCATGACATGCTATCCCTTCAGGCAGACCGCTTACATAACATAGAACTTCCTCTGAGCTGACAGCAGACACACTGACCCAACAATTTGCTAACTGGGAGGCTTTGGGTGGTACATGACCTCTGCCACTCTCTTGGGATAATGTTGCAGGATCTGGTCCTTTCAAGTTCAAATTGACTGTCTTTGCATATTTCTTGTCATATTCCAACCACACTACTCATTCTGGACCTATTATTCCTCAAGTATGTCAGGGTCCTTTCTGCCCTTGGCCTTTGCCTATGTTGTTTTCTTTGGGTGGAACACACTTCTTTGCAAGATAGGTTCTGCCACCCACTAGATACAGTGAAACAAATATCACCTCTTGGGAGTCTGGCAGCGCAGTGGGTTAAGTGCACATGGCACAAAGCACAAGGATCCCAGTTCGAGCCCCTGGCTCCCCACCTGCAGGGAAGTCTCTTCACAAGTAGTGAAGCAGGTCTGCAGGTGTCTATCTTTCTCTCCCCCTCTGACTTCCCCTTCTCTCTCCAGTTCTCTCTGTCCTATCCAACAAGGATGACATTAATAACTACAACAACAATAAGAAACAAGGGCAACAAAAGGGAAAATAAATATTAATAAATAAATAAAATTAAATGATTAAAAAAAAAATATCACCTCTTCAGAAAGTTTTCCCTTATCTGATCAGAGGTAGTTTATGTCCCTGTTAGTCTTTTTAAAAAATTATTTATTATTGAATAAAGGCAGAAAGAAATTAAGAGAGGAGAGGGAGGGAAGAAGACAGACACCTGCAGCCCTACTTTACCATTCATGAACTTTTCCCCCTGCAGGTGGGGACCCAGGTCCTTGCACACTGTAATGTGTGCACTTAATGAGATGTGCCACCACCTGACCTCCCCCCACCCCGTTAGTCTTTATCTTGACATTATTTTTTTCTTTATGTTTCTCATTCCCTGTTGACAATTATGCTAGCTTTTTTTTTTTCATGTCTGTCTTTTTCCTCCTAAAGCAAGACACTGAGTCTTGTTTCTCATTGCCCCTCCCAGGGGGCACACAGCAGGTGCACAATAAATGCCAGTGACTCCTGAGGCCAGCCCTGCTAAGGGGTGACCATCCTCTTCCACCTCTCATCCAAGGTGAGAGGGGGTGAGGAGGCCCCTTCCCAGCTTCATCTGTGGCTGGTGTCTGTGGGCCCCTCACGTGAAATCCCTTCAGGGCTGGGTGTTACCTGCACCTGGCTGCCCTGCCCACCCTGTGGGCCCTGGGGAACAAGAACATTTGATTAAGAAAATGGAGCTTCCCCAAGCACATGTTTGAACAGCTGCTCTGTAGGGATGACAAACAGCAGCTCCCAGGGGTTCAGGTTTAGGGGAGGGCTTCCCCACCTCCCTGCTGCCTGGAGACCAGCTGTCTGGACACAGCTTAGCACCTCACTGGCGGTGGGGTCTCCAAGCCCCCCACCCCCTGGGTCTCTTGTCTTGGACTAGATTCCCAGCTTCTCTCCTACAAGACTATTTTCCCTTCCCCCAGGCAGCTAGTCGGGTATGATGTCAGTGCCCCTCTTCCAGGCTGAAGGGGGTGCCCAGGGCGGGGCTGAATCCCACCTCTCAGCTGATGAGATGACGGCACCAGCACAGCAGCCTCCTGCCGTGTAGGTGGGTGACAGGGAGTGACTAATGTGTGAGCTGCGATGCTAAAAATTAGCCCAGGGATCGTGTTTGGTGGAGGGGTGGGGGTGGGTGGGGACTGAGTGGGGACTGGGACTATTGTGTAGTTGGTATTCCCCTGCCCTGTCTCCCCTCCTTCACTTCCCACCAGCCTTCTGGTCCTCTCCAAGCCTTGGGAGACTCTGCCTCCCCCCCAACAAAGCCAGAAGGGATGATCCCCACCCCCAGGGAGGAGAGAGTGAATATCAGGCCTCATTCATAACAGAATGAGACCAAGGCCTGCAGATGGAGTGCTGGCCCCCATGGAGCCACATCTGCCTCCATCTCCTCAGTACAATGGCTGCCCACCTTCCACTTTAAGCTCCCTGGTTTTCCCCATTTTGTTCAGGGGAGTGCTCTGTCCAGGGTGAAAACAGTCAATGCACAAAGACAGGGATAGGCACCCATCAGCAGGCTGGAGCTGAAGGTAAAGACTAGGGCCTGTCTCCCAAAGCACCATGAACTCTCAAGCCAGAGCTAAGCATCTCCACACGCATCTCCTCTTCACTTGGGCCTCACATCAGAGCACAGTGCTGTGTATTACTGCCCCCCTTTTACAGATGGAGAAGCTGAGGACTCCAGTCTTTCAGATCTGCCCTAGAGATTAGACTGGGAAGAGAAAGGGCTTCCTGGAGGTATGAGGGTGGATCAGGGCTAAGATGATCAAAGAACCTCTCAAGCAGTGGGACTCATTGTGGGGAAGGAAGGAGGGAGTGTGGAAGGCAGGATTGAGGGAACTGAGTCTGATATGGGTCAGAGAGCAAAAGCAGGAAGTCAAAGAGTGGAATGCTTCTCCCTCTCTGATAGGTGGGCTAGTGGAGGGTGGTGAGAACACACCCATCAGGGTTGAGGATGGGGCTCTTGTGACTTGGGAAAAAAAAAAAACCTGCTAGAAGGACTGGACCCAGGAACATTCCAGTTTTCAGAAGATAAAGATGAGCTAAATGTGAGAAACTGGAGAAGAAGTGGTCAGACTGGAGAAGTCACATTCTGAGCTCCAGATAGTCACTTGGGAAGTTGGGAGGTGAGAGAGGCTGTGAGGCTCTCCAGGGGAATCAGTTTAAAGTCCCACATCAACAATTGCAGGAGGTGGCCTAAGGGAGGAATAGAATAGGGCAAGGGGAAGGTTTCTCATTGGAAATAGGGTTAGATGAGACCTAGAGTAGAGCGGGCATGCCCGACCCCTGCTGGTGACCTAAGAGCAGTGTGCCTCTTTTAGCCCTGACTTAACCCTTTCAGGGGCTGTGAAAGTGACTCTCCATCTTTTCAACCCACTTCTTCACTTCCTCAGCTCAACTCCACACTCCTCCAGAGTGGAGCCACACAGTTTACCAGAAGCTCCTGGTAATCCCTGGTGACCTCTGGCCTGCAGTGCCCCTCTCTCCCCTGGCCTCACTTTAAACTCCCAAGAGTGTACTTTTTCACTTATTCCTCTGTGACCTCATGGTGCCTAGCCCTGGGAGAGCCTGGTACTCAATGGACCTTCAGATAGCATAGAAAGCAAGTATGTCTGAATAAATGAATGATTTTAGAAGGTAAATGTTTAATTTCTTTCTTCTCCTTCTTTAAAACAAAGCACTTACCAGCTCTGGCTTATGGTGGTGCAGGGAGGATTGAACCTGGGACTTTGGCATGAGAGTCTTTTTGCATAACCATTATGCTATTTATTCCCACCCCTAACTGTGTTTTATGTTCCTGAAGTTTAGCCTTTCAGAACACACAAGCTTATGAAAAGAATAAAAATTGTGCTGATGCTGTCCCTTCTCTCTGAACCTCCTTCCCCCATTCAGCAACCCCTGAGTGACAACTACCCCCCTTCCAAGCTCCAACACACATAGCACTTCTAACTCTGTAGCTATCACTCAGATGGAATACCTTGCTCTCAGAGCTCACTTTCTCTGTGACCCCTGGTTAAGTGACAGCAAGGCAAGTCTTTGCCAACCACAGCAACAGAGCTCCTCGGGGACATTTAACAGTAGGTTGAACCTACTTCTCCCCCTAAAGATTCAGATTCAGGGGTTCTGAGTATCAGGATTTTTAAAGACACCCCAGACAATATATATATATTCCCAGATCACTGCTCAGATCTGGCTCATGGTAGTGCTGGGGATTGACCTTGAGACTTCAGGGTCTCAGGCATGAAGAAGGTCTTTTGCATAAACACTATGTAATCTCCCTCAATAAGAATTATTGACAGACGGTTGAATGAAGATAATTCTGGGGGGGGGGTGTTTGCTATCCTAGGGAGTTGAGGACTCTGTCTCCCACTGGCACAGCTTTCTGCTGTGGGGGACAGCTTTCTGCCCCATGGAGTAAGCTTTGGTATATGTAGTTCTCTCACAGGACACACCTGTGTCTCCTACTTTGGTTGGAGAGGATGGTCAGTATAGAGCATGGGTGTCCCTGACCTGGGAGCTCACTGGGAGTAGCCAGTGTTCACAGTCGAGGGGAGAGGGCAGAAATCTGGGGCTGAGGAGCAGACGGCTAGGGTTTCCTGTTGAAAGAGTTGTTGGGAGTCAGTGTGGGGATACCGTGTGTGTGTGTGTGTGTGTGTGTGTGTGTTTGTTGGGGTGGAGAGAGACACACAAGACTGACCATCAAGTTCTAGACTTGACTGAAGCAGCGGAGTGGATGTGGGGTGAGATGTGTGCACTGCGGTGGGTGAACTGGAGTCAGCTGGGCATTCTATGCCCCATCCTGGCCCACTGTGAGGATGAGGGCTGGCTTGAGGGGGCAGGTTCCAGCCTAGGAGTGCGGTATCGTCATAAGCTACCGTGGGGGTGGAGATGGGGACTGGGTTGTGTTTTGCTGGGAGCTGGGAGGGAAGCAGGTGGCAAAGCCAGAGTGAGTAACCGCCTCCCCAGAGCAGCAAATCCTGCTGCCGCAGGAAGTTCCACAGACATTCTGCACTCCCGCCCCCTCGCCCACTCGCGGACCTTCTCCTGGCACCAGAGCACCCCCGCTCCCCACCACCGCTGACTCCCCTGGCTGCAGCGGACACGTGGAGGCTGGGCACATTTAACAGCATCGTGGACCCCCTGCTCGGTTACCCTACCCCTGCAACTTCCCCGGAGGCTTCCCCACCACCCTCTGCCTCTGGTTCTACTTTGTCAGTTGCCCCTCCATCCTGACACTCTCAGAATTTTAAGAAGCTGGGAAGATGCCCTGTCGCTCAGTTCTCGGCTCCAGGGCCCCTCCAGGGAGGGGCATGCCCCAGAGGGAGCGTAGCCAGGCAGGTTTGCTGGGCTTTGGAGTGACGTCGCCCTCTACTGGGTACGCTCGGCACCTGCTTCACTTCGACTTCATCGCGCGTCCTTGTCCAATCCTCGTGGCCACCTCGACTTCCTTGTGCACCAGCCAACTTTTTTTTTTTTTTGCCTCCAGGGTTATAGCTGGGGCTCGGTGCCTGCACTACGAATCCACTGCTCCTGGTGGCCTGATTTTTCATTTCTTGGATAGGACAGAGAAATTGAGAGGGAAGGGAGAGATAGACACCTGCAGTCCTACGTCCCCTCCTGCAGGTGGAGAGCCAAGACTCGAACTTAAATCCTTGCGCGGGTTCTTGTGTTTCATACTATATGTGCTTAATCGGGCGCACCATGTTGCACCACTGTCTGCCCCCCCCCCCCAACTGTTTTCTTTCTTTGGTCTAATTCTTCTTCTTTTTTTTTTTTTTTTTGCATACACTATGAATCCACTGCTCCGGGAGCCATTCATTCCATTTTATTGGATAGGACAGAAAGATTGCGAGGGGCGAGGGAAACAGAGAGGGAGAAAGAGACACCTACAGACCTGCTTCACCACTTATGAAGCGACGCTCCTTCAGGTGGGGAGCCGAGGGCTTGAACCTGGATCCTTGAGCGGGTCCTTGTGCTTCGTACTATGTGCATTTAACCCGGTGCACCACCGCCTGGCCCCCCGACCTCACCCTTCTGGTCGCAGCTATACTACAGGGTATCTGCAGAACAGCAGCGGCTTCCCTGGTCCTCGGTTGTCTCCCCTGTTAAATAGCAGTAATAACAATTGCAGAATGAAAGAAAACACACTGTAAACTGAAAAGGAGCACCTGGGTCTGAGATATGGTTACGATGAGCGCCGAGGGTTTTCTCTCTAGCGTTTTTTTCGGCAGTAGGGGGTGGGGAATGGATGGTGGGGGTGGGGTGGAGAATTACCTCTTGTCACCAGTCACTAGTGGACAGAGAGGCATACTTTATCGCTAGAGAGCACCACATTTTGATATATTGCCTTATAGTATTAAAATATATATTGGCCCAGGAGGTAGCACAGTGGGTAAAGAATTGGACTCTCAAGCATGAGGTCCCAAGTTAGGACCATAGTAGCACATATACCAGGGTGATGCTCGGGTTCTTTCCCTCTCTCCTTCTATATCTCATTAATAACTCTTCAAATATATACATGTGTGTGTGCTTTCATTCAAATGTGATATATTTAATGTGTTGTTTTATGCCTTGCCTTTTTTCTTTCATCCAACATTTTAACATTTCATAGTTAAAACCTGGATTCTGGAATCAGGTAAAAGAAAAAATCCAGATTCAAATCCTTGATCTGTGACTTTATATTTCCATCCTTAGGCAAACCACATGACCTATACCTTTCTTTTTTTTATAATTAAAAAAATATTTATTTATTTATTCCCTTTTGTTGCCCTTGTTGTAGTTATTATTATTGTTGTTGTTGTTGGATAGGACAGAGAGAAATGGAAAGAGGAGGGGAAGACAGAGAAGGGGAGAGAAAGACAGACACCTGCAGACCTGCTTCACCACTTGTGAAGCGACTCCCCTGCAGGTGGGGAGCCGGGGGCTAGACCCAGGATCCTTGTGCTTTGCGCCACCTGCACTTAACCCGATGTGCTAACGCCCGACTCCCTACCTATACCTTTCTTAGCCTTAATGTTCTCATCAGCAAAATGGTTCTAGTGCCAAAAATACTCATATCATAGGCTATGGGCACAGCTGACTCAGTGCAAGTTAGAGCTCATATTCTGATATTCTGACTCTTCTCTAGTCAGGGAGTTCTTGAATTGTGCCCTGATCTTTTCTTTTCTTTTTTCTTTTTCTTTTTCCTTTTTTTTTTTTTTTTTTGCCTCCAATGTTATTGCTGGGGCTCGGTGCCTGCACCATTAATCCAGTGCTCCTGGAGGCCATTTCCCCCCCTTTTGTTGCCCTTGTTGCTGTAGCCTTGTTGTGGTTATTATTGTTGTTGTTGATGTCATTCATTGTTGGAGAGGACAGAGAGAAATGGAGAGAGGAGAGGAAGACAGAGAGGGAGAGAGAAAGATAGACACCTGCAGACCTGCTACACCACCTGTGAAGTGACTGCCCTGCAGGTGGGGAGCCCAGGGGCTTGAACTGGGATCCTTATGCTGGTCCTTTCACTTTGTGCCACGTGCACTTAACCCGCTGTGCTACTGCCCGACCCCCTCCTCCTCTTTTCTACATACTCTGTGATGATGAGAAAGTGGAAGATCTCTATCTCTAGGTTTGTCCCCATCCAGCACTGCTACCTGCCACATGGATCTCATTATGCCTTCTGCATTCCCAGAATCCCCCCTTTTCAGTACTCTCCATTTCTCCATGGCTTCGTCTGCCTTTTCTCCAGATTAGGACTCTCTCACTGCCCTGGGCTTCCTTCTCTATCCACTCCCCCACAGTGAACTGTCTCAGTTCAGTTATAACTAGCATCCATTCTATGTCAATCTTTAATACTTTTTTTAAAGATGTGCTTATTCATTAGTGGTAGAAAGAAGGAGATAGAGAAGCAGAGCATCACTCTGGCACATTGATGGGGGAGCAAACTAAGAACTTCATGTACTGTCCATGGAACCACCTCCCTGGCCACCATAGTCTAACCTCTAAGCTACATGGCATTATGTTCTGTAAGTTTTTATCTATAGCACTCTGCCCCATGCATCTCTATGGAGGACAAGAATTTGATCAGTTTTCTTTTTCCCATCACTGTGATTTCTAGAAGACTGTCTGGCACATAGTAGATCTTGCATAGACTTTTGTGTGAATCTGAATGAATCCATCACCCACATTCCTTCCTTAAAAAAAAAAAGGCACAAGCCTCCTAGGAGGTTGTACAGTGGGCTGAGAACAGGACTTGCAAGCATGAGACCTTGAATTTAATTTCCAGCATCACAAATGCCAGAGTGATGGCCTAGTTCTTTCTTTATAGACACCAGAGTTATTGCAGGAGCTCAATGGCTGCACAACAAACTCACCACTCCCGGCAGCCATTTTCCCCCTTAGTTGATAGGACAGAGAAAATGAGAAGGGTGGGGGAGATATAAATGGAGCAAGAGAGAGTCACCTGCAGTACTTGCTATAACACTCGTGAAGCTTGCCCTCTGCGGATGGGGAGCTGGGATTCAAACCTGGGTCCTTGCATATAGTAATATGTATGTTAATTAGGTGTCCCACCACCCATCCCCCTCTCTCTTTCATAAATAAGTAATCTTTTTTAAGGCAACAGATGGGACTCAGGCGATGTGGCTCAGTGGTAGAATGCATGCCTTACATGGTAAAGGCCTGGGTTCCATCCCTGGCACCATATGAAAGCAACAAAGACAAAACACATGGAATTCAATAGTTGGTAGACTAGTCCTCTCTCTTTCTCGCTCTCTTCCTTTCTCTCCTCATAAAAATAAATTGAACCAGGGTTGGGCAGCGGGTTGAGTGCACGTGGCGCAAAGTACGAGGGCTGGCATAAGGATCCCGGTTCGAGCCCCAGGCTCCCCACCTGCAGGGGAGTCGCTTCACAGGCGGTGAAGCAGGTCTGCAGGTTTCTATCTTTCTCTCCCCCTCTCTGTCTTCCCCTCCTCTCTCTATTTCTCTCTGTCCTATCCAAAGACAATGACATCAACAACAACAATAATAATAACTACAACAACAAAACAACAAGAGCAACAAAAGGGAAAATAAAAAAAAATAAATTGAATCAAGGAGATAGTATTTAAAAAGAAGTGTGAGGAGATAGCATGATAGTTATGCAAAAGACTTTCATCTCTGAGACTCAGAGGATCCAGTTTCAACCGTCAGCACCAGTATAAGCCAGAGCTGAAAATGTGATAAATACATTTTTAGGGCAGCAGTCCAGTGGGTGCCACTTATTTCCAGTAGAGGGCACCACCACACAGCATTTTGGATTTCCTGGGACTGGCGCTTGTTCTGGTGTTTATAAAGCCCACAGGTGTCTCTTTCTCTCTCCTTTTCTCTTTCTCTCCCTCACCTCC
Organism: Erinaceus europaeus; assembly: GCF_950295315.1. Classification (NCBI taxonomy): domain Eukaryota; kingdom Metazoa; phylum Chordata; class Mammalia; order Eulipotyphla; family Erinaceidae; genus Erinaceus; species Erinaceus europaeus. Next base: position 112,884,778 of record NC_080168.1, on the reverse strand, counting down.
ATTCTGCGGGTGCTCAGACTGAGACCAGAAGCAGGAGGGCCCCCTGTGCTAATCTGCCCTGGCAATGTGGAACTGGCGTGCCCTGGAGAAGTCAGGATATCCTGACTGCTGTCCTGGACACACCCCTCAGGAGTTGATGCTCTGGGCAGTTCACACCGCATCCTGGGTGTTGCAAAATAAGAGCAATGACATGAGCATCACTGCCCACTCCCTGGTTTGCTGGGAGGCCCCGACATATGCACTTGTTCACATGGTGGCGTGAGGCAGGCTTAATAAACTTGTTGGGATTCAGTTAGCACCTGACAAATGTGACAGCAGTACAGCCTTCGAGGTGTGGCTGTGTGTCCATGAGTGCTTAGAAGTCAATTCTAAGAGGCTGAACTCAGGGCTATATGTGCTGCTGTGGGCAAATTATTTAAGGAGTATGTGTGGAATGTTCTGTGAGTCTAAAGAGCAGACAAACAGAATGTATGCAAACAGTTAGTAATAGCAGTAGATTAGCAATGAAAGGGGAGCAACTGGAGGGTACTTAAAGGAAATTACAAAACTGAATGAAGGTGGATTTATAAAAGGAATTAAGATAGTTAAAGAGAGCAAGAAGTTAAAAATAACAACAACTTTCCACTAAGAACTTATTAGGAACCAAGGCTGAGGAGAGTACTCTCTAAACATTGTCTAATTATAGCCAACACTTAGATGGTGCTGACCCAGTGCCAGGCACTGGTTTTAGGTCTTTATGCAGAGAAGCCCATCAAACCCTCACCATCCAAAGAGCCAGGCAGAATCACTGTCTCCAGCCTACACATGAGGAAACTGAGGCAGAGAGCTTAAATAATTTACCCACAGCTGCCCAGATAACCCTGAGTTCTTTCTCCTAGAATTAACTTCTAAGCCCTCATAGACACCACCACACCTCGAAGGTGGTCCTGCGGTCACGTTTCTCAGGTGGAAACTGAATCCCAACAAGTTTATTAAGCCTGCCTCATGCCACCATGTAAACAAGTGAATTTGAACTCTGCTCAGTCATCAAATGGTACCTCCTCAACCTTGCAAGAGTCAGGAAAGGGACTGTGAGGTGGGTACAGGGTATTCTTCCAGAGGCCAGCAGCAAACACCTGCCTCCTGTGGGATCAGAAAGAGTCTGATCCACCCTCTGGGTCAGGTCGGGAAAGGGGAAGTGGAAAGGGTGCTAGAAGCAGGAGATGGTGTGATTTCCCCAAGGCCTGTGAGTCCCCACTCCACACATTTCCAGTTAGAACAGGGACTGGCCTGACAGTGGGTGGTGGGAACAAGCCTTAGCACAAGCCCCCTCCCCCCAGCACCACCTCCCCAGCCCAACCCTTGGCTTCCAGCCTGTTACATAAGCTGTTCCATCCTTAGGGACTGGAAATAGCTGGGGGTGCCCTGAGCTGGGCAGGGGGCATGATGAATGGTCTTGGGAGCATCAGCTGACACTCTGAAGTGACCTGAGGGACTGCCAGTGGCTCGGGTTACCCAGCCCTCCCAGGAAAGAGGTCCTGGCCGGTCTGCAGAGGACAGTTCCAAAGTGACTCTGTGTCTGGACATTTATGGTACTACTGAAGGATCCTTCCACTCACAGGCCTGAGCACCAATGCAGCTCACAAGGTAACCACTGCAGCCTCCCTGACACAGCCAGAGAAAGTGCTTTGATTTCTCTGCAGCCTATAGAGGAGGACTGGGAGTTCTGCCTTTCTGGGCCTCTGCTAAGGGCCCAAGTAGACAGCAGTGCAGCCTGAGAAACTAGGGGTGGGTGCTGGTAGGTACAGAAAGGTAGAGGTTTCAGGATCCACCATGTCAGGGCTGCACTCCACTCCCTTCCCATGCCTCCCATGTCACAGCCCCCTCTGTTACTGCACTCCTGACTCCTGGGCCCAGGGGGTGCCCACATACCCTGATGCCCAGTGCAAGGGTAGAACTACATGCTCATCCAGAGACAGGTACAAATCTCTCTACTCCTGAGAGCATGTGGGGCAGACCTGGCATGAGTCTTAGGGCATGGGAGGGCACATTTTACTTCCCCCCCCCTTATTTTCTATTGAATATGACAGAGAGAAATTAAGAGGGGTGGAGGAGACAGAAAGGGAGAGAGAAAGACACCTATAGACCTATTTCACTGCTCTTTTTAAAAACCATTTCTCTCTTTTTTTTTTTCCTCCAGGGTTATTGCTGGGGCTCAGTGCCTGCATTTGAATCCGCTGCTCCTGGAGGCCATTTTTCCCATTTTGTTGTTACCCTTGTTGTTGTTGCTGCTGTCGTCGTAGTCATTATTATTGTTGTCACTGTTGTTGTTGTTGGATAGGACAGAGAGAAATCGATAGAGGAAGGGAAGACAGAGAAGGGGAGAGAAAGATACACACCTGCAGACCTGCTTCACCGCCTATGAAGCAAATCCCCTGCAGGTGGGGAGCCGGGGACTCGAATCGGGATCCTTATGCCGGTCCTTGCGCTTTGCGCCATGTGCATTTAACCCACTGTGCTACCACCCGGCCCAAATCTTTCAGTGGGGTGGGCACTCCCAGGAAGCAAGGCCTTGTTTATTCCATCACCTCAGGATTTACCCACATGTAGAAAGCCCAAAATTGGATACATGTGGAAATTTTATAAATAAAAATGGAAGGTGGGTGAGTTGCCTCATTGCTAGTCTTCTTGGGGCTCAGAAATGGGGACGGGACTACCCACCCACCCCCAAACCCCTTGCAGCAGTTTTTCCTGGAGAGCCCTGCTTATGTCTTCCTTTTCCTTGCTAGCCCCTTCCCCCTTGTGTCCTTGGTGGAGGCATAGGAAGGGTAGGTCTCAAAGCTAGGGTGGACAGCTAAGGATCCTCACCATTTGCCACCACAGTGGAGGAGGGCTTGGACTCCGGAACCCTCTTGCCTATCTCTATTTCTCTCCAGGCACTCTTCCAAGAATTGTGTCTGGTAACCAGAGCTGGCTCCCAGGTGACAGACAGAAGGAGCAGAGACTGTTGCTGGGCAACCAGACAGCACACAAGATCCAGCTAATCTGGTCTATCTGGCAGGCAGGCCAGGCACCCCACAGCCTCAGAGCTGCTGCTTGCTGACCATCAGGAGATTTTCAGAGACTGAGTCTTACCAATTTCCACTTCTTTCTGATCCAGCAAACCCCAAGGGTTAGCAAAAAAAGAAGAGTGCTCAGCCCAACACTCTGCCTGAGTTCTTGGGCTGCAATCACTGGCTTCATTCTGCCCTCCCCTTGACAAATACTTCTCGGTTTAGAGATATTTCCTTGGAAAAGCATTATCTTATCCACTCCCCACCTTTTAAATTACTCTTGATTATCTCACTGACACCCTACATTTTGTCATCTCTCCCTGGCACTGATTTACTTATTTGCAAGATGGTTTAACATTAACCTTCAGTTGAGTCAGGAACAGGTGCTGTGTCTATACGGTTCTTTGTCGCTCTCCCCAAACAAAAGGGTTGACCTAGGTGGCCTCCAACAGTTTTCAGCATCTCTTTACTTCCTTTTTAATTTGATCTAATTTTTTGCACCATTTCTTAAGTTCACTGGATTTCCAAGCAGCAGGGTCTAGGGCAGAGGTAGCTAGCATAAAGGTTATGTAAAGAGACTCTCATGCTTGAGGCTCCAAAGTCGCAGGTTCAATCAATCCTCCTCCCCTCAACCCCACAATCATACACCAGAGCTGAGCGGTGCCCTGGTTAAAATAAATAAATAAATAAATAAAACTGTTCTAGAATTAAAGACACTGGCAACTGGCACTAATTTACACCCCATCTTCCTTAGGACTAACTGGACCAGGTTTGGTCCCAAGAGTATTGCGGGACCCCGCCAGTGACTCCATTCCCCCCACATTTCATCAGAGCAAAGGTGCCCATTTACACTAGACTCAAAGGGGGAGAACACCGGGTGGTTTATTTGCATACTCTCCTGCTATTGGTTGAGAGGGAAGAGCGGTAGCCAATGCTTTGCAGCGGTGTTTGCCCAGCCCCGGGCTGACCCTGCCCGGTGAGGTAATGGAATTGTGCCTGAACTCGCAGCCGGCTCCCTCCAGTCCGCCCCGTGACGTAGCGGCTTCCCCGGCCGCACCCGCCTCGTCGGGCCAGAAGCGGGGCTGCGTGGCCGCCCCCGGGAGCGCGGCAGGGGACGCGGCTGAGGCTGCAGAGTGCGGTGCGGCCCGGCCCTGTTCCTTCCGGTCCCGTGTTCCAGTCCCAGCCCCTCTGGGAGGCCCCACCCGGCTAGATCCAATCTCTGGAGGAGACGGAGAAATCTGGAAGCAAACAGCAGACATTACCAAACTCCAGTCCTCTGGGAGCGAGCCACCAGTCTCTAACTTTGTAAATCACACTGTCTTGTAACGTGTCTTTTGTATGTTTACAGCGAGCATATTTAATGCTGTAATTTAAAAAGTAAATCCGGAGAATCCAGAGAAACCTATTTGTTTTTAATAAAGAGTTTGGCTCGGACTTAGTGGAAATCTGGCGTTAATTCCAGGTCTGTCACTTCCAGCCTGGTGACCTTGCCACTTTTTTCGTGCTGGCCCTGCAGCCTTCCATGGCAACCAGGCTAGAGTACAAGCCGAGGCACTTCCTAAGTCACCTAGCCAGGTCTCCTCATCCTTATGTAACTCGAAACATGTAACCGCATCCTTGCGGTAATGTCCCCGGAAGACCCCTGATACCCGGGCAGTCCCAGCAAGGTTCTGTCTTTGTGACCCCCTTTTTTTTTGGTTTGGCCTTTTAATTTATTTTAAATGTAGGGAGGGAAAGGGGGGAGACCCCTGCAGGTATTTCTCCATTCTCAGTCCGAGGGTAGGAACCATGAAGGGAGTCCCCTCCACAACCCCACTCCTCTGTCAGGGTCAGGGCCTGGGTAGGGGAACCCCTTCTGGGCCCAAAGGGCTAGGGAACCCCCTAGACCCCCCCCACCCCCCCACACACTCAGGTGGAGTTAAGCTTTCATTATATATTCCTGATGGAGTAGAGTTTGACTTCTACTACTGTGAGGTGGTAGGGCAGGTGGGGACAATTTCTTTTCTTTTTTTTATTATTTTATATTTATTTATTTTCCCTTTTGTTGCCTTTTTTATTGTTGCTGTAGTTACTGTTGTTGTTATTGATGTCGTCGTTGTTAGATAGGACAGAGAAATCTAGAGAGGAAGGGAAGACAGACTGGGGAGAGAAAGACAGATACCCGCAGACCTGCTTGACCTCTTGTGATACAATTCCCAGGCAGGTGGGGAGCCGGGGGCTCAAACCGGTATCCTTACGCCGGTCCTTGCGCTTTGCACCACGCACGCTTAACCAGCTGGCTACCGCCTGACTCCTGGGGACAATTTCTTTTTTAAAATTTTTTTATTATTTATTTTCCCTTTTGTTGCCCTTGTTGTTGTAATTATTATTATTGTTGATGATGTCATTGTTGTTGGATAGGACAGAGAGAAATGGAGAGAGGAGGGGAAGACAGAGAGGGGGAGAGAAAGAGAGACACCTGCAGACTACTTCACCACTCGTGAAGCGACCCCCTACAGGTGGGGAGCCGGGGGCTCAAACCGGGTCCTTAGGCCGGTCCTTGTGCTTCGAGCCACCTGCACTTAATCTGCTGGGCTACTGCCCGACTCCCCCGGGGACAATTTCTAAGAATCTACCTTGTGTCTTGTTTCCTAGAGCTCAGTGCTTCTCATCCCCACCCTGTCCCTGTGAGCTTTGAAGTCAGCCTTTTTCCTCCTTGAGATGCTTTCCTTTCTCCCTGCTCCAATCTCTCCTTTCACACCCTGCCTCATGTTCTTTTTTTCCAGGGATGCTTAGATTAGCTCTCTGGATGGTTCAAGGCTTGAAGCCTCTTGAAGGCTGCCTTTTGGATCTTCTAGTGGTGCTTTTGCACTTCTTTTTTCTTTTCCCTCCAGGGTTATTGCTGAGGCTTGGTGCAGAGAGAAATTGAGAGGAGAGGGGGAGATAGAAAGGGAGAGGGAAGGATAGACATCTGCAGACCTGCTTCGCAGCTTGTGAAGTATCCTCCCTGCAGGTAGGGACCCAGAAGCTGAACCTAGATCCTTGCATTGCTCTTTGGCTTAGGAGTATGTGCACTTAACCAGCTGCACCATCTCCCAGCACAACACTCTTTTTTTTTTTTTTTTTTAAGACTTATTTATTTGTTAAAGAGAGAAAGAAGAAGAGAGAACCAAAACATCACACTGGCACATGGGATGACAAGGGTTGAACCCAGGACCTCAAACTTGAGAGTTCTTATTCATAGTGCCACTTCTCAGGCCCTTCATACTATTCTTGTGTTCTGCCTCCTTATCAGACTAGAAACCAATTTTCTGCAGCAAGACATTGTTCTTCTCCCTTAATTGCTTCCTAGAATATGAGGAAGTACTGGCCAGGATGTCTGTGTTCCCCTGGAGCCATGCAAACAGGCAACCTTCCTTTTCCTCACTTTTCCCATCTGCACCAGGAGCTGAGTGGTAGTTTCTAGCAAATGTGTAGAAATAAGAGCTATGAAAGAACAAGATTATGAGCAAGAATTAGAGCACTGCTTTGGGAGTTACTGGACTTGGGAGTGGTCTTGTCCATTGACAGACTTAAGTGACCTGTGTCAAGTAGACAACAAAGAAGCTAAATGTGGACATGTGTAGTGACACTAAGAGCAGACCTTGCTCCTCGTATGTGTAGTTCCTCAAGCCCCCAAATAAACATATCTGCTGGGTAAATCAAAAGTGAATGCTTTCTGTTTGTGACTTCAAGACAGTATCCTCCCTTGTCCCTTGTGTGGAAATAGCAGGCGTCCTATAGGTCAGTCTTCTCACTGCATCTTTAAGAAAAAAGACTCTGGGGGGGGGGCTGGGGGATAAAGAAGGCCTCAGAGTCTTGATGTACCCATGTGTCAACAGTTGTACTGTAAACCATTAACGTTTCCCAGTAAAATGGGGGGAAAAAAGTAAGTATTTATTAGATTGCAGTCCCCATCCTCACCTATAGGGGAGAAGTTTCATGAGTAGTGAGGCAGTGCCGGAGGCATCTCTCTCCCTATTTCTGGTTTGTTTGTTTGTTTGCTTATTTATTTATTGTCTCCAGGGTTATTGCTGGGGCTTGGTGCCTGCACTACGAATCCAATGTTCCTAGAGGCCATTTTGTTGCTGCCCTTTTTGCTATTATTATTGTTGCCATTGCTGTTGTTATTGTTGGATAGGACAGAGAATAATCGAGAGTGGAGAGGAAGACAGAGAGGGGTAAAAAAAGACAGACACCTGCAGACCTGCTTCACCGCCTGTGAAGCAACCCTTCTGTAGGTGGGGAGCTTGGGGCTTGAACCAGGATCTTTATGCTAGTCCTTGTGCTTTGCACCATGTGTGCTTAACCCACTGTGCTACCACCTGGTCCCCAAAAATATTTATTTTATATGAGGTAGGGGAGATGACAGAGAAAGAGAGAGAGAGAGAGAATGCACTCATGTGGAGCATCACTCTGGTACTTACTGGAGAACGAACTGTGAGCCTCAGGCATGCAAATCCTCCTCTTAGTGTATTAATCATATTTCATATCTATTATCAAAAGTGGACTCTTCATAACAATTTTTATAGAAACAGGAAAGACAGAGAGAGAGACAGAAAGAGAGAGAGAGAGACCAGAGCTTTCTTCAATGCTGTGGGGATGAGGCCTGAACCTGGATCACACATATGACAAAATAACACACTATCCAAGCACTTCATGACAATTTTGAAAGATGGGTATATTCTCATCCATGTATTTCAAAGTAAGAAATTGCAGCCAAGAGCAAATGAGTAAGTTCCCCAAAGTCACACGGTAATAGTTGGAACCAGCGTCAATGCCAGGTTTTCCAAGACTCTGTCCCCCTTCTAATACCTGATGATGCCATCACAAGCCACATGGGTCTGGATGTTTGAGCATTACATATTTTAATATAAGTTTTATATGCTTATAAAACAGTAGAGTTTATAATAAAACCAAGTTGTACTAAAGTATTTATAGTAGGAGAGACCTCAGTGGGCTGGAAGTCTCCATGGAAAAACTGGTAACTGAGTCTTTTTTTTTCCCCTCTCTGTCCAAGTAAATGTATTTCTCCTACACAAGCAAATATTTTTAAAATGTATTTCAAAAGTTGAATTTCTGGGAAAAGGAAAAGAGGAGGTAGTGACTTTTTAAAAAGCCCACTAGGTAGTAACATGGTGTGGGGGGATTAGGGTGTATGCATGTTTGTGAGGGAGTCAGTGTCACGACCAGTCCCTCCACCATCACCATTTTTGAAGCCTGTTTCTTTACCTCTGTTTTGATCTAAAACTTAAATCTGGAAAAGAAATTCAAAGGGCCTGAGAAAGTGATTTTTGAGACAAGCCAGAAATTCTTGGGATTATTATGAAAAAGGAGAGAAAAAGGCCTCTGAGCTTAGCCGGGGTTTAGGATCTGTGCAAAAGATTTCTGGTGTTGGGCAGGGGGTGGAGTGAGGAATGTGTCCCCTGGAATGAGGGCTGAGTGTTGATGTATGTGGGGCCTCTTTTAGAGAGTTTTGAATGCAGAAGAGATTCTTTGTTGTGTGGGGTCTAGCCTAGGTGCTGGGCATTGGATCAGAATTTAAGGTGGCTCCAAAAATTAGCAGAGGTGGGTGGGTGCTGTGACAGCGCATGGGGCTGGGCCCTATCTAGCCAGTATCCTCAAGACTAACAGCAGAGGAACAGGTAAAGTCCCAACTAGTCCCTGGCTCCAGTGCTCCAGCCTTTATCTGACTCCCTGAATCAGCCAGGACTCTTCAGAACAAAATGATCTTCCCATTTCCAGAATGTTCCAAGCATGCTCAGGAAGATTCTGACTGGGAAGGCCTTTGCTTGGAGACTTTGGTCAGGAGAGGGGGTCCATATGAGGCTTTTTGGTCACTGTGGTGAGCTGTTTAATATTTCCTGCATTTCACTCACCTGAGGATTGGAGAAGTCAAATCCCTGGCAGAGAAAAACAGCTGAGTATAAGGCACTTCCAACCTTTTCAATTCTCTTCCAGAAAACCAGAAAAAGTGGGTAACACCATTTTCCTCATTTTACAGATGAGGACATGGGGACCCAGAAAAATGAAGTCACTTGCCCTTGGCCCCACAGCAGCAGTGGAGCAGACTAGATCTGCAAATCTACCACCTGGATCCTTGACCCCTCATTGTACTCCAGCCTCTGGAGAATTTCATCTTCCCCAGAAATGCTCGCTAAGCTGCCTGCTTGTGTGGAAGGTGGGCATTCTGCTGGCCGGGCTCCTAGTTGCTGGAGTGGCACAGAAGCCGAGCAATGCTGGTGGTGCCCAGGGCTCAGAAGGCCCTGATTCTGTGCTCTCAAGCCTGCCTAATTGCTGGGTGACTTTTGGGGCTCTGCTTCACCTCTCTGGGCCTCACTTTTTCCACCTCTTTCTCAGGGGAAGCCCCGGGTACATTTATTTATAACCTGGCTTCAGGTCTGCTGCCTGGGAGGTGTCAGCAAGGTCACAGAGCCCTCACCTGGAAAACAGCCCCCCCCAACCCAGCCGCAGGGAGGCGGGTTATGTAACAGGGTGTGCCGACAGCCTGTTGGGGGGTGGGGGGGGGTTGGCGGGGCGGGGCGGGGCGCTCAAGGCTATTCCGAGCGCCTCTATTTTTAGCCCCATTGAGTAGTCTGCGTCGGCCGCCGCCGCCGGGATTCCGGAGACGTCAATGGGTTCGCGTCACGGTCCCCGCCCGCCGGGGGAGGCGCGCCCCGGCTCGGAGGCCCGCGCGGGCGGCCGCGGGCTGCGGGGGCGGGGGGCGCGGCCGCCGGAACTGAGGGGCGGGGGGCTTCCCGGGGCAGGGGGCGCGGAGCTGGGCTGCGCGGCTGCAGCAGCGCGAGGCGGCGGCGACGGAACTGGTGGGGGGCCCCCAGACATGGGTCCCCCTGCGGTGCGGAGCAGCCCCGGGGCGGCTGGTGCACGACCCCGGAAGGCGGAGGTGGAGAGGCGAGCCGAGCTCGCCCGACCAGGTGAGGTGGTCCCCGGGAAGGATGGGGTTTTTGCGGGTGCACCTCGGGGTGCTGGGGTCTAGCTGGGCGTCCAGCGTGGAAACGGGAATATGTTGTGTGTGTGTGTGTGGGGGGGGGCGGGGTTCCTGGATTCTCGGTGGAATTTGCTAGTTCAGCGTCAGCCCCAGTGCAGCAGCCAACGCTTTCTCTCCCCAGCCTGTCCAGGGTGGGGTTTGGCCCGCGAGGGGCGCTGGAGGTGGCCAGGCCGGAGAGAAATTCCTTCCATTTCCCCGCCGGCTGCGGGAAACGAATTCCAGCAGTTCGGGAGCCCCGCTGCCAGGATGCTGAGCCGGGAGACACCAGAATTATCCCCGTGCAACCCTTTGGTGGGACTGAGTGGAGAAACTGAGGCCGGAGAGGGTTTCATGCTGTCAGGAGCCGACCAGGGCTTAGAAATGGAGCAGAGTTGTAGTTGACAGTGGTTTGGAGCGTTCATTTGGGTCGGGGCGATTATTACAGACATGCTGGGGCAAAAGAAAGGCTGGATGGAGCTATAGGTAGGCTCACAAGAGTTATATCCAAAGAGTGCTTGTGGGTTAGGGGTCCTAAATCCATTCCAAGTGAATGTTTAAATGAATGACTTGGATGAAGACTTCAGAGAGAAGCCAGTTGACTGCAGTGACCTAGACTGGAGGAGTGACAGTGTACACTACAATCAAATCTAGTTCTAAGTGATGGCAACTGGGCAGAAGGATGGGCCAAGACTAGCTAGGTGCATATGACTGATGACATTTTTCTTTTACTCTTTTAAAAATATTTACTCCCTTTTGTTGCCCTTGTTTTATCGTTGTAGTTATTATTGTGTTATTGATGTCATTGTTGTTGGATAGGACAGAGAGAGATGGGGAAGACAGAGAGGGGGAGAGAAAGACACCTGTAGACCTGCTTCACCGCATGTGAAGCAACTCCCCTACAGGTGGGGAGCCGGGGGCTGGAACCGGGATCCTTGCTCTGGTCCTTGCACTTTGCACCATGTGTGCTTAACCTGCTGCGCTACCGCCCGACTCCCAACTGATGGTAATGTTGAAGCCTGTGCTGAAGTTGTGGAAATTAGCTCTGAAGTTCAGACCTACCTGGTGCCTGGCCCAAAGATCCAGCAATCCAGACTCCCGAGCTTCCCATTTGTGGTCTAGTGTTCTCTGTCAAATTACTCTGTGCAGACTGAAGCATTTATTCACAAAAACCGGTCCTGAGTTCCATAGTTTGGTTTCCTGGGCTCTAACACAGCTCTTCCGGTCCTGCCTGACATTGGGTAAGATGCTTAATATTTCTGTACTTTGGTTTCCACATTGGCAAAACGTTCATAATAATAATAATAATCTCTTCCTCATAATGTTGTGAAGCTAAAGTGAGGAAATACATATACAATGACTAGTATTGCATTCAGCACATGCATTCAACAAATTTTGCTACTTTTTTAAAACATTTTACTTGTTTTTTTTTAAATTATTTATTTATTTATTTGTTATTGGATAGAGACAGAGAGAAATTGAGAGAGAAGGAGGAGATAGAGAGGAAGAGAGACAGAGAGACACCTGCAGACCTGCTTCACTGTCTGTGAAGAGACTCCCCTGTAGGTGGGGAGCCTGGGGCTTGAACCAGCACCCTAACCGGTCCTTGCGCTTTGCGCCATGTGCACCTAACCCGCTGCGCTACCGCCCGACTCCCTTTTTTTTTTTTTTAAAGATTAATTTATTTATTAATGCGAAAGATAGGAGCAGGGAGAGAAAGAACCAGACATCACTCTGGTACATGTGCTGCTGGGGATTGAACTCAGGACCTCACACTTGAGAGTCCAATGCTTTATCCATTGTGCCACCTCCCAGATCACCATTTTACTTGTTCTAATGAAAGAGAGAAAGAAATAAGAGATTAGCTTTTATGCTGGTACTGGGTTTTGAACCTCTGACCTCAGAGACTTAGGCATAGTTGGATATTGTAGTGTTTGTTTTTACCAGAGCACTACTCAACTCTAGCTAGGCATTGAACCTGGGACCTTTGGTGCTTCAAGCATGAAAGTCTTTTTCAGAACCAATATACTGTCTCTCCAGCCTTGATATTAATAACAGTTGTCCATTTATGAGTGGGGATGAACAGAGTGTATGCCTAGGAGGCCACCATAATTCTAAGGGTCTGTTGTCCATATCCCATTGCAACTAGGTTCAGAAAAGACTCAAGTTAAGTGATGGGAGGGAGGAGAAAGTTATTTCTGGTGGACCCATATAGAGCTGAGACCCAAGGCTGGGGTTTCTTGCAATCAGGGCTGTGATGCAACATAGGCGAAAACCCTGACTTTGGATCTGTGCCCAAATGGAAGGGATGGCAGGCATCTTAGCTAGACTCCTTCCATCTGCTCCCAGCCCAGTGCCAGTGCAGCCAAGTGGGGATCCTCCCTCACCCCATGGTCACCTGGAGTGCACCTGCTTGTGCCGAGCTCTGCCTTACACACTGAAGATTCTGCAGTGCTCGAGACAGACAAGTTTGACCCCCGCTGATAAAGAAAACCAATTAGTGTGGCTAAACTGGGGTGGAGACTCTTTTGGGAGGTGCAGTGGTAATGGGAAGCTGGTTGACAAGAAGGTCTTAACCATACAGACATGGCAGGACAGAGAAAACAGCCTATGCAAAAGGATTTAAATGGGAATAGAAAGAAAAAAAAGAAAAAAAAAGAAAGAAAAGAAAATTGGGGACGGGGGAGATAGCCTGGTGATTATGCAAAAAGACTCCAAAGTTCCAAGTTCAATTCCCTGCACCACCATAAGCCAAAGCTAAGTAGTACTTTGGTAAAGGAAAGAAAAAAAAAAAAAAAAAAAACACCTCAGCAACAGCGCTTAGCGGTGAAATCTGGCCTTTGCGTGAGGATCACTTTCTCTCCCAAGTCCTCTGCCCAGTACTGATTGCAGCTGACCTTGGGTCATCCCTGCATCTTGACTTTCAGAGATCTGGGTCTACCCCTTGTTGGATTTCCCACTGTGCATGGCTTAGTGCTGACTTACAGTGTACCCCCAGGGAAGGCGTATGGAATGCCCATTGAAGAGGAATTTTGGCTCTGCGACAGGAGATGTGATCACATACCTCAGAATCAATTTCTAGGTTCCCTAGAAGTTTCTAGGTTCAACGAAGTCCCTCACTCTAGTTTCCATTCTCACCTGCAGGCGGGAAGATATGGGCACTCAGGTCGAGCCCGGCTATGGTTGGAAGTGTGTGGCCATTTCTGCCCTTGCTCCTCAGCTACTAGCTGGCAGGGAGAAAGGGGGTGAAGGATTGGGACCTGATTGCAGGCATGTTTCTGCAGGATGAGAAGAAGACAGTGTCATTTTGGGGAGCAGGTGAAACCCATGGGGTGGGGGTGGGAGTCAGAACAGGCTTAAGACGTGGTTTTATTTTTTGTTTGGGTCTGGATATCTCTGAGATCTTGCTGAGTGCCCACACTTCTTCCTCTCCTGTGGCTTTTGTACCCCTGCTTGCACACACAGTGACATGGAGGGCACTTGGATAGCTCAGTAAGAGGAGAGTCTGGGAATCATAGACCGAATGAATGTCCTGTGAACCCTGGGGTAGAGATGGTGGTGGTGGGAAAGCCTCTCATCGCCCTCTGCAGGGGGCCTCTTTACTCCCTTTGTCTCGCGTCGTGCACACATTCACTTCTCTTCATCTTGGGTTGAAGGGTAGCCTGATGACTAGAGAAAACAAAACTTTGGGGGACCAGGTGGTAGTGTGCCTGCCTGAGCACACATTACAATGCACAAGGACCTGGGTTCAAGCCCCCAGTCTCCACCTGCAGGGGGAGCTTTGGGAGTGTTGAAGCAGGGCTGCAGGAGGCTTGCTCTTTCCCCCTCCCTCCCTCTCTCCCTCCCTCTCTGTCTCTCTGTCTCTGTCGCTCTCTCCCCATCTCTTTTTCCCCCTTCCTCTCAATTTCTGGCTGTCTCTATCCAATAAATGAAGATAATAATAAAAAGAAAAAGAAAGTAGCAGCCAGGCAGTGGCACACCTGGTTAAGCACACACATTACAGTGCACAAGGACCCAAGTTCAAGCCCCTGGTCCCCACCTTCAGGGGGCAAGTTTCACAAGTGGTGAAGTAGTGCTGCAGATGTCTCTCTCCCTATTTCTCCCCATCCCCCTCTCAAGTTCTCTTTGTCTCTATCCAATAATAAATAAAATAAAAACTGGCTTGGGAGGTGGCCTAGTGGATAAAGCATTGGACTCTCAAGCATGAGATCCTAAGTTCCCCCTCCCCCTTTGCCTTCAGGGTTATTGCGGGGGCTTGATGCCGCTACTATAAATTCACTGCTCCTGGTGGCCACCTTTTCCATTTTATTGGATAGGACAAAGAGAAATTGAGAGAGAAGGGGGAAAATAGAGAGGGGGAGAGAAAGATAAACACCTCCAGACCTGCTTTGCTCCTTGTGAAGTGTCCTTCCCTGCAGGTGGGTAACCAGGGCTCGAAACCGGATCCTTGCTTGGGTCCTTGGGCTTAGTACTATGTATGCTTAAATGGGTACACCACCACCCAGCTCTCTCCTCCTGTCGTTCTCATTAATAAAAAATAAGATCTTAAAAGAAAAAAGAAAGAAAGAAAGCCACAGTTGGGCTGCTTTTGTCCTGGTTCTAGGCTCAGCTGAGGAGGAGAGGGCCGAATGAGGGTGGGGAAAGGACAGGAGAGGTGTGGTGTGCGGGTGTCTTGAATGAAAGGTGCTCTAGCAACAGAGGGCTCAGGGGTGGGCCATGGAGAGCCTGAGGAGGCTGGAGCGCAGGTACACATAGCCGGCTCCAGAAGTGGCATGGCCTAGGCACCAGCATCTGGGTTAAGGCTGTATGTGCCCTTATTTAACCTCTTGCAGTGCCTCTAGGGCATTCTTAGTCTTTCACAAATGGTAGCTCATTTTCAGCCTGGTGATAACCGTATCGTTGTTCATTTTAGAGATGTCAGTTCCACACTGTCGTTTTCACAGATGAAGAATGTAACGCACAGAGAGGTTATATAACTTGTTCAGAGTTACCAAGTGTCTGAGCTAAGATTTGAACCCAGACAGCCTGGGATCCCTGCTGTTAGCTACTCTATGCCAAGCTCGACATTCCCATTTGAGACTGGAGCCCTTTCACAGTTGATTTCCTTTAGCCCCCTTTGCTCTGGTTAGGAGGCTGGGCTGCTGGAGTGGTGATGTTGAGTCAGATCTGATGTTTCAGGAGTCCTTTGGGGGTGAGTGACTACTCCTTGGTGGGCAGGGTGGGGATGTTCTTCTGTGTCTGTAGAGCTCCCTTTTCTCTACATACAAAATGCCCTTTTGTTCACATCTTGGGGCTGAAAGTGGGATTGAGACACTCCTCTCCCAGGGTGAGGCATGAGGCTGAAGGGCTGAGCACTGTGTGTATCTCCATGGCTCTGAGGTGTCCCAGAAGCTGTCAGCTCCTGGACACACCCATGTCTCTGAAAGCTGTTTAGGGCATGGACCTCCAGTCTCCAATGTCCAGCCTAGGAGTTCTTTCTTGGTCTGGCTTGTCTTCCCTGCTGGTCTGTTCCTAGTCCTGTTTCTGCTAGCTGCTGGCTTCAGCTTACACTGCCTCTCCCCCTCTAGGCCTCCACCATGGACAGAGGCCAGCCCCAGCTCCTCCCTGGTTTCCCAGCTTCTGCCAGGCCCCGAGGCCCAGGGAATGGTTTAAGTGTTGTTCAAGATCTGTGAAGCCATCTGGAGTGGTAAGTGTTCTGCTGCTGTCCTTTGTACACCTCTGCCCCCCCCCCCAAGCAGGTGGGGTAGAGGGGAAGGAGTAGGTATGGATCTTCCCCAAATGGATGTGGTTGGGTGTGTGTTGGGGCAGGGGGAGGGGCTCTGCAGATGTGGCAGCAGGTGCCGCTGTGCCTGAGAAGGTCTGGTTTACTCAGTGGCAGTGGATGGGAGTGGGGGGGGGGGCATGGTTTTCTTAGCAGACTAGCAGCTGACAGCAGCTAGTGGGGGACATAAAAGGAGGTGTGAGGGAACTAGCACATGCCTGGTTTCAGGAAGCTGATGGTGTACAGCTGAGTATTTCAAGGCCAGGCCTGGAATATCCTGAGTGAGGATCTGGGGAGTGGGAAGCAGTTTGTTGCTAGAGTATGAAGGGAAGGCTGGGACCCCCACATCCCTCCTGCTAAGGGGTAATAAATCCCCCCTCCCCACCCCCACACATCCCATAGCATACTGTGGGACCTGGTAAAGGGCATATTTTTGTATGGGGAGGATCTTACTGGTAAAGTATTGGTACAGACCCTGCCCTGTTCACCCCGCATCTCTAAGAAAGATCTTTCTCATATATGGTCGTAGCTAGAAGGCTTCTTGACCATCTAGTTTACCTCCCCTTCTTACAAATGAAGAAACTGAGTCACAGAGAAGCAAAATGACTTTTCAAAGTCCTACAGTGAGTACGTATAGAACCAAGATGAGAATCTGGGTCTCCTTGATTTTGACCAAGTCCAGTGACCTGGTGTGTTGGAGCACACACCTTTCTTGTCTGAGGATGCTTCCAGGCAAAGTACAAACTGATCTGACAGTGGGGGTGGAGGGGTGGGGAGTGGCATGTGGATATAGGGCCTCTGTCAGTCCTTCCCCTCGGGACCTGAGATACTGAGATGGCACCACTAGGGCACCATAGACCTGGTCACCATCTTATTTTTGTCTCCAGGATTATTGCCTGGCACCACGAATTCACTGCTCCTGGAGGCCATTTTTTCCCTTTTGTTACCCTGGTGGTTTTACCACCATTGTTGTGGTTATTTTTATCATTGTTATTGATGTTGTTGTTGTTGGATAGGACAGAGAGAAATGGAGAGAGATGGGGAAGACAGAGAGGGGGAACGAAAGACACTTGCAGACCTGCTTCACCACCTGTGAAGCGACTCCCCTGCAGGTGGGGAACCAGGGGCTCGAACCGGGATCCTTCCGCTAGTCCCTGTGCTTTGCACCACATGCGCTTAAAACCCGCTGTACTACCTACCGCCCAACCCCCCTGGTCACCATCTTGACCAGGGCAGCCTGGCACCCTAGACAAGAAGCCTGTGAGTCCCTTTTCTTCCCTTCTTGGATCAGAGAGCCCTCTCTGAGCAATACCCTCTACTGCCCTCAGGCCTTGAGCGATCTCAGATGGAGCAGGGCATTGTACCTCCATCCTATCTACCCCCTCCCCCGACACACACACACTGCTTCAAGGTACAGAGCTCCATAAGAGTGGTGGCTGGGATGGAAGGAGTAGAAGCCCCAGAAAGCAGGGCCTCCTTCTGCTCTGGGGACCTGGATTACTGCTGGCAGCAGGCTCTGTGCCACCAACCTCAGGCTAGGGGCAGGGAGAGGACATACTGTAAGTGGGAGAGGCAGGTGTCCCTGGCTGCTGCAGAACTGGGCTTAGGGAGCACATGAGCGGAGCTGATAGCAGCAGGCAGGTGTCTTCCCTCCTCTCACCCCCACTGTCCTCTCTGTTTGGAGCCAGTCTTGCGAGGTCCAGCATCCTCTTGGGCATACAATGGCCCGGTGTGCAGTGTTCCTTGTGTTCACCCCGTTGTCTGGGTGATGGTGGCAATTGGGTGGAACTCCCATGCCAGACCCACTGCCAAGGCCACCCTGAGGAGCTGCCAGTCGAGGTCCCACGAGTGCTAATGCTGCTGGTCTTGTGACGTGGGCACCTGTCTGCCAGGCCTGGGCATGAGCCCAGGGTCACGCTCATGCTGGGGCTCCTGTCAGCTGACTATTTTGGGCTCTTGCTGACTTGGGCCCATGTCGGGCCTTGGCCAAGAGGGCCCCAAGGCAGCTCCCTGTGTCCCCAGAGACCGGCTCTGGTTTCTGCTATATAAACAGAGGAGGACACACTGGCTTGGAAGACAGCTCTGAGGCCCAAGCTGTCTCAGCTGGTGTGCAGCCTCACTGGCCGGCTGGGCTAACCAAACAGTAGAGACTCCTGTTGGGGCTCTCTGAGGTTGCCAGGAAGAGCCCCAACCAACCCTGGGATTCTCTCCTTGGTGTCTGTATCTCAAGGGGGCCAGAGCAGGAGGAAGTGGGTGAGTCTTGGGAGTGGGGACACTGAGGAGAGGGAGATGGGCTGTTGGGTTCTTTCACTGTTGTGACTGTACTGCGGTTTCTTTGGCCTTGAGAAGAAGAGGAAGGAGCTAAGGTGGGTGCCCATCATGGGTGCCCACCCAGAGGAAGGCATGTAAAGGCATGACCAGAGCTGGATGATAGAGTTACATGAGTGAATGCATGTGGCCCTGAAATGAGTACCATGAAGACAGACAGAGTGATGTGCTCTCTCTCCCTCTCTTCTCCTCTCACCCTTTGGAGATATCCAGCAGGGTCGCCACTCTTCTCTTCCCTTAAACCAGCCTGGGTGAGGGGAAGGGGCACTGGTGAAGCCAGGGAGGGACTCAAGAGTGAGCTGCGGTTTCGCCAGGAGACCTCAGCAGTGGTGTGGGAATAGGGCTCTTGAGCCCCCTCAGCTGGTTGAGACAAGGGTACTGAACCCTCTACCCCTGCCCTGCTCACCTTGCCTGGCTTCCCAGCTGGTTTTAGTGCCTGAGAAGAAAGGCTGAGCAGAGACTGAGCAGGGCCTGGTCAACATGCCAACCAGTTTGCCACAAACATGTTCCCTGGGCTCAGGGCCAGGCTTCTCGGCCCAGCCTGGAATAAGCTGCAGCTCCTGACGTGGGCGGCTCCTGTGTGCTCCTTCTTAGTTCTCAAAAGAACATTTTCCCCCCTTTTCTGAACGTGAGTCTCTAAACGAATCCAGAGCCTGCGACTAAAAATACTTTTAACAATAGGAAAAAGCATCAGTCTTTCCGGCTGGGGCTGGTTATCGGAGGGTTTTATTTTGGAATTTGAAATCTTGCCCAAAGAGGCAGGGTGGAGACCTCTGGCAGGGGCTGGGGGGCTGGAACTGGGTGGGTGTTGATGTTCTCAGGGTGGTGGGAGACCCAAGGGTGAAGGAATGAGGAGCTGGCCAGGATCAGAGCAGACTGAGGGGGCCTGTTGGAAGATTTGAGGAGGGCACAAATGAAACATGAAACTACCTTTCCCAGAGGAATGGCATGATCTGGACTGTGTTCCCCAGTTCTCTCTGGCTTTTCTTTCTTAACGGGTCTTCTGCCTTTTGTGCTGGGTTTAATTCCTTCTGTCCTGTGAGAGGGCAGGGGCAGAGAAACCACTAGACCTGAGTTAAGTCTTTTTGGAGAGATGTTTGGCCTCCCTGTTTTTTCTCTGGGGGGTGGTGTTAATTGAGCACTTGCTGTGTCTGGGATCTGGAACTTGCCCAGTGCCCAGTGGAGCTATGTCTTTGGGCACTTTCCTTCTAATTTCCTTTCCCCCAGCCCTAGAAGGGAGAGGTGGGGACATTTACTGCTCATTTCTAGTTCTTGAAGAAGGGGAGCAACTGGCTCCCAGTCAAGCTTAGGACCCTTCTGTCCCCTTTCCCTGGTACCCCATGCTGCTACTGTGGGTCCCTGTGCCCAGGTCCTCAGACTGCCCCATCTCGCTGTTGAGAATCCCCTTTCCATAAGCCAGTTGAATTCTCTGCATCCATCAGAGGAGGAAACCAGCTCAGAGAGGGCAAGTTTGATCAAACATGCCTCTGAGAGTCTGAGAGAGCCTCCATCTTTTGTATCTCCTGGGGCCTTCAGTGATGGACAGGGGCCAATGACTGACCTATTCGTGTCCTTAGAATCCTTTTTTCAGAAGATTTTTATCCCAGGAGGTCATGGCAGGATTTGGGTGGGGGGCGGGTAGGGGGGGGCAGGAGGTCAGAGCCAGAGGCCTAGGCCTGACCTTACAACCTCAAATCCCATAGTGCCCATGGGAAGCCCCTGGGGCAGGAGGCAGAGCTTCCCTGCCCACAGCACGAATTCCTTCTGCCCACTGCCAGGTTAGGAAGAGGAAGTGGTCAGGCTGGGGCTGGCAGTAGGTCTTGGGGCTGAAGAGGGGAAGCTCCCAGGCCACTTCTCAGGGGAGGAGGTGAAGCTCGCTCCCTCAGCCCACCCTGACGGAAGGGTGTGGAGGCCCATGGGTGGGGAAGGTCTTGGTGAAACTAGGGTAAGTTCCTGCCCTTCTCTGCAGAAACAGGGGCCCGGCTGAAGTGTGTGTGTGTGTGTGGGGGGGGGGGCAGTGTGGGAAAGGGCTTGCACAGTTCCACTTCCTCCATCCTTGACTTCCCAAGCTCAGACTCACCCTCTTGACTGGAGACTGGCCCATTTGGGGCCTGCTCCAGGCTATGTATTGGTATGGGTGCAGAAAGTATCCCCCTGCCAAGGCAGAGCAGACAGATCCTAAGTTTCATTTGTTCATACTGTGGTGGGGGAGTTCCTGGGTGCCCTAAGATTTGATGTGGGGCTGGTTGGTGGTGTACCTGGTAGTTCGTGTTACTTAGTATACACAAGGACCCAGGCTCCAGCCCCCAGTCCCACCTGCAGGGGAAAAGCTTCACAAGCAGTGAAGCAGTGCTGCAGGAGTCTTTCTCTCCTTTTATTTTATTTTTTTATTATCTTTATTAGATAGAGACATGCAGAAATTGAAAGGAGGGAGGTAGATAGGGAGAGAGAGAGAGAGAGACAGAGAGAAACCTGGGTCCTTGTGCACTGTAATATGTGTGCTCAGCCAGATGTGTCACTACCCCGCCCCTTTCTGTCCCTTTCTAGCTCCCCCTTCCTTCTCAATTTCTCTCTGCCTCTATCCAATAAATTAAATAAAATTAATAAATTTTAAAAAAATAAATTAAATTAAAAAAAATTAAATTCAAAACACTTGTCTGTGTGACAGTCTCCTTTCTCATGACAGCTATTGTGGCCTCTCCTGACTCTAATAGTGCCCTGAGTTGAGATTTGTAGAACACACACATAATGAGAACCAGCCACAGATTCTCTGTGATTCCAGAAACACACACTTACATGGACTTTACTCAGTACATTCCAGGGGTCCTAGGTGCATTTGAATGACTGTGCCTCTCCTGCTCAGGCATATCTTTTAAAATAGACTTCTGTGTTGAAAATTACACAAAGCATAGGTACACAGTGTAAAAGTGGAGCTTCCTCACTTTCCCAGAGTGAACACACGGTGAGGGGGTGGGGAGGGGGATGCTTCCAGTTCCCCAAAGGCACTGCTGTTTTCAGTGTATTGGCCATGTGTGTACCCAGTTTTGAGGTTCACTAACTTTTTTACATAACCAACACTTAATTTTCTAAAGATTTATTAATGAGAGAGAACCAGAGCATCACTCTGGCATATGTAGCTAAGGATCAAGCTCGGGACCTCTAATCTCTAGACTCTGTGCCACCTCCTGAGCCTGGGATTTATAGGAATGAAGGCTCATGGGATCAGAAAGCCACAATCTCTGGAGTTGACATTTATTTATTTTTATTTTATTTTTCAGCAAACCACTTAGCTCTGGCTTATGGTACTGTGGATTTTGGAGCCTCAGGCATGAGAGTCTTTTTTACATAACCATTATGCTATCTATCTTCAACCTAACCTCTGGAGCTGAGAGTGAAAGGCCGCATTTGTCCAGCACAAATCAGGGATTAGAGGATCTGAGTTTGAGTCTTGCCTTGTGCTTCAGTTCTGTCATGTATAAAATGTGGGTTATAATTCTAACTCCCTGGATGTTTGCAGAGAAGGTTAACTAGAAGAGTCCATGTGAAGTGCTGTAGCCCAAAGTCTGACCCTTGCTTGGTCCCCTGCCCCTCTCCCCCCACACCCTCAGTTGCCTTTGTCATCCCCCCATTTCCCAGGAATGTGTTTGTTGACCAGAATCAAGTTGGTGGAGAAGGGTGGCATATGAGCTAAAGTCTTGGTAAAGCAGCATGATTACAAGAGGAGGAGGAAGAGAGCGATCTGCCTGCTGAGGGGGGGAAGGCCCAGCCCAGGTCACATGTTTGTGGGTGATGAGGCCAGAACGGTATGCGCCTGACTTGACAGCGTGCTGTCTCTTATCTCCAGCGTGACATCTGTCCTGCCCTTCTTGTGTTGTCTCAGTTCTGCTTTGCCATTTGGTCCTCTCTCCTTTGGGAAACTTGCCCATCTTTGCTGCTTCCTCATCTCTGGTCCCTCTTACCAGCAAACCTGCTTATTCTGCCCATGGCTCTTGAAGGCTGGAGTTGAGAGGTCCTTTGGGAGTCTGTGTGCAGCCTAGGATCAGTTTATAATCTAACCTTTTCAAAGTCTGCACTGGGGGCTGAGAGGTGGCTCACCCAGTAGAGCATACACTTCGTCATGAATGAGAACCTGGGTTCAAGCCCCTGGTCACTACCTAGGAGCCCCATACAGAAGGAGAGCTTTGTGAGCAGTGGAGCTGTACTGTGGAGTCTCCTCTGCATCTACCTCTATCAGGGAAGAAAGAAAAGGGGAATTAATAAAAAGTCCACCGGAACTGGGGAGACAGCATAATGATTCTGCAAAAGACTTTCATGCCCGAGGCTCTGAGGTCCCAAGTTCAAGCCCTGTCTATCACTGCCATCTAGAGCTGAGCAGTGCTCTGGTATCTCTGTATCCTCCTCTCACTATCTCCTCTTCTGTTAAAATGAAAAAAAAAACATAATTAAAAATAAAAATTCCACTAGGGGTGTTAGAATCATGCAGGTGCAAAGGCCCATCAAAGTCTAGGTAAGAAAAAAAAAACAAAAACCACAGAACAGAAAGAGTCTGAATTACTTATGCCTTTTGCCAGATTTCCACTGATCTCAGAGACAGCCTACCCTTTATGGTTGGTTCTGGTCAGTATGAATAAAACCCTTCTTGCCTTTCTCCCTCTGTCTTATGCTAGATGCTCCACTTGAGTGCCTGAATAGGTGAGCCTAGTCCACAAAGGGACTCTTCCTTATATATACACACACACATAGTTTGAATGGGAGAAATACAGAGAGAAAGGCAGAGACAGAACACTAGAGCCCTGCTTAGCTCTGGCTTATGGTGATGCTGGGTATAAACCAGAGCCTCAAGTATCAAAGTCTTTTGCATAAACATTATGCTGTCTCCCCCAACCCAAGGGATACTCTTTTCTTTATTATTTTCAGAGTGCAGTATATTTGGACCCCTAGGACTTCCATGTCCACAAGCATAGTCCAGTGACAGCTGCAGTGCCTCACCCTCTCTGTCTCTGAGGCAATAAGATGGCAGCTCCCATAGTTTACAACAGTCCAGGGACTTGGGGCCTAGGCTGCAGGCACAAGATGGAGACTTGATGCTGAGATATAGCCCAGGCAGTAGCTCTTAACACATGGCTTCCCAGGGACTTTTCTCATCAATCTTCCTTTCTATCTCATGAACTGTCTCCATTTTTTTTTTTTTGGCCTCCAGTGTTATTGCTGGGGCTTGGTGCCTACACTACAAATCTACTGCTCCGGGAGGCAATTTTTTTCCCTTTTGTTGCCCTTGTTGTTTATCGTTGCTGCTGTTATTATTATTGTTGTTATTGTTGTATAGGACAGAGAGAAATCCAGAGAGGAGGGGAAGACAGAGAGGGGGAGAAAAAGATAGACACCTGAAGACCTGCTTCACTGCTTGTGAAGCAACTCCCCTGCAGGTGGGGAGCCGGGGGCTCAAACTGGGATCCTTATGCCCGTCTTTGCACTTTGTGCCATGTGCACTTAACCTGCTGCACCATTTTTTTTTTCTTTTCCCAGAGCACTGCTCAGCTCTGGCTTATGGTAGTGCTAGGTATTGAACCTGGGACCTTTGGTGCCTCAGGCATGAGAGGATTTTTGAATTTATTTGTTTATTTATTTATTTATTTGAAAGATAGGAGGAGGGAGTCAGGCAGTTGCGCAGTGGGTTAAGCACACATGGTGCAAAGCACAATAACTGGAGTAAGGATCCTGGTTCGAGCCCCCGGCTCCCCACCTGCAGGGGTGTGGCTTCACAGGCAGTGAAGCAGGTCTGCAGGTGTCTGTCTTTCTATCCCCCTCTCTGTCTTCCCCTCCTCTCTCCATTTCTCTATGTCCTATGATGACATCAGTAACAACAATAATAACTACAACAACAATAAAACAACAAGGGCAACAAAAGGGAAAATAAATAAATATAATTTAAAAAAAAAGAAAGAAAGATAGGAGGAGAGAGAAAAAAAACAGACATCACTCTTGTGCATGTGATGCTGGGAATTGAACTTGGGACCTCATGCTTGAGAATCCAATGCTTTATCCACTGCACCACCTCCCGGACCACATAAAAGGCTTTTTGCATAACCACTATGCTATCTCCCCAGCCTTGCATCTCTGTTTCTCCCTTTCCTCTCAGTTTCTCTCTGTATCTAAAATTAATTAATTAAAAAATGCTCATGGCTAAGGAGATAGTATAGTGGTCATGCAAAAGACTGTCATGCCTGAGGCTCTGAGATCCTAGGTTTAACCCCCAGCATCACTGTAAGCCAGAGCTGAGCAGTGCTCTGATAGGAAAAAAACCTAAAATAACAATAATACATGTAATACATGAAATAAACAAATTGGGAGAGGCTGAGAGGCAGGCTGAGTTAGGCTTCTGTAGCTTGGTCCACCCATCTAACATCCATCACCCTCCATGGGAGAATGAAGATGATTTGTATTACTTGTGACAGATCTGGTGCGGGAGAAGGCAGATGTGGGGGGAACCTTTGGAATCCTGTCCATCTTCCAGAGATCAGAATTAATGCTGGCCTTGAGCACAAACAGGGCCAACTAGAGCTCAAACACCTGTTTTGATTGGTGAGGGATGGAGGGAGGAATACTGACCTGGCATTGGCACATTAGAATTGTTTTTGTTTTCTGAGGAATTTGTTGCTAGGTGTGGGGGGGGGGGGCTACGTGGGGGATACTGGTACCATAGTGACATTGCAGGCCTAGTTTTGCCACCCCAGATTCACTGTGTATCCCTCAGCAAGTTGCTGCTCCTCTGTGACCCCAAGGTGTCCAACTGTAAAACAAGAAAGCCTGAATTATATTAGTGGTTTCAAACCTTAATAAAAAAGGGGGAGGGGCGGGGGTAGGTAGCTTAATGGTTATGCAAAGAGACTCATGTCTGAGGCTCCCAAGTCCCAGATGCAGTCCCCCCTCCACCACCACCACCATAAGCCAGAGCTGAGCAGTGCTCTGGTATTTCTCTCTGTGTCTTTCTCTCTCTCCATCTCTCTCTAAATAAATAAATAAATACTTTTTAAAAATAAAAAAAATTAAAAAGGGGGAGGAGGAGGTGCTGGGGATACAGCATAATGGTTATGCAAAAAGGCTATCTTGTCTGAGGCTCCAAGGCCCCACGTTCAATCCCTAATACCACCATAAGCCAGAGCTGAACACTGCTCTGGTCTATCTCTTCTCATTAAAATATTTATTAAAAAAATTTTACAGACAACCTCACCCTGGAACCAGTGCATCCTGGAACCCCACCTCTCCAGGGCCCTGCCTCACTAGGATAGAAACTAGGCTGGGAGTATGGGTTGACCTGCCAACACCCATGGTCAGCAGAAAAGCAATTACAGAAGCCAGACCTTCCACCTTCTGCACTCCATAATGATTCTAGGTCCATGCTTCCAGAGAGATAGAGAATGGATAGGAAAGTTTTCAAGGGAGGGGATGGGATAGGGAACTCTGGTAGTGGGAATTGTACCCTTCTTACCTTACGGTCTTGTCGATATTTTTTATTTTATAAATAAAAAAAAATTACAGTGGGATTCTCCCCCAACCCCCACCCTCAGAAAGCAAAATCTTAGAAGCCCAAGACAAGGGAAATCAAATTTGTCTGAGGAGGGTGGGGACCCTGGATGGGCCTTCTTTGAATCACCCTACCCATGCTTTAGTGAAGAGGAAATACTAGTGCAGGGGCTTTTTTTTTTTTAATATTTTATTTATTTATTTTCTCTTTTGTTGTCCTTGTTGTTTTTTGTTGTTGTTGTAGTTATTATTGTTATTGATGTTGCCATTGTTGGATAGGACAGAGAGAAATGGAGAGAGGAGGGGAAGACAGAGAGGGGGAGAGAAAGACAGACACCTGCAGACCTGCTTCACCGCTTGTGAAGCGACTCCGTGCAGGGACTTTTTAACTTAATTTTCATTTTTCAGGTGTTGGCAAGAAGGGCAAGTGGTCACTATCTTCACTTGGCTGCTCTGTAAGCTGGCTCTAGCATGCAGTAGGAAGGGGCGGGCGGATTCAAGAGAGGCTCCAAAGTCAGGTTTCAGGGGGTAACCGAGAAGTTGCATATCAGGTGCTAGGAGCAGAGGTGGCAGTGGGCTGGTGATCTCTGCACCCCAGCCCCATCTCTGCTCCTGATGCCCAATATGCAATTTTATCACACACACCCCACACGCACCATTTTTGGAACCTCTTTTGGAGATGCTGGTAGGACATTTGAGTGGGCAGAAGTGGGGGCTGGAGACCAGGGTGGGGGGTAGTGAGAAGCAGGAAGTGCTTGGGGGCAGTGGAAACTGCCAGCAGAGTGAGGGGAAAGTGGGGCTGGTGGGGTTGAACAAGGCTCTGGAAAGCAGAAAGTCTTGCTGGTGATGACTGTTAGGGGGATGAGGAGCAGGGGGGCCCCAGCAGGGTAGGGAAGCTTTCTTCTTTTTTAAAATTTTTATTTATTTATTTTCCCTTTTTTGTTGCCCTTGTTTTATTGTTGTAGTCATTATTGTTGTTCTTGATGTCATCGTTGTTGGCTAGGACAGAGAGAAATGGAGAGAGGAGGGGAAGACCGAGAGGGGGAGAGAAAGACACCTGCAGACCAGCTTCACCGCTTGTGAAGCGGCTCCCCTACAGGTGGGGGGGGGCCTTGAACAGGGATCCTTCCGCCTGTCCCTGCACTTTGCGCCATCTGCTTAACCAGCTGTGCTACCGCTCCACTCCCAGGGAAGCTTTCTTCTTGTAATTACTAGCCCTCCTTCCCTCCCGAGGGCCCCTCAGGCTTGGGCAGGAAGGGCATGGAGAGGTGACAACCATACAAGTGGAGGCTCAGGTGGCTGCAACCTCTTTCTAGGCTCCCTGAGCAGATCACAGTTGGTCTATCATAGTTGGAGGTGGAGTGTGGAGACTCCCGGGTCATGGACTGACAGGCCAGGAAAGGTGTATTGGGGCGGGGGATGTTGGTAGAAGGACTGAAATGGTGGTCCTGGTTCCAACACTTCCTTATGTGACCTTGAGCAAGTGACATGACTTCTGTGAGTCTGTTTATTTATAAAATGGGGAAGAGTTGGCACATATTTGTAGATTTCTCAGGCTCCACCCGGATCTGAAATTTGGTAATTTCCCAACGAGAGTGCACTCACCCTCTTAGCTAAGGGCTGGGGAGGGTACTGGTGAGAAATCAAGTTTGGGGTGTTGAGCAGAGCCCATTGGCTCAGCTCAGACCAGCGAAACCCCGGCCCTCCGGAAGGTACTTTGCATGGGAAATTGGGGGAGGGAGAGGGAATAGATTGTGTCTGCGTTTTCAGACTGCCGTCCCCCAGGCACCCTCTGTGCCTTTGACACCGCCCTTCAGGACGGGCCAAATGCACACGCTTGCCTCCCACTGAGTTGGGCACAGGTTTTCTCAGGGTGTCCCTGAACGGGCCGCCCTGCAGAGGCAGAAAGCAACCCCCGGGTCTCCGGGAAGGCCTCGGGAGGTTGCAAAGGCGGAGCTGGGCATCGAGGGAGCCTCTGGGGCCTGGTGCGGTCAGAGAGCTCCTAGGAGCAACCTGAGGGTGAGGAGATCCTCCCAGGGGAACCCCTGGGGCCTTAGCTCTCCAGCGCCCTCTACTTGGGTTCCAGCCTTCTGAGTCGGTTATTTCGGACCTGGGGGCCTCCAGGAGCCGGGTCCTGGGTCCGGTGGGGGGGAGCCTCGGCAGTCTGCGGGCTCTATTTTTAGCCCAGGCGGCAGGCGCGAGGGGACTATTTATAGATCAAACACTCCGCGCTCCCTGCGTCAATGGAACCCCGCGTGCGTCACGCGCGCAGACATTCCAGGCCCCCCCTCCTCGCCCCGCCTCCTCGGGCTCCCCGGCCCTGCACCTCCTCTCGCCGGAACCGTGCCGCCCCCCTCGCCCTTGTATGGCCAAAGCGCGCCCTGCCGTGTGCGTCAGTGGCGCCCCCGCCCCTCCCCGTGCGTCACGGAGCGCTTAAGTGTAGGGTCGGGGCCGGCTGGGGAGCCCCAGTGGCAGAGGCTACGAAAGTTGGGGGAGTGTGCAGAACCGGCGGCTCTAGCGCACGCGGAGCGGGACCAGCCTGCGACTCGGGGCACTGGTCCCGGACAGGGCGAACCGGAACCGATCGGGTAGGTGCTTTTGTGGGGGAGCGTGCATCTGAGCAGGGCTCTCTTTTTTGGGGGTAGTTAGTGCACGCAGGTAGGTGGATGTTGGAGAGGATGGAAAGGGTGTGTAGGGTCAGCATACAGGAGAGGGCAAAAGGTACGATTCTGCAATTGGATCGGTAGTGCTTGGAAGTGGGTGAGGACCCAGATTAAACTAGCCTACTGGGTGGGTGGGGGGAGTGTCTGCAGGGTCGAAACCACAGGCTTCAGGGTTGGTGCCGGGAGTGGGGACTTATCCAGCGGGTGCTGACTGTGGTTTATCATCGCAGGGTGCCCAGTGGACACACAAAGTGGTGGGCTTAGGTGCTGATGAGTCTTAGGAGAGATGGTGTGTGTGTGTGTGTGTGTGTGTGTGTGTGTGTGTGTGTGTGTAAGTAAAACCTCCACTGCTGGGGTCCAGCTTATACCCACCAGGATTGGATTCCCCAGAGCATCTCCTTTCTCTCTGCTTGTCAGCTCTTTTCTTAACACTTCTGAGACGGGCGGTTTAGTGTTTGCAAGGATTCCCAGCCTGAAGTTTCTGTCTGAACTTTATTAGGAGACTGAATGATGGGAGGAAAAGGCCAACATTGGTGGCTGAAACTGGGAGGCAGGAGGCTGAATAAACCAGTCTTTTGTGGGACAGGGTCGCTGTAGCACAGACAAGACTGCTTTATCTGTAGCTTGGATTCCCTGTGAGGATATGTGTGTGTGTGTGTGTGTGTGTGTGTGTGTGTGTGTGTGTGTGTGAGAGAGAGAGAGAGAGAGAGATGTGGAAAGCCTGTGTCCTTGGGGGATCCTGGATGGGAGTTGAAAATGTCAAGAGTCTCTGGTGTGATTGTACCTGGAGGATAACCCTCACTCACTGCTCCAGCTCCACTTGTTGGTCCCCTCTGTGCCCCTTCCCCTTAGTCCCTGTTGGCTTTTACAGGTAGAGGTGGTGCAGCCTGAGGCTAGTTCAGCACAACAGGTGCAAACCACATTGTTGCCAAGACCTGCCCAAAGCCGGATTCTCCCTGTTCCCTCCTTCAACCCCGCCTCTTCCTCCTACCTGTGGGACTGCCCTCCCCCCCCAGCTGTAGGTCCATATCTTGTATCATTAAGTACCTGTACAGTGGACAGAAGAGGGGGGAGTTGGTAGGGGTTGATCCGGATGTTGGAAGTCCAAGTGGAGAAACAGGATTTGAATAAGGCTGAAACGCCCAGCCTTGTGTGTCTGCTGCCTCTCCTCCTCCCCAAACCCATCCCTGCCCAGGCTGTCACAGTGCAGGTAGACGTGGCCACCCTTATCTCTAGAAGGTTGTGTGCCTCTGGATTGGTGCCACTGGTGGGTGGGGCCAGAGCTGCTAGGGGCTCTGCTGTCTGTATTGGCTGTGGGAGTGTCTGCCCAGGGTTGCAGCTGCTCTTCCAGAGCCCATGGAAATGAGAAAGGAGGGGTGGGGGTGGGGGGGAACTCCCTGGGCTCTTGGCCAGGAGGTGTTATCAGCCTTTGCCACCTCTTGCTGCCCCCATGATTGTGGCATTCTCTGTCCAGTTTGCTTTCTACTCAGCCTCTCTCCTTGACTGGCGAGGACAACCCAAGCTTGGAGATGGAGTGGGAAGATGAACCCGGAGCCCACCCCCCCTTTTTTTTCACTAGTGCATTGCTCATTTCTGGCTTATGGTGGTGGGGGATTGAACCTCGGACTTCGGAGCATCAGACATGAGATATTCTTTGCCTAACCATTATGCTGTTTCCCCCAACCAAACCCCTTCTTTTTAAGTTTTTGACCACTTTGTCTGTACATCTTCAGTCTTGGGATTTGGGCTGTGGGGGCATGGAGTGGGTGCTCCAACTCCCCTTTGCCTGAGATCTTGAATTCTTTTGGACACAGTGACTCTTTAGTGAGAGGACATGGAGACAGACGGGGGGTGGGGGGGGTGGGGCAGGACACCAGCATGTTCGTTCCTTCTCCTTTGTTCATGGCCACTTCAAGTCTCCTGCCAGGCTCCCAGAGTGTGCTTACAAAAACAACAGGGAGAAATGCTTTGGGGGTAGCAGATGAATTCTTCTCAGGGGCTGTCCATTCTGCTGGAAGTCAGGAGGCTGTGTTTTCCTCCCTTCTGCTGTCCCCCTCCCCACCTCTGTCCAGCATCTGGCCTTTAAAGGTCTGGAGCCAGGTTCCTTGATCCCCTGGGGAAGCTGGTGGCTGGGTGAGATGGCCTGGGCTCCCTTCCTCTCTGCTTCTGGGAGCATCCAAGGAGGTGCCCATTCCCAGATGACTGGGGTGTGTGTGGGATCTGTAGCCTTTGCTCAGTATGTGCGGTGCTGGTGGAGTTGCAGGACAAGTGATGATGGCCTTATGGCTGGGTTCTCACTCCTGCTCCTCTGCCATTTCTGGATGCCTTCCCTCTAGTGCATGGTGTGAGCAGGGTGGTAGGGGCTTTCGTCTTAAAAAAAAGGGCTGGGCTGTTCAGAAAATGCCAGGCTGGATAAACAGTGACTGCCCCTGTTGACTGGACTCAAGCTTTGCCTGGCTGCTTCTCCCACCCACCCTTCTCCTAATCCCCCACCGGGGCCTAACCCAGTGAGGGAGGGGAGGGGGCTGGAGGAACACAGCTTGCCCCTGTTCCAGCAAAATCATGCCTGCTGGCTGGATGCCTCCTCTGGGGCTCCCAGGCTGACCGGGGTGTGGCTGTCCTTCCAGCTGAGCCCACTCACTCGGCCTGTGCCCAGGGGTTTTGTGACAAAGAGGTTGACACAGTTCTCTGTCTGGGACCTAGGGGGAGGACTCCTGAATTCTGCAGCAGTGTGGATACTAATGCCTGTATCCCATGTCTGGCTAGCACTCTTGCCACATGGCTGCTCTGGGGCATGTGCTTCGAGACCAGGCTTCACCTCTGCTGACTCCTCCTCACCTCCCTCTCCTCTCTCCTCCCTTTCCAGAGATGCCCTGTATCCAGGCCCAATATGGAACACCAGCACCTAGCCCAGGACCCCGAGACCACCTAGCCGGTGATCCTCTGACTCCTGAACTCAACAAGCCTACCATGGACCTGGCTAGCCCTGAGGCAGCCCCCACAGCCCCCACTGTCCTGCCCAGCTTCAGCACCTTCATGGATGGCTACAGTGGGGAGTTTGACACCTTCCTCTACCAGCTGCCGGGAACAGCCCAGCCGAGCTCCTCAGCCTCCTCCTCAGCTTCTTCCACTTCTTCCTCATCTGCCACCTCTCCAGCCTCTGCTTCCTTCAAGTTCGAGGACTTCCAGGTGTATGGTTGTTACCCCGGCACACTGAGTGGCCCATTAGATGAGACCCTCTCGTCCAGCGGCTCTGACTACTATGGCAGCCCCTGCTCGGTGCCATCCCCCTCCACACCCAGCTTCCAGCCCCCTCAGCTCTCCCCCTGGGACAGTGCATTTGGCCCCTTCTCACCCAGCCAGACTTTTGAAGGCCTACGGGCATGGACAGAGCAGCTGCCCAAGGCTTCTGCCCCCCCCCAGCCATCAGCCTTCTTTTCCTTCAGTCCCCCCACCGGCCTCAGCCCCAGCCTGGCTCACAGCCCCTTGAAGCTGTTCTCCGCACAGGCCCCCCACCAACTTGGGGAGGGAGAAAGCTACTCTGTGCCAGCGGCTTTCCCAGGCCTGGGGCCCACATCTCCACTTCTGGATGGGTCCAGGATGCTGGATGCACCCATGAGCTCAGCTAAGGCTCGGAGTGGAGCTCTGGCTGGAAGTGAGGGTCGTTGTGCTGTGTGTGGAGACAACGCTTCTTGCCAGCATTACGGGGTGCGCACCTGTGAGGGATGCAAGGGCTTCTTCAAGGTACTGTGCAGCCCTGGGATCACATTCCAATGGGAAATGGAGGGGAAGCTGGGCTCTTTTCCCAGTGGGGTTTGTAACCCACTTGGCGCTCTCCAACTTGTTCTGCCCAAGGAATGGCCTGCCTGTCAGGGGGCTGGGAACTGCAGAGAACTAGAGGAAAGGTGCAGGCTGCAGGAGACCCAGAAGGGGAAGTTATGAAGAGCATCCTCTGGTTTTGCTCTCGCCCTTCTCCACCCCCGTCGAGGTCCTGGTGGGAAGGGGGCCCCAGGCTCCCATGTTCCTGGCAGGAGATAAAAGACTCTGGTGCTTAGAGGGCTGGGGGTGGACTCAGGAACAGGCTGTGTGTTTGTCCCAGTGTTGGGTGCCTGTTTAGCTTCCCGTCCCCACCCCTTACCCTTGCCCCTCTTAGGTCTCTCTGCCTGCCCCTCTCCCACCCACCCGCCAGGCCCTTCAAGCCAACATAGAAACATTAAGAAGTGCAGGTGTCTGGGTCACTAAGGAGCCCCTAGCCCCTAATCTTGTGTGTTAGGGGTTTTCCTGCTGAGGTTGACACTTCCCCCCAGTGTCCCTAAGACTTTCTTTTTCCTTCCCCCACCCCCCATTTCTCCCTCCCCTGCCACCCAAATGTTAGAAAAATAGCTGCGAACAGAGAGCGCTTTTGTCTGCAGTGGCAGCAGGATCTGGTCACCCCCCCCCCCCCAGTCTCTGACAGCCTGTTCCGCGTTTGTCCCCCCCTCCAGCGCACAGTGCAGAAAAATGCCAAGTACATCTGCCTGGCTAACAAGGACTGCCCTGTGGACAAGAGGCGGAGAAACCGCTGCCAGTTCTGCCGCTTCCAGAAGTGCCTGGCTGTGGGCATGGTGAAGGAAGGTGAGTGGCTAGACCAACCTGGGGGACAGAGGCAGACCTGAATGGCTGTCCCCCAGACAGCAGGACTGCCAGTTCTGCCGCTTCCAGAAGTGCCTGGCTGTGGGCATGGTGAAGGAAGGTGAGTGGCTAGACCAACCTGGGGGACAGAGGCAGACCTGAATGGCTGTCCCCCAGACAGCAGGACTGCCAGGCCAGAGAGGCCTGCGCCTTATTTTCTAGCCTAGCTCAGGTCCACCTGTTTGGCTTATGGGGCCAGTTCCTGTAGGAGCCCCTGGGTCTTAGGACTTCTAGGTCTTCACAGTCCTTTTATTAGGTCCTCCTGCCATTCTCACCCCTGCTCATTTCTCTAGTTGTCCGGACAGACAGCCTGAAGGGTCGGCGGGGTCGGCTCCCTTCAAAGCCCAAGCAGCCCCCGGATGCCTCCCCTGCCAATCTCCTGACCTCCCTCGTCCGAGCTCACCTGGACTCAGGGCCCAGCACTGCCAAACTGGACTACTCCAAGGTGAGGCCCAGACTGACGCGCTCTTTCCAGCACTTCAGCACTTTCATGCATATTAGGTAGGGGAAACACTCTGTCCCCCCACAACTTCAGTTCTACAAATCGAATTAAGAAGATTCCCTTGGAGCATAACTAATGAAGACTGTATCCTGGGGGTGGATAGCCAGTTGGGAAAATGGGCTCCTTCTAGCACGATACCCTTAGTTCACATGTGAGAACTGTAGCCTGGGTGGTGGCACAGTGGATAAAGCAGTAGACTCTGAAACACAGGCTCTGAGTTTGATTCCCCAGCATCACGTGAGCCAGAGTGAAACTCTGGTTCTCTTTCTTTCCTCATCTCTCTTTAATTGATTATTTTATCTTTTGCTAGAGCACTACTCAGCTCTGACTTATGGTGGTGCTGGGATTGAATCTGGCACCGAGAAAGCCTTTTTTACATAACCATTATGCTTATCACCCCAGCTTCATTATTAAGTACTTTTTGTTTGTTTTTTTTTCCAAGATCAGATGAGATTGGGTGTGTTCCCGGTGGTATGGCCATCGACTTTGTTATTTAAAGTGAGATCTATCAAGCCAGAGTTGGACAGAATGTCAGCTCCACCTTTACCCCCTACTCTACCACCCCCACGATCTGGCTACTGATCCCTGACATAGCAGACATGGGGCCCTGATGCATGCATGCCCTCTCCTGGTGTGCTCACCTCCTTGGGCTGATCTTCAGTTTCAGGAGATGGTGTTGCCCCACTTTGGGAAGGAAGATGCTGGGGACGTGCAGCAGTTCTATGACCTGCTCTCGGGGTCCCTGGAGGTGATCCGCAAATGGGCTGAGAAGGTCCCTGGCTTTGCGGAGCTCTCCCCAGGTGACCAGGACCTGCTGCTGGAGTCCGCCTTCCTGGAGCTCTTCATCCTCCGCCTGGCCTACCGGTGAGCTGCCCGCTGTCCTCTTGGCCACTTCTCCTCCTGTCCTGCCCTTGAGCTGCCTGACCATTGCCTCTGTTCCTCTCTACCAGGTCCAAACCCGCAGAAGGGAAGCTCATCTTCTGCTCCGGCCTGGTGCTGCACCGGCTGCAGTGTGCTCGTGGCTTTGGCGACTGGATTGACAGCATTCTGGCCTTTTCTCGGTCCCTCCATAGCCTGGTTGTGGACGTCCCTGCTTTCGCTTGTCTGTCTGCACTTGTCCTCATCACAGGTGTGTGATCTGCACCAAGTTGGGTCTCAGAGTGTGGGAGCCACATGACTCTCAGGAGGGCAGAGTCACAGGTCATTGAGGAGGGCTTGTGGGATAGCATTTGGTACTTCCTGCATCTCTCCCACTCCCAGCCCATTGTGAAATGAGGGTGACTTTGCAGAGAGGATCATAGAAACACAGCTGGTAGAGTAGAAACGCCTGCAGAGTTGGGGCTCAGGCCCAGCAGAGTATGCCTGCAAAGCCTAAACCAGTCTGAGAACTACCCTAGATAACCCAAGAGCCAGACTATTGGTCTGATCTGACCTTTTGTTTATTTATTTATTTATTTACCTACTTTATTGCCACCAGGGTTATCACTGAGGCTTGACACCAGCACTACAAATCCACTGCTTCCTGTGACCATTTATTTATTTTCTATTTTATTTGATAGAACAAATAGAAATTGAGAGAGTAGGGGAAAATGCTGGGGGAGGGAGGAGAAAGAGAGACATCTGCAGACCTGCTTCACCCTTGCAGGTAGGGAATGGGGACTTGAACCCTGGTCCTTGCACATATTAATATGTACACTCAACTGGGTACACCACTGATTCGGGCTTCACTGTTGGGGTTGACTTTTTCAGATAGAAAGAATGAGACAAAGAGGCAAAGATAAGGGAAAGATACAGTAACACTAAGGCTTTCTTCAGTGTGGCGGAGTCTGGGTTCAAACTTGTATTGACCACATGGTAAAGCAGCGTATCAGTAGTAGTAATAGTCTTGTTAGTATTATTTATGTTATAGTACCAGAGAAGTGTTCGGCTTTGACTTAATGGTGGTGCCCAGGATTGTCTACCTTTGACCTAAAGCCTGAGGCATGAAAATCTATTACACGGGGAGTCGGGCTGGCGGTAGCACAGAAGGTTAAGTGCACATGACATGAAACACAAGGACCAGCCTGCGGATCCCGCTTCAAGCCCCCGGCTCCCCACCTGCAGGGGAGTCGATTCACAGGTGGTGAAGCAGGTCTGCAGGTGTCTGTCTTTCTCTCCCCCTCACTATCTTCCCCTCTTCTCTCCATTTCTCTCTGTCCTATCCAACAATGACAACAACAATAACTACAACAATAAAACAAGGGCAACAAACCTATCCAACAATGACAACAACAATAATAACTACAACAATAAAACAATAAGGGCAACAAAAGAGAATAAATAAATAAATAAATATAAATTAAAAAAAGAAAATCTATTACACATCAAAGTCTGTTTCCCTACTGAGGTGCTTTCTCCCCACCCTCTTTGGGAGTGAGGTGCAGTCTTGCTTAACTATACTGCATACAGAAAGGCACGTATGAGACTTTTCACATACTGAGCACAGATGTAGAATCACTACCTTTATCTGTGAGAAACAGATTTGAGCAACACCCTAGAGCCCCTCCATGTGCCCTTCTAGGTCATTGGTTCCCTGGCGGGGGGGGGGGGTGGGGGACGGGGGCGGCACCTACTTCCTTGATTCCTTTTTCTTTCTTTCTCCCTCTTTTTTTTTTTTTTTTTTTTTGTGCCAGAGTACTCAGCAGCTCTGATTGGTTTATGGTGGTGCAGGGGATTGAACCTGGGACTTTGAAGCCTCAGGCACTAGAGTCACTTTGCATGCTATCTACCCCTGCTCCAAAACTTCCTTTATTAGAAAAATTATCTTTATTTATTTATTGAGTAGTCACAGCCAGAAACTGAGAGGGAAGGGGATGCTAGAGATACAGAGAGACACCTGCAGCACTGCTTCACCACATGTGAATCTTTCCCCCTGCAGGTGGGGACCAGGGGCTCAAACCTGGGTCCTTATGCATTGTAACATGTGCGCTCAACCAGCTGTGCCACCACCCGCCCCTACTCCCCTGATTTCTATAATGTCACAGATTAACTAATCCCAGTGTGTGTTTTATATAAGTATGTTTGTGCAGGATAGACTCTTTGATGTTAAATCTAGAGACTTTTCAAAAAAATTTTATATACGTATTTATTTATTTTCCCCTTTTTTAACCCTTGTTTTTTTATTGTTGTTGTAGTTATTGTTGTTGTTATTGATGTCATTGTTGGCTAGGACAGAGAGAAATGGAGAGAGGAGGGGAAGACAGAGGGGGAGAGAAAGATAGACACCTGCAGACCTGCTTCACTGCCTGTGAGGCGACCCCCTGCAGGTGGGGAGTTGGGGCCTCAAACCAGGATCCTTAAGCTGGTCTTTGCGCTTGATGCCATGTGCGCTTAACCTGCTGCACTACCACCTGACTCCCCTCCCCTTTTTAAAGCATTTGTCCCTATCCTTTGTATACTTAAATTGCACTGGGAGACCCAACTATAGAAGACAACCTGATTGGGAGTGGTAGCGCAGCGTGTTAAGTGCACCTGGCGCAAAGCACAAGGACCGAAGTAAGGATCCTGGTTCAAGCCCCCTGCTCCCCACCTGCAGGGGAGTCGCTTCACAGGTGGTGAAGCAGGTCTGCAGGTGTCTGTCTTTCTCTCCCCCTCTCTGTCTTCCCCTCCTCTCTCCATTTCTTTCTGTCCTATCCAACAACGATGACATCAATAACAGCAATTAACTACAACAATAAAATAACGGGCAACAAAGGGAATAAATAAATAAAATACTTTTATAAAAAAAAAAAAAGAAGAAGAAGAAGAAGACAACCTGATTGAGGCAGTAAGGCAGCGGTGGTGGGTTTGGAGACCAGTCTTGCAGGAGCTGGTTTTTAAAACACTTCTTCTTCTAGCGTTTGCCCTTCTTCCGTAGCCAGTCAACAGCGTCAGGTTGAGCCTGATGTAAAGTTTCGAGACCTCCTTTAAAACACTGATACTTAAGAGCAAGGGAGATAGTATAATCGTTATGTAAAGGACTTTCATGCCTAAGGCTCCAAAGTCTCAGGTTCAACAACCCCCCCACATACACACACACACACACACACACACACACACACACACACACACCGTAAACCAGAGCTGAGTAGTGCTCTGGTCAAAAGTAAATAAATGAAACAGTGCCACTCAATTCTAGGGCTTCTTGGGACAGAAAAACAAAACAAAACAAAGCAACAACAAAAAACACCTCAGTGACCTAGCAGAAGACCTAGGTGAGGATCTTTTTTTGTAACCTTGGGCAAGTTATTAAACATTTTG
This sequence comes from Erinaceus europaeus, assembly GCF_950295315.1. Taxonomy (NCBI): domain Eukaryota; kingdom Metazoa; phylum Chordata; class Mammalia; order Eulipotyphla; family Erinaceidae; genus Erinaceus; species Erinaceus europaeus. Next base: position 112,847,016 of record NC_080168.1, on the reverse strand, counting down.
GTTCCTCAGTTTCTCACCTTGAAGATGAGGATAATGACAACGTAGGGCTTCCTAGACTTCTAATTTTTTAAAATTAACTTTTAGGGTGGAGGAGATAGAATAATGACTATGCAAAAGACTTTCATGCCTAAGACACCAAACATTGCAGGTTTAATCTCCCTCAACAGCATAAGCTAGACTTGAGCAGTAATATGGTGGGAAAAAAAAACTGAAAAAATCTTTTTTATTGTGTCTTCATGAGTCCACCACTCCTGGTGGCCATTTATTCCCCGCCCCCACTCCCCTTTTTCCTTTTTTGATAGGAACAGAGAGGAGAGAAACAGAAAGGGAAGATAGAGGAGAGAGAAAGAGAGACACCTATATATAGCATTGCTTCACCACTCATGAGGCTCCCCCCCACACACACCCATAGGGAGGGGAAGGGGGCTTGAACCAGGGTCCTTGAGCATGGTAATGTGTGCACTATACTGAGTATGCCTCTACCTTCCCTCTTCTCCCCTCGACTCTCACCCCTGGCCTTTCTTAACTTCCAATGGGACTCATTTCCAGTGTGAACCCATTTCAAGCAAAGTGCCCAAGTAACATGCTGGCCAATTCATAGCTATAGTTTTAGGAGACCTGGTGGAGGCTGGGAGATTGGGGAACTCAGATTCTAAGGCTCGTGGTTCATCCTTCCTCCTCCCAGCAGACAGACACGGGCTGCAGGAGCCCCGGCGGGTGGAGGAGCTGCAGAACTGCATCGCCAGCTGCCTGAAGGAGCACATCTCGGCCATGTCAGGGGAGCCCCAGCCGGCCAGCTGTCTGTCGCGCCTTCTGGGCAAGCTGCCTGAGCTTCGGACCCTGTGCACCCAGGGCCTGCAGCGCATCTTCTACCTCAAGCTGGAGGACTTGGTGCCTCCTCCACCCATTGTCGACAAGATCTTCATGGATACACTGCCCTTCTGACCCCAGCCCAGGAACTCTCAGACACCATGTGTGCATACTCAGACTGCCACCCCACGTGCCTTTAGCCCCTGGCCCACAGGCCCCCCAAGAGCCACCTGCATCCCCAGGACTGCCCTGCAGCCTGACTAGCCTCACTGGTTCTGGGAGGTTGACAGGGAGCTTAGGCCCTGGGGGAGGAGGGTGCTTTCTGGGGGTAACCCTCTATTCTTTTATTTGTCTTATCACCCACCCACCCCCAACCCAGCCCTGGCCATCATGTTTTTGTAAGATAAACCATTTTTAACACATACCGCTGTGCTGTAAATAAGCCGAATGCTGCTGTAAATACAGGAAGGAAGAGATTGGGGTGGGGGTGGAGTGGGGAGGAGGAGCAGTGTCCCACCAGCCAGGGCAGGCTTTTCTCAGCCCTCTCTTCCCACCCTCCTTCCACATGTACAGAAACTCACTCTAGGAAGAAGACAAATGACAGATTCTGACATTTATATTTGTGTACTTTCTTGGATTTATAGTATGTGACTTTTCTGATTAATATATTTAATATATTGAATAAAATATAGATATGTAGCTGAACCTGAGATTCTATGTATTATGGACAGCTCGCTCTTACAGACCCTCTACTCTGACCCCAGAACCCAAGAGAGACGTGGCCCTTGCTACATTTCAGGCCTTGCTATTTGAGCTAATAGGCCTTGCTGACCCCTCTTATCAAAGATGTACAATAATGACATCTGTTTCAGGGGTTGTTTTTCAAAGTGCTTAGACAGACTCATCTAGCTGGCTGGCATATGGGGCCTGCAGTAGGGGGTTGACTGAAGGGTGGGGGGTGATGACTCTGTCACTCTGGGTGAGTGCCACTTCCTAACCTGGTCTCCTATTCCAGGCACCTACATCTATAATCTCACCTCCCATTGCTATTGGGATTACAGTAGGGGATGTGGTGTTTTGTGTGGGGATTGGGGGCACTGAGTACAAGTACAAATAAGTTCAGAATGGGGATACCCCTGTGTTATTCAGTGTGTTGTTCAGTGCCCAGAACCTCACCTTACTGGTGCTTTCTGCTTGGCAAGATTGTTCTGTGTGCCCCCATAAAGGTTCTCTATTCCCCACACTCCTCACTTGCTTAGTCAGTTGCCCCAGAGACATGGACTTGATGAAGTGTGGGGCCATGAGTTTATACTCGACAAGATGCCCAGGTGCTGGTGATGCAGGTAGTCCGGGCAGTACCACCCTTCTGAGAAACATGAGTGAGTCATACCCAGTCTGAACCCAAGGTAGTTGCCACCATATTGGTCACAGCGCCCTTCACTGCATTCAGTGCTGGTGCAGTCTCAGCATTTCCTTCTCAGGGGCCTAGGAAGAGCCCTAAAGACAATGCCAAGGTAATCCTTGGCTTGAGACCCCTGAGTTTCCACCTCACTGGATGAAGGCCAACGTTGGATTCCAGAGTCCAGAAAATCAGGGGTCTTCCCCAGTGCTCCAGTTACAGCCTGCAGGGGTGGGTCTTGGATGTGGTGTCAGAACATTGGCTCTGTGTTCAGCCCTGCCCCCAACTCCATGTTGCTGTCTTGAGAAGCCTCTCAGCTTTTGTTTCCCTGTCTGTTCAATGGGAAATGAATCTGGTGGGCGTGCTCTGGTTAAGAGCAGAGCTTGCGGGGCAAGTCTCCCACAGCTGTGCCTAGGAGTGTCCCTCTCCCTTTGGGTTCCTTTCTGTATCCTTGCCTGTTGGCAAAGACAGATGTGGAACAGCACAAGCCCCTGGGGAAGGTACAAGGACAGCTTAGGAACTTGAGCAGAGGTCAGGGGTCAGAGGTCAGTGAAGATTCTAGGTCCAAAGAGATCTCCAAGCCCCATAGTAATAACAGCTACTATGTGCTCTGCTCCTACCTGCTCTACCACCCACTCTAGGTTACCTGAGCTTACTGAGAGAGAGAGAGAGAGAGAGAGAGAGAGAGAGAGCGCAGAACACTGCTCAGCTGCAGTTTATGGTGGTACTAGGGACAGAACCTGGGACTGCAGAGCCTCAGGCATGGAAGTCTTGCAGAACCATTATCCTGTCTTAACGGCCCTGAGCTTACTTTTTTTCTTTTTTAAAGTTTACTTTTTTTTTTTTTTTTGGTCACCAGGGTTATTGTTGGGGCTCAATGCCTGCACTACAAATCTGCTGCTCCTGGAGGCTACTTTTTTCTTTTGTTGCCCTTGTTTATCATTATTATTGTTGTTATTGCTGTTATTGTTGCTGGATAGGACAAAAAGAAATCGAGAGAGGAGGGGAAGACAGAGGGGGAAAGACAGACACCTGCAGACCTGCTTCTCCACTTGTGATGAGATACCCCCCCTGCAGGTGGGAAACTGGGGGGCTTGAACCGGGATCCTTACGTTGGTTGATGTGCTTTGCGCCATGTGTGCTTAACCAGCCTCCTGAGCTTACTTTTTGACTCCAGCTCTTTCTAGCTGTGGAATTGTGGGCACATTACTTGACCTTTCTGTGCCTCAGTCTCTTACAGTATAAATGGGGAACATAATTGTGCCTGTATCATCAAGTTGCTGCGATGACTCCATGAAGGAATACAGGCGTTGTTTTAGTAGTACCTATCATACAGAAAATGCTGTGGCATAAATTTATAAATGTGCCTTTTGGTGACATAAAGCTGGTGGTGCTGGGCAGTAGCACACCCAGTTAAGTGCACATATTACCAACCATAAGGGCCTGGGTTTGAGCCCCCACTCCCCACCTGCAGGTGTCTGTCTTTCCCTCCCTATCTTAATTACTCTGTCCTATCTAGTAAAAATTAGGGAAAAAAAAAAAAAAGGAAAAACGGGCTACCGGGAGTGGTGAATTGATAGTGCTGGCACCAAGCCCCATTGATAACCGTGGTGGTAATAAGAAAAAGAAATAGAAGGGGTTGGGCGGTAGCGCAGTGGGTTAAGTGCACATGGCGCAAAGCTCAAGGATCCCAGTTCAAGCCCCTGGCTCCCCACCTGCAGGGGGTCTCTTCATAAGCGATGAAGCAGGTCTACAGGTGTCTTTCTCTCCTTCTCTCTGTCTCTCCTCCTGTCTCGATTTCTGTCTGTCCTATCCAACAACAACGACATCAGTAGTATCAATAACAGTAATAACCACAACAACGATTAAAAAAAGGGTAACAAAAAGGGAAAAAAAAGCCTCCAGGAGCAGTGGATTTGTAGTGCAGGCACCAAGCCCCAGCCATAACCCTGGAGGTAAAAAAAAAAAAAAATAGAAAAAAGAAAGCTGAGCAAAAAATCAGCCTGACAAAAGTCACACTTACGAATTAACGCCACAACACCAAGCGCCCACTAATAGCCATTATTTTTACCAGAAAGCCTTCATTTTAGAGAAGAGAAAAGACTTGCCCGACACCATGAGGCCTAGCAGAGGCTGAGTTGGGTGTGTCTAGCTGTTTAGGGCTCTGTGCTCAGGCCCGTGACAAATAAAAGGAGATTGAGGAGTGGTGGCTCTTCTCCAGCTTCAGGCACTGGGGTGCTGGGTGGGGACTGATCTCTCCAGCTCCTCCTGCCCTGCCCTGCCCCACCCAAAGGCTGCAGCCTGGAGGCAGGTTCTTTCTTTCCATCCAGTAACTGGAAGAACTGGCCTTCAAGTCTTGCTGGGGGCCGCTGGGCGAACAAGGGGGCATTGAGTCTGGTGGGACCTCACAATGGCCACTCTGTCCTTACTGCCTGGGGGGTTGGGCCCATTTCCGATGGGGACAATAGTCAAAAGGCAGTGATGCTGGCAGGTCCTGGAATCCCGGGCAGGATTTTCCAAGGCCTCAAAGCCTGCTGTTTGTCCTCACCAGGAGTCCCAGGAAGCCTGCCTCCCTGTCTCCCCCTCACCCCACCCACACATTCTGGGCGCTGTGCCCTGGGGCCCTGGACCCCTCCTCAGCACTGCGGTGCCACTGAGACTGAGGGGTGGCTCTGACTCAATGTCCTAGGGGTCTGTGCCACGTGGCCTTTCCCTGAGGCGAGATGTGGAGGAAGCAGACTCAGGCCTGTGCTCTGCTCCCCAGTACTTGGTTGTGGAAGAAGGAGGTAAGTGGAGCCTCAAGGAAGGAGAGGAGCTCCTGAGAGTTGTGAGAAACCACACTGCTTCAGCCAGGTCATGCTACATGGTCAATTTAGTGTCTGGCCCACTGCTTCTCATATCCCCTCTCATTCTTCCATGTTCTAACATGACAGCTGGTCCTGGGGATTCCCAGAGAATCTGAGCTGAAATCTGGCTGGGCTACTGGGCCTTCTTAGAGGTTGGGTCTGAAGAGTGAGTTTCTATCCAATGTCTTGTCTATCTTCCAGCATGTCTGTGTCTAACCTTGCAGCCAGCAGCTCTTCTGTTCTCCTGAGAAAGGAGCAGCCAGAGGCCCAATCCCCAGACTCTGCCTTCAGCCCTGCTCCAAGCTCAGGCTTCTGCAGGCCCTACTCTTGGGGGGTGGGGGGTGGACATGTGGCATGCCTAGATGAGCACAGTCCCCATCCCCCCTGGTTTGTTGCTATTCTGATGGAAAGAATTCCAAAGGACACGTGTTCAGGTGTTGGTTTCTGAATTCTTTATTAGCCGTGCAAAAAAGTTAAAGTTAAAGGGAAAGACTCGGGATAGATTTCCCAAGGGTCTGTGTGCCAAAAACCCAGACTAAAACTCAAGGTTAGTGACCAAGGCCCAAGACTCCCTTTGTCCAGGGTCTGTTTCCTTTATAATGCCTATTGTGTCACACTGGGGCCCACTTTTCACTGGTCCGATGGAATAAACTCCTCCCCCTTCATATAGTGCAAAAAGGAAAAAGAGAAACCCTTCAGCAAGTGAATCTCCACTTCACACGTGCAAATTTAGTGAGAACAAATTATATGTTAGAAATGCGCTACGTGCATCACAATTCCATGTGTGCAAACTTAGTAAAAGCAGGATATACTCCCCAGGATCCCCTGTGTGCTGAATTTTCCCTCAACATTACCTTAAAAAAATTATTTTGTGGGAGTCAGGAGGTAGCGCAGTGGGTTGAGCGCACATGGCGCAAAGCGCAAGGACCGGTGTAAGGATCCTGGTTCAAGCCCCCGGCTCCCCACCTGCAGGGGAGTCACCTTGCAAGTGGTGAAGCAGGTCTGCAGGTGTCTAACTTTCTCTCCCCTTCTCTGTCTTTCCTTCCTCTCTCCATTTCTCTCTGTCCTATCCAACAATGACGACAACAAGAATAACTACAACAATAAAACAACAAGGGTAACAAAAGGGAATAAATAAATATTAAAAAAAAGGAACCTAATTCTAAAAAAAATATTTTGTGTGTGTTGCTGGAGGCTTGCACATGTATGATTTTACTGTTCCAGGCTGACTTTTTTTTTTATTCAGATAGAGACAGACAGGTTGACAAAAGAAAGAGAGACACCACAACACTAACACTGGGCTCCCTCAGTGCCATCTTAACACTCCCCATGTTTGAACCATAGTAATGGTTCAAAACCAGGCTGCATATAGCATTGGCAGGTGTCCTACCCTGTGGGCTATTTTTTACCAAGGCCTTCCTTGACTCCAGGATGGAGGCAGTTTGGGGAAGGCCTAGGCTGACTAGTGGAATTCTGAAACCTGGCTCCTCACCCCCTTCCTCCCCTCACAACTAGGAACATTCTAAAAGCATGAGGAGCATTTCAGGGTCCCCAACTGCACTTAGAGGTGGCCTCAGGGCTCTGGTTCTTGTTTCTGGCCCCTATCTCCTGCCCCCAGCTCATGCTCTGGCCATCCTCCCTGTACCCTGGCTCTCACTGCCTCCTGCTGGGCATGAACACTTCTAGACAGAGTGGGGCACTTGAGGTTCCTGAAGGTCTGACCCAGATGCTAGCTAGCACTCTCCAGCTCCTACTAAGGATCATAAATCAGACTGAGGGGGCTGGAGGTGACAGCTGGGCAGGGAGGGGAGTGAGGGGGCGCTCTCCTGGTACATGCTGCGTTAGCAGGAAGCAGTGCCCAACCGCCAGCCAGCTAAGCAGGGTGCTCACTGTCACTGCCCTCCCAGTGCTGACACTTTAGAAGGAAGGGGAACCCAACCTTGAGAGAACCAAGCAGGCTACCTGTACCCCATTCCAAGTTGTGCACGCACATGCTCTCTCTCTTAAATGTATTTATTAATGAGAGAGAGGGAGAGAGAGAGAGAGAGAGAGACTCTATGCTGACACATGAAATTCCAGGAATTGAACATGGGATTCCATGCCTGAAAGTTTTTTTTTTCATTTTTTTAAAGAAAGATTTTATTTATTTATTAATGAGAAAGATAGGAGAGAGAGAAAGAACTAGACATCACTGTGGTACATGTGTTGCTGAGGATTGAACTCAGGACCTCATGCTTGAGAGTCTAGTGCCTTAGCCACTGCACCACCTCCCGGACCACTTCATTTTTTCTTTCCAAACTACCAGTATTTATTTATTTATTTATGTATTTATTTATGTATTTATTTATTTATTTTCATTGCCACTAGGGTTACTGTTGGTACTGGCCTTCTGAATCCACCACTCCCAACGGCCTTTTTTTTTTCCTTCTAATTTTATTAAATAGGACAGAGAGACATTGCGAGAGGACAGGGAGATAGGTTAAAAAAAAGTCTGCAACAACTGCAGACTTGCTTCACCACTTGTGAAGCAGACACCCTGCAGATGGGGAAGCGGGGGCTCGAACCTGGGTCCCTGCACTTGATAATATATATGCTTAACTGGGTGCACTACCACCCACCCCCAGGAGTCTAACATTTTATCCACTGAGCTATATTCTGGGCCACAGGAGAGGCAACTCTACCCCAATGACAGGCACAGAAATCAAGCCTCATGCCAACCCTAGCTGAGTCAAAGAGATCACAATATAGACCTTCTCGGAGAAAGAGACATACAGCCGTTCCCAACACATAAGACACCAATCTTTCCCAACCCTACATGTCCCAGGAGAACACACAGAACACAGGCTGCCTCCTGACCTAGCCCAGTTTTCCAGTTTGCTGATGAGGTTTAGGCTGGAAGGTACCTTCTTTCTTTCCTTCTCTCTGACAGCCAGGATTTCTGCTCTGGGCTGACTTTTTCAGATAGGGGGCTGGAACCTGGGTCATACACATGACAAAACAGCACACTATCCAGGTGAGCTATCTTTCTGGCCCTAGAAGGTGCCTCTTTTTCATGCTGTCACTCTTCCATCCTCTCAGACACAGAGGATGGCGGAGACATTTCATTTCCAGGGTCAGATGTCCTACAGAGACAGTGAGTCCACCTCATTGCTGTGGCTGGGTTTGGGCTAAAGGGTGAGCAGGCCGGCTGCTGGCTATTCAGCTAGGCTGGCCACGTCAGGAGCGCCCAGTCTGACGTCAGTTGCTGGGATTTGACTCACTCCCTATGACACCACTGAGGTCAAAGCTAGAGTGGCTGGGGCAGGCACACAGGACTACCTCAGGGCTTAGGTCTTCTCTTGGGCTCACATTGAGTTGGGGTGACGCTGTCCGAGGCCACACTGACTATACAAATCCAGCTGCTTGTTCCCAAGGCCTTGGGTTAGTCTTCAAGGTCCTTCTGCAGGTCTTTGTGGTGGGGATGGCCCAGAGGTCCTCAGCCCGTGAACTGTCTGCCTTGCTGAGGCCCTGGGCTCTAGCTGAAAAGTTTGGTTTCTCTGTCCTTGCTTTTTCAGCCACAGAATCCTCAGTTCCCACCCTTGGCTCTCAGTGAGGTCTCTCATCAAAACTCATTCTTTCTCTTCTCCAGGAAGTCTTCCAAAATAATCCCCTGCAACCCCACTTCTTCCTGGAATCACCAACCCCACCCCCATCTCCTTTGCTAGCCTGTCCTCTCTGTGGCCATGCTGATTTTGTCTGGTGTCCTCACCTCCCACTTTGTTGAGAACAAGCCCTCTTTACTCTGTGTCACTTTCTGTTTGAGGTCTAGGAAAATCTCAGGATTGATAGTAGGCACCTCTATCCTCTCCCCCTTGTCCTCTGCCACCAGCTCCCTGCCTATCGTCACTGCAAACCAAACCAAACCAAACCAAACCGAATCTTCTATGATTTGTTTCATACCATGTGTCATTTTCTCTTGCTTAGGCTCACTTTCCTGTAAGATTCTGAGCTTTCACGGCACCAGGTTTGTGACTGGTTTACTCTGGAAGGACACGGACCTGGCGTGTAGACTGTCACATATATGTGGCGTGAGTGAGTGAATGAATGAGTGATTACATGTTGATTCTCAGGAGTAGTGGCATATGATGGGAACACTCAGACGACACAGTCTCACTTTCTGGCCAAGGCCTTCCTTCTTCAGATGACCAACCAGTGGGGTGTAGGGTCCAGCATCTGAGGTTCAGGAGAATGGCCATGTAAGGGTTCTAAGTGGTGGGAGAGGCAAGGATTGACTAGAGACAAGAGAGCTCCCTCTTAAGCAGGAAAGACTCCTGAGAGCTTTTATATCTTTATCTTATTTATTTCATGAGTTAGATAATTTGATGAGAAAGAGCCCGAGCACCACTCTGGTGCACCCAGTGAGGATCAAACCAGGAGCCTCAGGCTTGCAAGTCCTATGCCCTGCCTGTAGAGCAATATATCACAAGGCTGTTGAGGTTTTTTTTGGAGTAGGGACAAAAGTGGATAAAAGGATTGGTGGAATGAAGAAAGAATGCTGTGTGGCCTTGGTAAGTACATGAGTGTTCTCTAGAGAAACAGAATGAGTAGGGTGGGTGGGTGGAGATAGATAAATCATGAAGAATTAGCTCATGTGATTATGAAGGTTGAAAGTTAGTGAGATAGAGACCCAGAGGTGAAGATATCATTGTAATCAAGATTCAAAAGCCTAAGAACCTGGTGATCCAGTTCAAAATACTAGAAGAAAGCACAGATATTTAATTTCAAATCTATGAATGGGAGGGTAGACCCTCTGTATTATATTCAGACCTTCAATAGATATGATGAGACCCATTCACTTTAGGAAGGGAAATATGTTTCATTAGATCTAAAGATTTTTTTTGGGTTATCACTGCGGCTCAGGGCCTGCACTATGAATCCACTGCTCCTGGTAGCCATCTTTTCTCCATTATTGTTGTTGTTGCTCCTGTTATTGTTGTTGCTTCCACTATTGTTGTTGGATAGGACAGAGAGAAATTGAGAGAGGATGGGAAGACAGAGAGGAGGAGAGAGAGATAGACACCTGCAGACCTGCTTCACCTGCTTTGAACTGGGATCCTTGCACTTCGCACTATGTGCGCTTAACTGGTTGTGCTCCTGCCTGGCCCCCTAAAGATTCATATATTAATATCATCTGCAAATACTCAGAAATTTGACTAAATGTATGAGTAACCTGTGGCACACTCAAGTTGATACAAAGTGAGTCATTAAGGCAAGTTACTATAAATCGTTGAGACTTAGTTTTCCTTTCTTTCTCTTTTTCTATTTCTCACTCTTCCTCTGTTTCTCTTTTAATTTTATTTATTTATGATAAAGACAGGAGGAGAGAAAGATTAAGAACCAGAGCCTGGTATATGTGCTGCTGGTGAATGAACTTGGGACCTCATGCTTGACACTCCAATGCCTTATCCATTGCACCACCTCCTGGGCCACATCTCTCTCTCTCTCTCTCTCAGAGATATACAAAGAGAGAGAGAAACAGAGAGAAAAAGGCCAGAGCACTGTTCAGCTCTGATTTATAGTAGTGTCTGGGGATCTTATGTGGGTCCTCAGAGCCTCAGGCATGAAAGTCTGTTGCATAACTATTATGCTGTCTTCCCAGCTTCTCCCTCCCTCTCTTTCATTCTTAAAGAGAAATACAGAAAGAAAGACGCAGATGGCCAGAGCACTGCTCATCTTTGGCTTATCATGGTTCTGGAGACTGAATCTTGGACATTAAAGCCTCAGGTATGAAAGTCTTAAGCATAAACATTATGTTGTCATAAACATTATGTAGCCTCCTCCTCTCCCAACCCCTTTTTAGGTTTGTTTATTAATGGACAAGGGAGATGAGGAGAGGGAGGCAGAAAGAAAGGGAAAGGGAAAAGGAAAATCAGAACATCATATGAGCACACGTTATGCTCAGGATCGAAATGTGGACTTCATGCTTGTAAATGCAATGCTCTATCCACCGCTACCTTCTGGACTGCTTCCCTCCTGGTTTTGTTCAGGATCCAGAGAGGTTGCCGGTCTGTGAAGCAGGCAGTTTTCCCCTTCCCCAGGTTACTCTGAGCAAGCCTGGCTTTTGACCTTCGTTTAGGCCCAGCTCCAGGACCCCTTTCCAAACCTCATCTTGGGAGTATCAATGACCTTTTCAAAGTCTCAGCCCAGAGCTAGGTACCAGGTCTCCTTCCTCGCGGACCGGCTCACCGCGATGACTCCTCCTAGCCTACGGGAGCAGAGCGGAGCTCCTTGGCCTCTCCTTCCATCTCATCTCTATGGCGGAAGTGAGCCGTCCCAGCCGAACACAACAACATCTCCATGATGCAAAGAAATGGACGCGTCCACGCCGGGGGACGCCGGGTCGCTGTTAGGTCGGGAAGCGCTAGACGCAGTTAGGAGAAAAAAACATCGCAGGTACGGAGGAGCATTAGCTAGTGCCACTTGCCCTCTGGAGTGAATGTAAAGCGGTCCTGGAGGCTGCGCTTGGTCTCAGGGCCCGGCTGGCAGTGCCCGCGCCCCCGCCGGAGGCCGCTGGAGCAGTGGCGCGGTCGGGCGTGCAGGGCGGGGCGCGAGCTTCCGGGGCCGAGCAGCCTCCTGCCGCTGGGGTCTGGCGGGCGGTGGGGCGATCGCTGGGTGCGCAGGTCCGGGACAGGTCTTCTGGCAGGTAGGGCGCTCTCCCAGCCGTCTTCCCGCTTCTGCGCTGGGGCGGAGCCAGCAGTCCCCTGTTTTCTGGACTGTGGACCTGGCGGGCAGTGGCGGTGGGAGAAAAGGAACCCCAGTGGCAGGTCTCTAGCAGGCGAGCCAGAGTTGGGGAGATGGCGAGGTGACAGGCTCATCGCTGGGGCCAGTCAGTACCTTCCTGTGAGTCAAGTCTAAACTGGGGCTGCGAATGATGGAAGAGCTAGAACTTAGGGCATATGTGAGAAGAATGAAGTATGACGGTTTGAGGCTTAACAAAAGGCATAAATAAGCAAAAAGTCCTGTCTTAGCTTTCACTTGAGACTTAGAGAAGCCAATCCAGCAGCCCTAGGAAGGGCCTGGGACTCCTGGGTCAGAATGAATGGGGTTGCTCTGTTGTATTCGATTTCAAGTGCTGCGTTTACAGTGGTGAATAAGGTACAGTCCCTGCCCTTAAGGAACTGTCTGCCTGGTGAGAGACACAGACAGTGCCTGTGAGAAGATGACTGCCAGTGCAGGTAGGCTCTGGCTGATTGCCAGTGAGAGAGAGCCTGGGCCAGCTTGATGGCTGAGTGCACTTCGTGGGCTGCTGTTGAACTGGAATGCTTTAGAAGAGAGCCGCCAGGATCTTGAAGAATTTGATTTGATGCTGAACCAGCATGTTCGCAGAGACTGGAGACCTTTAGTTTGTGGAAGGGGTGTGATAGAAGAATTAATTGCCTTTCAAGACTTACTCATCTTAAATATTGGTTTGAATACATAAAAAAGAAATTTCCGTATAAGATATAGAGAAAGAGAAACCATAACATTATTTCAGTACAAACAGCATTGAGGATTGAACTGGGGACCTCAGGCATGCAAATCCCATGTTCTACCAGTTGAGCCATTTCCCTAACTGTGCCTCTAAATATGTAAAAGGTATATTTGTGGGAAATGGGTGAGACTTATTCTCTGTGACTCTCAATGTCATATGTCAGATCAATAGTTTGAAACAGTAAGAGTAGAAGGAAGGACTGAGTACAGCTGTCTGAAGACTGAGTAGTCAGCTATGAGAGTTCATGCCCTGTTGGTAGGTATGTAGGCTGAACACTCTCAGCGAAGAAACTTGACTATTCATTGTCCCTCAGTTATTCGCCAAATTCTGTTCTTCCCCCTCCAATCTTCACAAATGCCTTGGTGTAATCTTGTGCCGTCTCTGTCGGCTCTTGTAATATAATAGCAAATTATAGCAGCTGGTATTTATTGAGTGTTACTACTTGGCAGGTACTGCTGAAAGTATTTACAGATGTTAACTGATCTAATCCTTTCAAGGCAATCATCATTAATCTGTTTTATTCAAAGACTGGGAAACTAGAGCATACAGGAATTAAGCTTGCCAGAGATCAGGGTGAGCCAGTGGCAGAGCTGGGGTTTCAACCTCTGTTTTCTGGCTTGAGAATCATCCTTAATTACTATTCTGCTGGGAGTCGGGCTGTAGCGCAGCGGGTTAAGCGCATGTGGTGCAAAGCGCAAGGACCGGTGCAAGGATCCCGGTTCGAGCCCTGGCTCCCCACCTGCAGGGGAGTCCCTTCATAGGTGATGAAGCAGGTCTGCAGGTGTCTGTCTTTCTCTCACCCCTCTCTGTCTTCCCCTCCTTTCTCCATTTCTCTCTGTCCTATCCAACAACCACTACAACAATAAAACAAGGGCAACAAAAGGGAATAAATAAAATAAATATTGAAAAAAATTACTATTCTGCTGTGCTTTACCTTTGTTACCTTAATTCTCATCGTAGTCCAAGTTTACAGATAAGAAATCACACACAGAGGGTGGGGTAGATAGCATAATGGTTATGCAAAGAGGCTCTTATGCCTGAGGCTTCAAAGTCCCAGGTTCAGTCCCCTGCACCACCATAAACCAGAGCTGATCAGTGCGTTCTGGTAAAAAAAAAAAAAAAAAAGAAATCACTCAAAGTTAGGCGGTGACACACTGAGTTGAGCATACATGGTAACATGCACAAGGACCTGGCTTCAAGCCCTTGGTCCCCACCTGCAGGAGGGAAGCTTTATGAGTAGTGAAGCAGGTATCTCTCTCTCTCTAACTACCCCATTGCCGATTTATCTATGTGGAGTGATTTGCTTAAGGCCATAGAACATAGGAGGACTGGAATTCAGACCTAGGACAAAACCCCCACAATCTCTACTTCACTCCATTTTATCAAATTGTACTGCCTTTGTAACTGCCTCTAATTGTAAATGCCCTCTAATTGGACTCCTTGTCCATACATATATATATATTTTATCACTGGGACTTAACTGTTCCAGGTCAATGTTTTCTACTAGAGAGAGAGAGAATGGGAGAAGGAAAAATGCTACAACACTGGAGCTTTCCTGTATGTGGTTGGGGTTGGGCTGGGACCTGGGTCATATGAGTGATGAACAAGCACCGTCCCAGGTGAAGTCTTTCTGGGTTTAGGCTTTCTTTTCTTTTTTTTTTTTTTTTTTTGCCTCCAGAATCATTGCTGGGGCTTGGTGCCTGCACTGTGAATCCACTGCTCCTGGAGGCCACCTTTCTTTTCCCCATTGTTGTTACTGCTGTTGGATAGCACAGAGAGAAACTGAGAGAGGAGGGGAAGACAGAGAAGGGGAGTGAACCATAGACACCTGCAGATGAGTTTCACTGCTTGTAAATCGACCCCTCTACAGGTAGGGAGCTGGGAACTTGAACCGGGATCCTTTCACCGGTCCTTGCGCTTCACATTATGTGCGCTTAACCCAGTGTACTACCACCTGCCCCCTGGGTTTAGCCTTTCTACCATAAACATGCAAGTTTTTACTGTACAGTCTGTACACACAATGTGGTGTGTATATACATTTGTCACACAAGTCTTATTATTTAAAAAAAATACTTAAAGAAATAGGGGTGGGGGTATAATGGTTATGCACATAGCATAATGGTTATGCCTGAGGCTCCATATTGCTAGGTTCAAGCCCGCACACCACCATAAACCAGAGTTGAGCAGTGTTTTGGTAAATAAAATAGTGTAGATTAGATTGTGATCTTTTGAAGAAGTTTTATTTTGTTTATTACATATGAGTGTAAGAGAGGAGAGTTGGGGTTTTGAGAGAGAGAGAGAGACAATCTGGTAAATTATCAAGGATCATACACAGGACCTCAGATATACATGTCTGATCTACCAATTTAGCCATTCCCTCAGATGCAGTTTTTTTTTCTCTCCTTTTTTTTCTTCTTGTATTTACTTATTTACTTTATCAGAGCACTGCTCAGCTCTGGCCTATGGTGGTGCGGGGAATTGAATCTGGGACTTCTCTGGCACATAAGTCTTTTGCATAATCATTCTGCCCCCCTTCCCACTTTTTTTTTTCCTTCAGATTTAGTTATCTGTGTGAGAGAGTGACAGACCAGAGCAACAGTCAGCTTTGGCATATGTAGTGGTTGGGATCAGACCTGAGGCCTTATGATATAAGTTCTGTGCTATACTGCTGAGCTGTCTCCCTGGCCTGTAGGTCAGGTTATTTTTCCCCCTTAATCCCTGGCCTACTTTCATTTAGCTTTTTAATCTTTTATCTCTTTAACTATTGTCCACCAGAAGACAAGGATGTAAGGGAATTCCCCAGCCCCCTTTAAATTCAAATTTTTGCTCTTTGGAGTAAAGCAGACTACTTTTCACAAGGTCAGTTCTGAATTGTAAATTTTGAGTGTGCTCCTACTATATTCCCCAATTTGATCTTGGCTGCCACAGTCAGACAGAAGGTGCAGTGATACATTTCTCTTGCATCTGTAGTGAGAACCTTGGAAATGGGACAGTATCTGATGCAGGTCTATGAGAGAGATGCATCTATAGGTCATGCTTTAAAGTGCAGTATTAAGAGATTTTATTGACTTTTTTTAAAAAAAGATTTTATTTATTTATGAAGATAGGAGAGAGAGAGAGAGAGAGAAGGAACCAGACATTACTCTGGTGCATGTGTTGCCAGAAATTGAACTCAGGACCTCATGTTTGAGAATCCAATGCTTTATCCACTGCACCACCTCCCGGACCACTTACTTGACTTCTGAAAGCAGGTTGTGACTCCAAAATAGTTAAGAGCCATTTATTGCCTTTATTTATCTATCTATTTATTTATTTAGTCCCTTTTGTTCCATTGTTGTTTTATTGTTGTAGTTGTTGATGTAGTCATTGTTGGATAGGACAGAGAGAAATGGAGAGAGGAGGGGAAGACAGAGAGGGGGAGAGAAAGATAGACACCTGCAGACCTGCTTCATCGTTTGTGAAGCGACTGAAGCGACTCCCCTGCAGGTGGGGAGCCAGGGCTCTAACCAGGATCCTTAAGCTGGTCCTTGTGCTCATTCATTGCCTTTTAACCAGAGCTAACTTTCTGATGTATCTTGCCCTCAAGGCAGTCCAAATGCCCCTTAATCTGATTATTCAGGGTCTCAGGAAATCAGACTCCAGTCTTCCTTTTCTTCCTTGTAATATATTTATTTATTTATTTACTTGTTTTGGATAGAGATGGGAGTTGAGAGGGAAGGGAGGAATAGACACCTGCAGCACTATTTCACTACTCCTAAAGATTCCCCCCTGCAGGTGGGGAGCAACGTCTTGAACCCAGGTCCTTGCATATTGAAATATAGGTGGTCAGACAGATGCAGCACTGCCAGCCCCTTTCCTTTTCTTCTTAGCTCTCACATTGATCCCTCACCTCTGGGGAACATTTACCTGTCAGCCTCTTCTCTTTCCTGCTGGCTTCTCATTGACTGGAGCTGGACTTGCCTCTGGCCAGTACCTAATAGCTGTTGCCTAGGTAGTATTTGCTGTAAATTGCACTGGGTGCCAAAATAGAATTCAGGCTTTGGGCAGTTTGGGGACTTGTAATTTAAGGCTCTTACCCATTCTCATCCTGAGTCTCTCTGATAGTACGTGTTGCTGAACCTGGAAGGAAGTAATACACAGATTAAAAAAAATACTGCCCTTCTGACTTGAGCTCTTTTTGCAGGGTGACCCTTTGCTGAGGTGAAGCCCTTTATTCTTGTCTCCGGCTCTTGTGGGGACTACCAGCTGCAGGATGAACTGTCGCTCGGAGGTGCTAGAGGTGTCAGTGGAGGGGCGGCAGGTGGAGGAGGCTATGCTGGCCGTGCTGCACACAGTTCTCCTGCACCGCAGCACGGGCAAGTTCCACTACAAAAAGGAGGGCACCTACTCAATTGGCACCGTGGGCACCCAGGATGTGGACTGTGACTTCATCGACTTCACCTATGTGCGTGTCTCCTCAGATGAACTGGATCGTGCCTTGCGCAAGGTGGTCGGGGAATTCAAGGTAAAGTGTATGGCACAGTGGACCTTAAAGGCCCCTCTTTTGGGTCCGGGTGGTGGTGCACCTGGTTGAGTGCATGTGTTACAATGTGCAAAGACCCAGGTTTGAGCCCCCGGTCCCCACCTGCAGGGGAAACGCTTTACAAGTGTTGAAGCAGGGCTGCAAGTGTCTCTCTGTCTCTCTCCCTCTCTATCACCCCCCTCCCTCTTGATTTCTGGCTGTCTCTATCCAATAAATAAAGATAATAATAAATAAATAACTTTAAAAAACTGTTAAAAAAAAGTCCCCTCTTCCCCCAGCTTACTTAGCTTTTCTCTGTGGGTATGCTTTTTTATTAGTTAATTTATTTTTCTTGCCACTAGGGTTATTGTTGGGGTTCACTCAGTGTCAACACTACAGATCCACCACTCCTGGCAGCATTCCCCCCATTTTATTTGATAGGACAGAGCAATTAAGAGGGAAGAGGGAGAGAAAAGGAGAGATACTTGGGGGCCAGGTGGTGGCACACCTAGTTGAGTGTACATGTTATTGTGTACAAGGACCCGGGTTCAAGCCCCTAATCCCCACCTGCAGAGAAGCTTCGTAAGTGGTGAAGCAGTGCTACCGGTGTCTATCTGTCCTCTACCCCCTCTTTATTAATAATAATAATAATTTTCTCCAGGGTTATTGATGGGGCTTGGTGCCAGCACTACAAATCCATTGCTCCCGTTGGGCTCCCCCTCCGTTTTTTTTTTTTTTAAATTAGGCTAGGACAGAGAGAAATTGAGATGGGAGGGGAAGATAGAGAGGGGGAGAGAAAGATAGACACCTGAAGACCTGCTTCACCACTTATGAAGCTAATCCCCCCCCTGAAGGTGGGGAGTCAGGGTCTCAAACCAGGATCCTTCTGCCAGTCCTTGTGCTTTGTACTATATGTGCTTAACCCAGTATGCTACTGCCTGCCCCCCCTCCTCTCTATCTTCACCTTCCCTTTCAATTTTTTGGCTGTCTCTACCAATAAATAAAGATAATAGGAAAATTTAAAGTTTTCCTTAAAATAAAAGAGAGAAAGACACCTGCTCCATCACTCATGAAGCACCCCCTTTGCAGGTGGGGAGCAGGGACTCAGACCTTGTGCATGGTCATGTGTGCGCTCAGTCTACTGCTCAACCCCTAGTTGGTAGGGAGAGTGAGGTTCTGAGGGAGAAGTGAGGTAAGAGCTCTTTTGCATAAGCAGGATTTGTGGGGGGAAGAGAAGAGGGATTTGTAAATGCACCCAAGGAAGGACCGGAGAGAGAGGCTCACTGGATAAGGTGTATGCATTGCCAGGTTTGAGCTGCCAACACAGTGGGAAGTCCTGTGGCATGGAAGTCCCAGTGCTGTGGTACCTCTTGTTCTTGCTGACTTTGTCTCTTTATCAGAATTAAAAATCTGGCCAGGGTGTGCTAAAATGGAGTCTTTGCACGGTTCCCTCGATGGGGAAGAGTGTCCGGAAAGGGGGTGAGCAGGAATCCCAGTGCTGGTATTCAGATCCTCTGTGCCTTATCTGCTCTTGAACTCCTTAGCTCTGTCTGCTGACTGCCTTTCAGGTGGGGTATCCCTTTGGGCAACGTGGCTCAAGTGTGGGTTTGTGTGGTTGGAGAGACTGGGATGGACACCAAGCGGCTCATGTTGGTGGCCTCAGGAAACGGCAATGAGGGAGTGGATTCTGATTCCCTCTTACTCAGGGCTGCAACATTCCACTAGGTCAGCAGTAGGTATTAATAGGTTTTCAGGTGACAACAGGAAATTGTAGTTTAAAAAATTTTTTTTTAAATTTTTTAATTTCAACTTAGTTGTTCATGTGACATTGATTTATTAATGAGAAAGAGAACAAAAGTATCACTGTGGCACATGTGATGACAGGGCCTTTTTGCTTATAAGTCCATCTCATTTGCCTCCTAGACCTTTTTATTTTAATTAATTAATTTTATGAGACAGAGATCAGAGCACTGCTCAAGGATCTAGGCTAGGGTCTGCATCAAGCATGCAAGATCCATGTTCAAGCTCTTGGTTTCCACCTGCAGGGGTGTTTAATTGGCAGTGGAGAAGGCAAATGGGATTTGCCTGGGGACAAGGAGAGCTTGGAGAGAAGCTTGATTTGAAGAGTGTTTTGAAGGGGGTAAAGGCTAAGAAGTGGGTCCAGGGAATGAGGAAGTCCTTTATGCACAATGAGGATCATTTTTGAAATATGACAATCTGGTCCAAACCTTGGTACAGCCACTCACTGGCTTGAACCCTTTAGTAGATTACCTTTTTAAAAATTTCTTTATTGGGGAATTAATGTTTTACATTCAACAGTAAATACAGTAGCTTGTACATGCATAACATTTCCCAGTTTTCCATATAACAGTACAACCCCCACAAGGTCCTCTGTCATCCTTCTTGGATCTGTATTCTCCCCACCCACCCACCCCAGAGTCTTTCACTTTGGTGCAATACGCCAATTCCAGTTCAGGTTCTACTTGTGTTTTCTTTTCTGATCTTGTTTTTCAACTTCTGCCTGAGAGTGAGATCATCCCATACTCATCCTTCTGTTTCTGACTTATTTCACTTACCATGAATTTTTCAAGGTCCATCCAAGATCAGCTGAAAATGGTGAAGTCACCATTTTTTATAGCTGGGTAGTATTCCATTGTATATATATATACCACAACTTGCTCAGCCACTCATCTGTTGTTGGACACCTGAGTTGCTTCAGCAGATTACCTTTTCTGAGACTCATTTTGCCTTGGTCAGATGGATGTGATATGTCTGTGTCAGAACTGTAGAGGGAGTCGGTGGGATTGTGTATTTCAAGTGCCTGGTCCAGAGGGAACATTTAAAAATGTCAGTTCTGAAGGGAGCTGGAGGAGTTGGTGAGGAAACTTTTTTGTTGTCGTTTTTTACCAGAGCACTGTTCAGCTCTGGCTTATCACGGTGTGAGGGATTGAACCTGGGACTTGAGAGCCTCAGGCATGAAAGTCTCTTTGCATAACTATTATGCTATACCCCCACCTGAGGAAACTAATTTTTTAAAAACTTGGGTATTGAAAGAGAAATGGGGAGGTAGATTGGGAGAGAGACACCTGCAGCCCTGCTTCACTGCTTGAGAAGCTTCTCCCTTGCAGGTGGGACTAGGGGCTTGTAACGTGCATTCAGCTGGGTGCACCACTACCTGGCCCCAGAAACTGATTTTGTTGGTTTGCTTCCCACTCAACTTTAGGCTGGCAGTGGCTGCCAGTGCCACTTCACACAAATCCTTTCCTCTCTTTGGGTCCCTTTTTCTGGGTTGTAGCAGGCCCCCTCAGTAAGAGCTCCTCAGAGGTCTTGGTTTGTCATCTGTCACTTTTTTTTTCTTGCTCAGGATGCACTGCGAAACTCTGGTGGTGATGGGCTGGGCCAGATGTCCCTGGAGTTCTATCAGAAGAAGAAGTCTCGCTGGCCTTTCTCAGATGAGTGCATCCCGTGGGAGGTGTGGACAGTCAAGGTGCATGTGGTAGCCCTGGCCACGGAACAGGAGCGACAGATCTGTCGGGAGAAGGTGGGTGAGAAGCTCTGTGAAAAGATCATCAACATCGTGGAGGTGATGAACCGGCACGAGTACCTGCCCAAGATGCCCACGCAGTCGGAGGTGGACAATGTGTTTGACACTGGCTTGCGGGATGTGCAGCCCTACCTCTACAAGATTTCCTTCCAAATCACCGATGCCCTGGGCACCTCAGTTACCACCACCATGCGCAGGCTTATCAAAGACACCCTTGCTCTCTAGGCCCCATTAGGACCTCAGGTGCTCCTGGCTGACTCCTGACTTTGACTCTTGGAGATCCCTGGGACTCTGGAACCTTCCACGGGTTCTTGATGAGACTTGAAAGGGGCCACTCCTGGCTTCCTTGTTCTGTGGTTGCCAGTCTCTGGCTGACAGTCAAGTCTGGCCTACATTGTACCTCCACACCTCTGGTGGAGGACCTACTTCCTTCTCCACTGTACGGAAGAGCCATCACTAGGGTAGTGAATAAAGTTGAGAATGTAAGTTTGGGTTGAGCCATTTGTCCTGTGATGTATGTTCTACTCTGAAACGTTAACACTTTCCGGCAGACCTGTGGGGACATAATTACAATCTGATGAGAGTGAGTAGGCAGGTTTTAAGATAGAATATAACTGTTTTTACACTTTATTGGATACCCACTTAAGCAGGTGTTACTCACCTAGTTGTGACCATGTCCAATCCCATGAATGAGGACATGGGTTGGGATCTACTGCTTTTGGATGTGACTGAGCTATTTCTTCATCCTGCCTAAGGAACTTCTCACATCCTGATTTTTTAAATATTATCTGGTCCTTTTTAATTATGACCCCAGAGAATATCTTCTCTGTCTTCGTGGAGCACACAAAGATTCTCATGTACACCAGAAAGGTCCTTTGTGATCGGGAGATAACTCAGCTTATTAGAGCACCAACTTGTATGCCTGAAACCATAGAGGCTGCAGGTTCAGTCCCTGGCACCACTAGATCACCAGAACCAAGAAATGCGATGTTCTCTTATTTTCTCACCATGAATCTTAAAAAAGATAAACTAAAGTAATTTGATATGGAATTTCTCTCCCTGAAGAGAAACCAGCGTGGGTGTTGGCTCCTTTCCTCCCTTCCAAGCCACCCTTGGCCAAGTGCTGTCTCACCATAGGCCTTTTCCTGGGGTGCCAAGGAATTGGAGAATTCAGATTTACAGGGTTCTCCTGGGAGAATTTGGAGTTGGGGAAACCCATCCAATAAGTCCTTG
Organism: Erinaceus europaeus; assembly: GCF_950295315.1. Classification (NCBI taxonomy): domain Eukaryota; kingdom Metazoa; phylum Chordata; class Mammalia; order Eulipotyphla; family Erinaceidae; genus Erinaceus; species Erinaceus europaeus. The sequence goes on along the minus strand of NC_080168.1, from coordinate 112,825,173 downwards.
AATTGGCCACCCTCACTTGGGCTGTGGTCTAGGGGACTTTTTTTTTTTTTTTTTTTTTTTTAAACAAGTACTTCTCCATAAAGTTGCTTGTTTGCTTTTTTTTTTTTTAATGTATTTTTCCCTTTTGTTGCCCTTTTTTTTTTTTTATTATTGTTGTTGGATAGGACAGAATGGAGAGAGGAGGGGAAGACAGGGAGAGAAAGATAGACACCTGCAAACCACTGTGAAGCGACTCCCCTGCAGGTGGGGAGTTGGGGGCTCGAACTGGGATCCTTACTCTGGTCCTTGTGTTTCATGTCATGTGTGCTTAGCCCACTGTGCTACCACCCGACCCCCTTTTCTTTTTATCAAAGCACTGATAAGCTCTGGTTTATGGTGGTACAGGGGATTGAACCTGGGACTTCAGAGCCTCAGGCATGAGAGTCTGTTTGCATAACCATTATGCTATCTGCCCCCCTTAAGGGGACTTTCTATTCTTCCTATTAGCCATCAGTTAATCCCTCCTGACTGGCTGGGCTGGCTGACACAGGTATTTGCTGGCAGTGATTTTGTTTTAGTAAAGAGGACTCATGGTTGCTATTGGAGTCTTAAGGAGAACTAGACGATGGGTCTTCCCTCCATTCCCGGTCCCCAGACTTTCTGCTTTGCTGGAGCCAGGCTCAACTCTACTTTCCTTCCCTGCCTTGATCAAAGGACACCAAACTGGCTGTGAGCCCCCTTGAGGACAGGGCAGTAACATCTTGGTGGTGTGATTTCTCAAAGTAGGACTGATTTACTCAAGGTCACAATGATACTGGATTCCATGTTCTCCCATTAGTTTGTAAACATGGCTCTTGACCTCGGACTTCAAGGAAGGAATTAGCAGACCTTGAAGCCCCCTCACTCTGCTTCACCCTCTCTTCTCCCTGTCAGGAGGCAATGCCCAGCCCCAGAAGGCTCCCTAAGGCGTGGTGAATGGGGAAGGGTGCCTATCATGTTCTGGTGGCTGTGCATTTGCTTCTTGTTCTAGAGGCCTCTGGGGGTCCCCTAGTGGCACTTAGCTTTGACCCAGGACCAGTTTTTCCTGTGTCCTGCTCAGTGGGGACAACATCCCAGCCAGCACTTGGGTTAGGTGAGAGGGGAGTGCTACCTCCAGACAACCTCTGCCAAGGCTAAGGGTGAACCTTGGGGACAGCTTGGAAACATTCACAAGTGTGTAGAAGTGGGGGGTCTCAGAGACAAGATATACGGGCCCCCACCCCGCCTCTGAGCTGGGTCAGAGCCCACAGTGGAGGAGGCCTTTGTCAGGAAGTGTCCGAACGCTCCCGCTAAGGGACCCGCCCCTCTAGCCCCTCCCAGACGTAGCCAGGCCGCCCATCCTCCTGCAGTCTCTTGCACATCTGGCGGTCCCTCGCACATCTGGGCAGCCGGCGCCCGAGCATGAACTCCACTCGGGCAAGCGCAGCGACCCAAGCTGCCTGGATCAACTGCTGCAACCAGTCGGTGGGGTCCCTGGAGCCTAGCGAGGTGTCGCGCTCTGCTGTGCAGGCCGTGGTGCTGGGCGTACTATCGCTGCTCGTGCTCTGCGGGGTGCTGTTCCTGGGCAGCAGCCTCCTGCTTCGTGCCCAGGGCCTCGCAGAGCTGCTGGTCCAGGAGCGGCACGCCTCCCGAGAGGCGGAGCCCGGAGGTGCCAGCCTAGGTGAGTAGGGAGGACACCTAGGCGTCCCGTGGAGCCCCTAGGGGCTGCAGGCTCCAGGTGGATCTCAACGTCCCCGCCCTCACCCACTCACCACAGCTGTCCCTGCTCCATCAGATGACTGTGGAGTCCAGGCTCGGTCCTGCACACTCGCACAGGTGAGCACCGCCTTGCAGCAGGAGTGCAGCTCAGTGGGGCAGCCTCAGCACAGAAGCAGCTTCTCAGAGAGTCTTGTTGCTCGCTGTTGTAGTCAGTGGCGGTGGGACCCCAGATTCCGCGGTGTCCTATTACTAACACAGCCGTGAATGAGTAACTGGGCTAGGGTGCTGAGCTAAAAGGGGGTCTGGAGAGTCCCTCTTCCCAACAACCCACCCCACCGCCGAAGCCCTCATTGCTCTAGCCCAGCTTGGTTCCTGGGTTCCTCACAGTGGTGCTCAGCTGTGCCCTGCACCTGCAGACAGGAGACAAGCCTGGTCTGTGATTTTGTCCCCTTCTGTCCTTGAGGCCTCAAGCATGGATAAGATTCCTCATTGTGGTCCCCCTCTTGAGGCGGGGGTGGCAGAGAGGGTGTATTAGGGCTGAGCTGGGGGTCTGGATTACCCTGGGAAATGAGGTCTGTATGCCTCCAGCCCTTGATCCTGGTTAGGTTGGAGAGGGTGGAATGAAATAACCGTGCCTCCCTCCCGACCACCTCTACCTCACCTCTGGCCCTTTCTTAAGTTGGAGGGAGGTATGCCATCCACAGCAAGTTCTGTGGTATGTTTGTGGGGGTGGGGTGGTAAGGATCCTGACAGCTGGGGGGTCTCAGGAGCATGTTGCTCCAGGAAGCTGGGGCTGAGGACTCACAGCTGTGGGTCTCCGTCTGGCTCTCTCCTGTGTCTGTCTCTTCCAGGATAGGAAACATCTGGAAAGGAGGCCCTGGGTGGCCTGAAGACAAGGTACTTCTAGGCCAAGCCCATCTCCTGCAGAGCCATTTGGGTTGGGAAAGGGAGGCTTTCACCGTCCCTCTCACCTGTTACATATTGTACCTCAAGAGTGCCGGGAGGCTTCTGTGAATGGGGCTATTCACCAGGAGGCCTTGGGCCTCTCTCGCTCCAGCTCCCTGACTGCCAAGGGCGGAGACAGGGTCCCAGCTGCCCTCTGAGGAGGATGTCACTGCACCTGAGCAGGGACTGGTGAGGGGCAGGGACGGTGTGGGCAGGGTGCAGCTCAGCAGCTGTGAAGCTGACAGCAACGACTTATGATCTTGCACTGAGCTGCCTGGGATTTGGTGCTAATCCTTGCCGGCCACTCCACGCTGGCCTTGCTGAGCCCTGGGCTTCTCACCTCAGGGATGAGGGTGAGGGTGGCCAGACCAGGGAGGTGTGTCTTTGAGGCTGCTGTCCCCACACCTCTTTTCTGTGTCCTCTGGAGGGATGGGGACTGACCCACCCACCCCCACTTTCTCCAGGAACGGTCATTCACCTACTTGACACATTCCCGCTGCTTTTCTGACCTTTGTCCTGCCTGCACCCCATGGTCTCCTCTTCCTCAGCTGGGGCAGCAGTGTCCCATGTCTCTAGCAAATCCTTCACTTTACAAATGGGGAAATGTGGGCAGAAGAAAGCAACATGCTCAAGTGTATGTCAGAGCTGGAACTGGTCCCGGGGCCTGATTTCAGGTTCAGTGCTAGAAGCCAAGAGCTCAGAGGCCCCTCTGGACTCATCCCTACTGCTCTGCACTCCCCCAGCTTTCCCACCATGCTTTGAGAGGTTGATGCAAAATATGGAATCTGCCTGAAAGAATGAACATGTATACACACGCGCGCGCGCGCACACACACACACACACACACACACACACACACACACACACACACGGTGCTGGGGATTGAATCTGGGGCCTTAGAACCTCAGTCATGAAAGTCTTTTGCATAACTGTTATTAGGTCTCCCTAGCCCCCCACCCCCACATAATTGGCAAAAGGTGCTAGGGCTAGAACCCCAGGCCTCCCAAGTTGCTACTTCCTTCCTGCTTCTACTTCCCTGGTAGTCTTGTTAGATGTCTTCTTACTGCTAGAAAGAGTGTTCAGACACTAACAACAGCACCCCTGCCAGCTGGTCTTTGCTTGCCTTATCTGGACCTGAGGGTGTGGGTGGTCTCAGAGGGTCATCTGGATACAGCTATGGAAAAACCTAAGTGGGTGGAGCAGAGGGGTCAGTGGTAAAGGTGATGGCTTTTGGGTTGGGTTTTACGGGTGACCCCATAGAGAGATTCAGTGGAGGCCAGGCCAGTGTCCCCAGCTCCACTGTGCCTGCTCACACCCAGGTAGGTTTCTTCATCTAACTGTCTGTCTCTGCTGTCCCTTCATTTCAGTGCCTGGAAAGCTGGGGTGTGTGATGTGCCCAGGAGCTCAGTGTTCTTTGGGAAAGATACTGAGATGCTTGCTATGGACCCCTGGCCTTGGACAAGGCTGTCAGACCAAGTGGTCAAGAAAGGAATTTAGAACATTAGGAAAGGACATTGCAGTCACCCCAGCTCTGACTCCAGTGGCATCTGGGGAAGAGGCTGTATGTCCAAGTGTCATGGAGTGGAGCCAGACCTTTGGACCCCCAGTAGACCCACTGTCCTTGGGGACAGGGTGGGATGACAGATGGGTAGAGTGTTGGCCTTAATCTCCCTCTCATCCCTGATTTCCTCTCTGAGCTGGAGAAGCCAGTACATTCCTTGGCTTCCCCATAGTATCTTCCTTTCCAGCAACCGTGGGGGTGGTTGTTTCTTCCAGGTTCCTGATCCTTGTGTGGACCGTCTCCCAGAAAGCTCTCCCTCCAGCCTGCCACACTGGTCACCACACCAGGGACTTCCTGCCGCCTTTGATCTGTGCAGATGACAAACTGGGAGAAACCGAGATTGAGGGAGAACCTTCATGCGACGTCCTTGCCCCCAGCGGTCGTGTCTGACTGCTTCACTTGCCCTCTGGAAGGACTCATGTGTGAGGACCTGGGTGTCAGTGGTCCAGGAAGGCAATGGTCCAGGAATGGCCACCTGACTGCTCTGTGTAGCAGACTGTACTGTGGCCTCTGCCTGCTGGACCTCTGAGGACAGGAAGGCTGTCTCTGGTGTGGGACACCATGGGCTGACCAGCCAATATCTCTCCCTGTTGAGGGCTGTGGGTCACTGTGACACATTTGGAGGTTCTAGGTGCCACAGGAATACTTTGTCACTTTCTGTACTTGTCGTTAGATGTACTTATTTTTTTTTATTTTATTTTTTTTGCTAGCAGGGTTATTGCTGAGGTTCAGTGTCATCAGTGTGAATTCACTGCTTCCGACAGCCATGTATTTTCATTTTTTTCTTTCTATTTTATTTGACAGGACAGAAATTGGGGGGGTGATATAGAGAGGGAGAGAAAAAGATAGGTACCCATAGACCTGCTTCACTGCTTGTAGATGGTAGCACTTTACCTGCTGCAGGGAGTGGGGACTCAAATCCCAGGTCCTTGGGTATGAAATATGTGTGCTTAATTGGGTGCACCACTGCCTGGCCCCCTAGATACACTTATTTTGTTTTAATTCTTTATTGGAGGATTAATGATTTACAGTCGATAGTAAAATATAATAGTTTATACATGTATAACTTTTCCACATAATAATAAAACCCCCACCTAGATATACTTCTAATGTAGGTTTGGGGCACAGCCTGTGGTTCCAGTGGTGCTCTGTAGCACCGCCCCCTCCATTTTGAACACTTTCTGGTAGATACTGAAATAGTAACTCTCCCCTGACTGCCAGTCGGCTTCCCCACTCAGATCAGTTCTCCCTAATGGTGCACAGGAGGTGGGCAGACAGGGATTCTCACAGCAGCACTCACTGCCCCCTGTGGTCAGTGTGTGCAAGAACACTGTTTGATTCAACCAGTGCACTGAGGGTCTGATCAGAGCCTGGCCTGAAGCTAGTGCTTGGAAATGAGAGTGGGCTTTGCAAGATGTACTCTGAATTGTAAACTGTAAACTTTTCCTGAAACTCCAATTCTTCATCCATAAAATGGACACAACACTATTGTCTTGAGGATCAAATATATTAAGTCTTTGTCCACAGATAAAAGCTTTGTACATTACAATTACTGTGTAGTGTTTTAATATTTTCCCCTCCATCCAACCACCCCCAGGGTCACTCACTCTGCTGCTGGGGGTACTCCAATTCTAAGTATTTTCCACGGTGATGGATGTTATTGTTACTGCTGGGGTTTTATCTTCCAGTTGGCTTTTCAGATAGAGTTCTCCATCCTTTTCCCATTCCTTTCCCTTCTTTCTTTCTTCCTTCTTTGCTTTCTTTTTCTTTTTGCCTCCAGGATTATTGCTGGGGCTCGGTGCCTGCACTATGAATTCACTGCTCCTGGAGGCCATTTTTTTCCTTTTGTTTATCATTATTATTATTGTTGTTATTGTCATTGTTGGATAGAACAGAGAGAAATCTGAGAGAGGAGGGGAAGACAGAGAGGGGAAGAGAAAGATAAGACACCTGCAGACCTGCTTCACCGCCTGTAAAGTGACCCCCCTGCAGTTGGGGAGCCAGGGGCTCAAACTGGATCCTTGCACTGGTCCTTGAGCTTCACGCCATGTGCGCTTAATTTGCTGTGCTTGAGCAGAAGGGGATGCATCTAGAAGGGGTTGGTAAAACTAGCAGGTGGTGTGCCTCAGACTCCTACTGACTCTGGCCTCACACAGTTTATAGTCTGCTCCCCTCTACCAGGCCCTGGGAGGTTGGTCTAGTGGTCAGAGCCAGGGTTTGGTTTCAGACCAAAGATTCAAAGACTTTACCACCCTCACTACTGTGACTAGGGCGAGGTGCTCAGCCCCTCTGTGCTCCATTGCTGCCTCTCTGGAGTGAGAAGGAGAAGCTCTGTGGCACAGCTTTGAGGAGGGTGACACAAGCTTCACATGAGCACAGGATATTGTCACTGTCTCAACCTCCAAGTGAGGCAGGATGCTGACTTACTGACCTTCCTGGATTGAAGGTGTTAGGAAAATAGGGGTCAACTGCCAGGTCCCACAAGTCACACGCGCGAGCAGTGTGACTGGGCCTGTCTGCCTGAGCCCTGGCATAACACTGTGCTGCAAGTATGGAGAGTTCCAGGCCTCAGTCACATGCTCTACTCAAAGTGGGAGTGGTGTGGGGAGACACCCTGGACCACAAGGCCTAAAGGAGGGGACTATCTTCCCACCACAGCTTGACCTTTTTTTTTTTGTCCTGGGGTGAGCAAAGGCTGGGTGGCAGCAAAATAACTCAGCTGCTTTGGCTGGGGGTGAGGTGGGGCGGGGATGTGGGTGTAGACAGGGAGTGGCTGATGAGTCCAGTCTGCTGTGCTGACTTTGACGCAGCTCAGGGACATCCAAGAGGAGCTGTCTGGGCAAAGTTGGCATTGGGCTGGACTCAGCAAAGAGCATTCCCCTGTCCTGTTGCTAGAGAAGGAAATGGAAGCTGTGGAGCCATGTGGGTTGTAGGATCACTGAGTGAAGAAGGGAGATGGTTCAGCTAGGGAGGAAAGGATTTCAGCTGTGAGGAGTCAGGCATGTTCATGCCAGTAAAAGGGGTGGGGGGTGTCCAAGAGGGGTCTGCATCCAAGACCTTGGCTGGGTCGCAGAGCCCACATGTGCGAGCCCTGACTCTCTGAGGCTCAGAGGAGAGGTCATTGTACAGCCTCCCAGGCCTGGGAGCATCACTCTAGCTCTTTTAACTAATTATTTAAATGAGATTTTTCTTTGTTGATTTGTGACAGGTTTATTTATTTATTATTATGTTTAAAGGTAGATAGATAAATGGATAGAAAAAGAGACCACAGCACTGAAGCTTCCTTCAATATGATGGGTCAGGCTCAAACCTGGGCCATACACAAGGCAAAACAGCACACTATTCAAGTGGGCTATTTTGTTGGCTTTTTTTTTTTAACTTTTTAAAATATTTATTTTCCCTTTTGTTGCCCTTGTTTTTTTTTTTTTGTTGTCGTAGTTATTATTATTGTTGTTATTGATGTTGTCATTGTTGGATAGGACAGAGAGAAATGGAGAGAAGAGGGGAAGACAGAGAGGGGGAGAGAAAGATAGACACCTGCAGACCTGCTTCACTGCCTGTGAAATAACATCCCTGCAGGTGGGGAGCCAGGGGCTCGAACCAGGATCCTTACACCGGTCCTTGCACTTCATGCCACGTGTGCTTAACCTGCTGCACTACCGCCAGACTCCCTGGCTTTATTTTTTAAAGTAGTGCTTTGTGTTTTATTTATCTTAATTAATTAATTAATTTTACCAGAGGACTGCTCAGCACTACCTTATGGTGGATGCTTAGAGGATTCAATCTGGGACTTCAAAGCCTCAGGCATAAGAGTCTCTTTGCATAACCATTATGATATCTGCTCTGCCCTCTTTCTTTTATTTGATAGGACAGGGAGAAACTGTGAGGGGACAGGCCAGATAGAGAAGGAGAGACACACCTGCAGCACTGCTTTACTTATTGTGAAACTTCCTTCTGCAATTAGGGCCTGAGGGTTTGAGCCAGGGTCCTTGTGTATAGTAATGTGTGTTCTCAACTGGGTATACTATGGCCCTGCCTTCTATTTATTTATTTTTAATGGTAGAGAGACAAAGGGAGGGAGTGGTGGGGACAGAGAGACAGACAGATAGACCAGCACATTGCTCAGCTTTAAGTATTACTGAGGACTGGACCTGGGACCTCTGGGACTTGGGCCCCTAAGCCTGGCGCTCTGTGTTGGATGCACTGTCTCTCTGGCTCCAGCTCCTGTCATTGCTCCTTCACTGCTGGCTCCAAACCTCCAAACACACTCAGCTTTTTTTCTGTCTTAATATAGCCCTCCCTGTCACCTGGTACTCCTCCAGCTACTCCCCTAAGTCTCACTAGGTCTTGCAAGCAAACCTCTCCTGAGAGTCACCCAGACTTGCTCTCCTGCTCACACTTCCGTCCTTTCCAAACAGCTTCTATGTAATCAGGGAGGCCATGGTCACCAATCCCCTAGCTGGCTATTCTAAGTTGCTTTCCAGTTTGAGCTTTTTGACTTGATCATCAGTTTATTATGCAAGGACACAGAAAACTCTGGAACAGCCCCAAGGAGAGAAGCTGCTTAAAATGACTTCTGGGGAAAGGTGTGGAGCTTCCACGCCCTGCCAGCTGCTTCACTGGCTCATGGTTCCATGTGTTCACCAACCGGAAACTCCATCTTTATCTCAGCTGCCCTCCTGGCCACTCCTGCTGCTGCTGGGTCTCCAGTGCCTAGGAGAGAGGAGACTGAAGCTTCCTCATCAGTGAAGTGGGATAAGCAAGGTTTCCATTTGGGGGGCTCCCAAGATGATGGGTCTTCAAGGGGGCAGTCACAGGGCTGAGCCCCAGCACCCCAGGTCCCTGTGAGTGCTCCAGCAGTGCGAAGAGTCTTTGCTTTGATTTTCTGTTTCTTGGAGGACACTGTAGCTGCACCTCCTGGTTCTTGTCTCAGTGTATCCAACCCCAAGATCCTCACGACTGCTCCAGGCTGCTTCTTCTGAACCTGAGGTCTCACCCTAGGTGCTCTCCCCTCTCCTGGAGCTTAATTGCCAGCCATGAAACATGAAGCCCTAGCCTAGTATGATTCTGAGACATTCATCTCCACAGAATGATTTATTCTGTGTAAAGATTTGTTTTGGCGCCAGGCAGTGATACACCTGATTGAGTGCACATATTACCATATGTAAGGATGTGGGTTTGAACCCCTGTTCCTGCAGGTGTGGGGAATACTTCACAAGCCATGAAGCAGTGCTGCAGATGTCTCATTCTCTCTCCTTCTCTGTCTCTCCCTCCCCTCTCAATTTCTCTCTGTCCTAAATCATAAAATAGAAAGAAAAAAATGGCCACCAGGAGCAGTGGATTTGTAGTACAGGTACTAAGCCCCAGTGATAACCCTGTTGACAATAAAGTTTTTAAAAATAAATATTTATTTAATGAGAGAGAGAGAGAGTGAGAACCAGAGCTTGAGAGTCCAGTGCTTTATCCACTGCCTCCGCTTCCCAACTGTACCTAGAGTGACTTATTAATGTACCACTGCTCCAGTCTCTGGAGTATGCACAGTGAAGGAGACCGAGGGGTTCTTCCCGCTGAGGGGTGTGGTGGGGGGACATTTGATGGGTGTGTGAACAAATCCCCAAGGTCACTCCAGTAGTGATTATGTTGTGAGCAACAGGACCCAGGGCTGTGGAAGGAGATGTGAGGGGGACTTAAATGGAGGTGTCACTGGCAGGCTCTTCAAAGGGGACAGCATTGGAGTAGACACCTGATATGGGAGTAGGACCCAGTCAGGTTGATGGCAGGAGCATGGTGTTCCTGCAGAGGGACATTGTATGACAGGGCTGCCCGGGGCATGAGATTGGGTGTCTGAAGGGCCCAGAGGAGGCTGGTGTGGCAGGAGCTTGATGAGCCAGAGGACAAGTGCATGTCAGCAAGGCCGTGTAGGGACAGAGGCCCAGTGCCTGGACCACCTCTTCCTCCTCACAGCTGACTTCCATTCCCCTCTCTCTCACCTTCTGCACACTGCCCATCACCAGATATGGCTCATTATAGCTCCTAGAGACTGTCTCTCCATCTCTCTGACCTCTTACTGGCCCTCAGTGTCCCCTGGTGATTCTTGGCCACACATTCTCCATAGTCACCAGAGTGATCTTCTTCTAAAAGGTGTGTGCAGTCCTGAGAGGTGACAAAGTGGATAAAGCATTAGACTCTCAAGCATAAGGTTCTAAGTTCAGTCTCTGGAATCACATGTCCCAGAGTGACCATCAGGTTGTCTCTCTCCTCTTCTTCTCTCATAAATAAATAAATAAATAAATAAACCTTTGTTTTTCTATTTAAAATTTAATTGTATTTATTAATTTTTGTAGAGACAGAAATAATTAGGGGGAATATAGAGAGGGAAAGAGAGAGAGACCTGCAACACTGCTTCACTGCTCATGAAGTTTCCCCACTGTAGGCAGGGAGTGGAGGCTGGAACCATGTCCTTATTTAACATGTGCAGTCTACCAGCTGAGTCACTGCTTGGCCCATATTTAACATGTGCAGTCTACCAGCTGAGTCACTGCTTGGCCCATAAATAAACCTTTTTCAGAAACAGAAAGAATGTTCTGAAGGCTAGCAAGACTGCTCACCTGGGAAGGTGCTATCTTTTCATGCATATGACTCTGGTTTCAGCTTGGCCCCCACAATATCAGAGAAAGCTCTAGTGCTGCATTATGCATTCTCTATCTCTGAAAAAATTGGCTTGGAGTGATGAAGTCCTGGTGAAAATAAAGGAATGTCCTGTCAGGCCATTTCTCTGTGCCCTCCCACCCAAGGCAGCTTCCTACCACGCTCAGGATAGAGTCAAAGTGAGGTCCCCAATCTGCAGTCCTCGTGGGTCTCTGCCCCCTCTCCTACACTCATCATCACCACTCTAGGTCATGTCCTCCACCAACCAAGGTCCTCTGCATCTTTGCAAAGATGCTCCCTCCTCATGTCCCACTTCCTAAACAGCCATTTCTACTTTGGGTCTGAAGGGCCTTGCTTGAGGAATTCATTTCTGACCCCCCTCCAATCTAGTACCTGTCAGGATTCTCAGAGCACCCTGGGGTGGCCCCTGGGAACCTTCCTCCATGCACAGTTAATCTTCTAGGATCTATTCACTGACATCATGTGAGCTCTGTGGGAGCATTCACAGTGCTCATTCATTGGTGTCTCTCCAATGACTGTCACAGTGCCCAGCACATAGTAGGTGCTCAGTAAGTGTGTGTTGAGTGAATAGAAGGTCCAATCCAGGTGGGAGAACTTGGAGGGGAGGGAGAATAGAGAGGAGTCTCTCTGGGTCTCTCGATGTCTCCCCCACCCCAACCCCAAGTCCATCAGCCTCATCCAACAAGATGAGCCTCTCCTGACAGTCACTGTTCTGAGCTGTTTGGCCCTGATTCCCCTCCAGTTCCTGCATTCCCTCCTTTCCTCTTCTCCCAGCTCAGTTTCCACTCTGCTACAGCCTTGGGGCCTTTCTTTGAGTGCTGTGCTGCTTATTCTTACTTTCTGAGTCAGAGCCATTTCCAGTTTGCTCTGGAAAACATTTGCAGCTAAGTGGTCAGATCCCAGGTCCAGCCTCAGTGCCAGCACAGAGAGTGTAACAACTCCAGCTCACTCCAAGGTCAAGGGCAGGTACAGGTGGCCCGGGCAGATTTGGAGTGGCATTGTGTTGTAGCAGTCTTATGCCCTTCCTCAGAGGTGCCCAGGAGTAGGCAGGGAGTGGTAGACTGGCAGATAGGCAGCAGGTGCTCAGTAGGGATGGAAACCTCATAGGTCTCACTCATTCATTCAATCATTTATTCCAACCTCATTAGGAAGCATGTACTATGATGTACTATGTGCTAGACATTGAAGTAGGCACCAAAGATGCAACAGTGAACAGACAGAAATCTGAGCCTGAGGCTCAGAAGGTAGCACAGTGGATAAAGTGTTTGAATCTTCAGCATGAGGTTCTGAGTTCTATACCCAGCATCGCATGTGCCAGAGTGATGCTCTGATTCTCTCTCTTTCTATCATTAATAAATAAAGTCTTTAAAAAAAGAAATCTCTTTCCCCATGCTGCTGGCATGCTTGTGAGGCAAGACAGATGATAGGTTCTATACATAATTTAAAAATAGAGCCTGTCAGATGGTGTATTGGTTTGCTAGGACTGCTGTAACAAAGCCACACAAACCCAGGGCCTTAAAACAAGAGAAATATATTCTCTCACTTCTCTGGAGGCCAGAAATCCCAAATCCAGGTGTCTGCAGGCCCATGCTCTGTGCATCTTGTTGGGAAGGTTCCTTGCTGTTCTGGTTCCTGAGGATTTTGTGGTCCTCCCTGGTGTTCCTAGGCTTGCACTGTTTAACTCCTGTCTCTTTCTTCATTGTCACGTGGTCTTCTATAGGTCTATCTCCCAATTTCTTTCTCTTTTTTCCTTTTTCCCCCCTCCCTCCTTCCCCTCTCCCTTCCTTCCTTTCTTCTTTCCTTCCTCTCTCTCCCCTTCCTCTCTCTCCCCTTCCTTATCCTTCCTTCCTTCCTTCCTCCCTCTTTCCCTCCCTCCCTCCCTCCTTTCTTTCTTTCTTTCTTTCCTCCTTTCTTTCTTTCTATCTATCTTTCTTTCCTTCCTTCCTTTTCTTCCTCTGTACCAGGGCCTCACACATGTGATCTCATTGCTGTGGGCTGATTTTCAGAGAGAGAGAGGGAGAGAGAGAGGGAGAGAGAGAGAGAGGAAGAGAGACAACATAGCACCCAAGTTTCCCCTAGTGCTGTGGTACTCCCATGTGAAGCTGGGGTTGGAACCTGGGTCTCTCACATGGCAAGACAGAAGGCCTACCCAGAGGCCAGCTTTCTCTCTCTCTCTCCCCCCTTCTCCCTCTCTCTCTCTTTACACTTCTGAATAGTCACACAGAATCAGGATCCCACTCTATTATTCCAGTCTGACCTTATTATAACTTTAGTAATTTCATCTTCAATGACCCTGTTTCAAAATAAAGTCACATTCTAAAATCTTAGTGATTGTAACTGTAACAGTTTTTTTTGGGGGGGTGTGGGGAGAGGGGGAGTGGTGTGTGTATGAGAGAGAGGAATATATATATATATATATATACATATATATGTTAACAAGTGAGAATAAATGTTATAGAGAAAAGCAAAACTGAGTGCACAGAGTGTGCAAGGGCAAGGTTGGAATTTTCATTTTGGTCATCAGGGAAGCTGTTAAAAAGGTGACATTAGCAAACACTTGAAAGAGAGCAAGAGAAATATCAATCACTCTGGGCAAAATCAATCACTCTGGGCAAAACAATGATCAAGACTGAGAGCTTGACCTATATGCTTAAGACAGGAAGCAGGCTTAGGGAACAAGACTCTGTGATGAGGCTGGGAAGCTTCTAGAACATGGATGCTGGGGCTCTCTGTCCTGGTGGGAGGATGAGAGGCTGTAGCCCAAGGAAGTCTTGCAGGGGCAGCCCCACCAGAAAACTACTGAGGATTGAACTTCACCCAGACCAGTGAGGAGCCCAGGACACATAGCAGTGTGGTCACTGTGAGTGAGGACGTGACATAGCAGTCTCTACACTTGGGAGCAGGGAGGGCTGGGCAGCTGTCTCATGAGCTCCCAAGCCTGAGGGCTGGCTCTCTACTCCTCCAGGAATCCACAGGTGGCTAGTTAGAGGGATAGCTTCTTTCTGAGTCCGATTCCTGTTCTTGGCTGTCACCTGTCCCTGGTCCTGAACACATAGAACCTTGAGCAAGATCCAAGATGTATTTTGGTGTGGGGTGAAATAAGGGTTCCAAAGTTGTATGAAAGACGTGATTCCATCATCCCCTGGTTCTACATAGGGTCCCTTATTTTTATTCCTTGCCCCCTCTGTTCCTCTCATGGCCACCTCAACTCAGGCAAATCTGCTGCCTCAGTCTTCGGGTGACCTATGCCATTGCTAGAGGGGAAGCTTCTAGGCTTCACCCCAAGTTCATCTCTCTGCTGGATTCTCTTCTCCTGAGCAAGCATGACTCCTTTACCCCATGACAGCTGCCACCACTTGCACTTGGTAGTCTCTGTGAACCCTCCTCTGCTCATGACCTGAACCCCCTTCCCTGAAAAACAGATAACCTGGCAATAGCCAAATGCATGGTAGATTTGCCTCCTTCTGGATGGGCTGTCATGACAAGAGCTACCACATTAACTGGAAATCTTCCTGCCTGAGCCATCTGCTCAAATGTCAGCTCCATTAGAGGAGGGATTTTTGTTCCTCTGATCACCACTAGGAAATATATTTTTGAACAAATGGCATCATCCCTGAAATTTCTTATTTGATCACAGGGTGGGGAGGAGAGAGAACTATAAATGCATTAAAGCCCCTTCATTTTCTCAAACAAACGTGTTAACTCCCAGAAATGTGCTAGGACCTAAGATATGCACACTGGCATTAATCATGATCGCTGTCGGCAGGAATGAAAGATTTAGAGAAATAACAGCAAAAATTCAGGGGGACAGTTGGGTGGCTTCCAGCTGGTGCATGCTCATCTTTGAAGTTAGCAGCACCAAAGTTTTGAGAGTAAATTGAATGACTCCAAAGTGCTCTCAGTACTGTCAGTTTTCAAGACACCACTCTTCAGAGGTTTGCAGAAAATATAATCAGCACATGTTTTCCCAGCATGCAGGCTGGATGGAGGGGCAGAGCGTGTGACTGAAGATTGGAGGTGCAGCTCCAGTGTCTGGGAAGGTGATGCGGAGATCACAGAAGTGGTAGGAGCAGAGTCAGTCACTTTAAACACACAAGTGACCCCTGGCTGGGGCTATTTTCTGCCTATTGCTCTCCAATTTAGAGTTGTTTTTTTTTTCTCAAAATGCCCTTATCAGATACCAGCTGTTACAGGAATTGTAAGAGAAGTGAATTAAAATTAGAAACTATTTTTTCATTTGACAATCAAGAGAAAAAATGAATATTTTAATATTCATTAAATTAATTAAATCAATATTTTAACTATTGATGCTTGGTAGAAAGCAGTGAGGACTCCCCTTGCCCAGTGGAAGTGCTTCATCAAAAAAAAATTCTACTTAATTATTCATTTTTATTTTCCTACCAGAGCACTGCTCAGCTCTGGCTTACAGTGGGGCAGGGGGTTGAACCTGGGACTTCTGGAGCCTCAGGCATGAGAGTCTCTTTGCATAACCATTATGCTATCTACCCCCTCCCTTTATTTATTTATGATTGGATAGAGTTAAAGAGGAATTGAGAGGGGAAAGGGAAATAGATAGGGAGAGAGACAGATACTTTCAGTCCTGCTTCACCACTCATGAAGTTTTCCCCTGCAGGTGGGGGCCAGAGGCTTGAACTTGGGTCCTTGTGCACTGTAATAAGAGTGCTTAACCAGGTGTGCCACTGCCTGGCCCTGGAAGTGTTTCTTAAAGTGGGGTGCTGGGAACCTCAAGGGAGTTAGTTCATGGTGTTGCTTGAAAATAACAACACTGCCTATGCCAGGACTGAGTAGTGTTCTTGTATCCTCTCTCTCTCTCTCTCTCTCTCTCTCTCTCTCTCTCTCACACACACACACACACACACACACACACACACACACACACACACGAGGTGAAGGGCCAAGCCATGGTGCCCTCGGTGCCCTTACCACTGGGTAAAGGTGCCTGCCTTGCTATGCTTGCAGCCCAGGCTTGAGTCCTTGTACCACATGAAAACAAAAACCAGACAGATAGACACTGTGCAAATGCAAAAGGGATATATCTCAAATATTCTTTTCAGTTCATTGGAGAATCAGTAATATGTTGAAACCAGACATTTGTTCAAATGGCATTTGAAAAGCTATGTGCACATGTATATATACAGTATAAATAATATAATCATGTTATATGATATCAAATATATACATGTATATGTATGTATATATAAATGTAATGTACCATTATAGTAGTCACATTATATATAATTTGTAATATATAGTCATCAGCATCATGATATCTTGTGTAATTACATATTTGCACACAGACTGGTATAGAGTATAATCTAGCGGACTGTTGGGTTATTATGCAATAACGCAATCTTTGGGATAACTGTTCCTCCAAGCTACTGTTTGTATCTCTACCAGAGAAAATTATGGGAGGCAACTTTACTTTCAGAAACTAGAAAGTAAAGAAAGCACTTCATTGAAACATCACTTAGGAATGTCTTTTACGGGGGCCAGGCAGTAGCGCACCTGGTTAAGTGCATATATGACCATCGAAAGGACCCAGGTTTGAGCCCCTGCTCTCCACCTCTCCTCTGTATTTCTCCCTCTCCTCTCAATTTCTCTCTGTCTTATCAAGTAGAAGAGAAAGGAAAAGAAAAAAGGAAAAAAAAAAAAGGAAAAAATGGTTACTGGGAGTAACAGATTCGTACTGTCGGCCCTGAGCCCCAATGACAACTCTAGAGACAATTACAAAAAAAAAAAACATGTCTTTTGCCTACTTCAGGACTGAGATAAGTTTTCTGATAATAGATTCTGCTGAAAGCTCCCTCCTCAGGGTGATTAATGGCAGCTGAAAAGTTCCCCAGACCAAAAAACTATGTCCTGACAGCCTGCTTTAGCATCCCATCCCACTCTGTGACTAGCATCAAGCCTGCAGTATGCACAGCAATATCAGCCATTTATTAAGCACCTACTCTGTGCCAAGCATGCTGGTCAGTGCTCTACACATATAAGCTCCTGTAATGCTTATTCAAGAAAGAAACAAACCGATGATTCTGAGATCTGGTGGGGGAGCACCTGGTTAAGCACACATTACCATGCTCAAGGATCTGGGTTCAGGCCCTCAGTTTCCGTCTGCAGGGGGGAAGCTTCATAAGTGGTGAAGCAGTGCTGCAGGCATCTTTTCTTCTCATTCTCTACCCAAAATCTCTCTCAATTTATTTATATTTTACAAAAAAAGGAGGGGGGAATAAAAGACCTCTAGAAGTGGTCAATTTATACAGCAGAATCAAGCACCCAGGGAGAACCTTAGTGGCAGTAATAACAATAAGTTAAAAAAATTTTAAAAATAAAGTCATGGTCCAGAAGCTTGCACAGTGAATGACGCATTGGACTCTCATTATGAGGTTCAGAGTTTGATCCCCAGCATCACACATTCCAGAGTGATGCTTTGGTTCTCACTTTCCTCTCCCCCACCCCAACCAAATAAATAAATAAATAAATAATTTTCTCAAAGGCTTGTTTGTTAATGAGGGAAAGAGAGAATGAAATAGATAACTAGAGCATCACTCTTGCACATGTGCTGAGTTTGAGATGCCATTCTTGAGAGGCCAACACCTCATCCACTATGCCACCTCCTAACCCCCAATTAATAAATCCAAAAAAATAAATTTGAGTTAAAAATGTAAACCATAATAACAAGGGAAGCTTGCCATAGGTCAGAAATGCCAGGCTATTGTGGGGCTGCCTCTTCCTGAGTGCGTACTCTCTGGGTTGGAGAGAACTCAACTGGAGCCAGCCTGGGCTGCTACTCACTCAGCGATGCGAAGGAGATGACCCAGGAACCAAGCTTGTGGCTGTGAGACAATGCAATTCGATATTGATCAGAGAGCCAAGGCTTTTAAAGGACAAACCTGGAAATGGCAAGTTGAAAATGGAAATGGCTAGGAAAGGGGCGGAGAAAGACAAAAAGGGACTGGAAAGTTAGGAATTTCCTTAGCAACTGTTGCGAGGGTTTTAACTGGTAGGATTAATAATACGCTGCAGGCAGGGAGAGACTTGAGGGTAGAAAGAAGATAGATCAAAGGAATGGAATGAATGGGGATCTTTCAGGCAAAACAATGATTATGTAGCTAGGCCATAGTATCAGGAATGCAGGGTGGAGCAGGGGGAGCTGGCTTAATGTTTTAAGGAATGCCAGGCTCCTGGAGGCAGAAAAATGCAGGGTGCTTTGTGAGGTTCCTCACAATTTCCCAACAACTCCCCCTTTCTTTTTATCTAATGGCCATAGTATCAGGAATGTGGGGTGCTTTGTGAGGCAGGGAGTCTGATAAGACAGGGCAAACCTTTGGGGTTACTCCTGTCCCTCCTTGCTCAACCTCTCGGTAAAGAGAGGACTGACAGGATAGATGCACTCCTCAGGTCAAGCCCTGCCAGGCTCTACCACATCCTCACAATTTCCCGACAAGAAAGACAATTCCCACTTCTCAGTCAACACTGTTAGCTTTCCCACATATCCCTAGCTGTCAGGCTTTTGGGGTCTCAGGGCTTGACAATGGCCCCCACTCCTCAGACAATGTCCCAGGCTGCTGACCTCTGTCTCTAGGTCTGTTCACTTTAGGCAACAAGATTGCTCAGTCATGGTAGGTACTGGTCAAACTACAGCAAACAAAACAATCTTTTGGAATGAGTTTTCTTTGCTAAAGGAAAACCAGCCAGGCTCTACTGCGTGCCTTGTCCCACAAGCACCCTCTCTTCTGACCTTCATACTGGAGGCCTCTAATCATGCAACCTGGAGCTTCTTGCTATAAGCTCAGGCTCAGCCCAAACAGTGCTCTGATTTGGGTTTTGTAGCCCCCATCCCCACCCCATCACACCCACTGTACCCTTGGCATAACTTGACTATAGCTCTCAGCTTGCTGCCTGTCTCTCTGAGGCCCAACTGTGCTGCCTGCCTCTCTGAGGCCCAGCTGTGCTGCCTGCCTGCCTGCTCTTCCCAGATCTAACCTGATGGTCACCCCAGGGGTATGGGGGTGGCAGAGAATGGGGGAGAGACTGGTAACAAACTCTTAAGAAATGCCTGAACTACTAGGAGGCTTTTATCTGTAAGAACACACCTCATTCACCATGTGTGAGCAGTAAAGGGAGTTTGTCAGCCCAACCTACCATGAGTGGAGAGCCTGGGTGGCCCTTGGGGCTGGCTGGATGGGAGCTCAGCAGACTGAGGTACCAGAGTCTGTGGTCTCCACTGGCTGGCCTTTGGCACCATCTGCCTGACACTGGCACCCTTATGTGTCCCTACAAAATACAGCAGTTCGAGGCTGTGCCTCTCCATGTCAGTTTCCCTGTGTGCCCACCACCTTATCCGGTGGGTGGTAATGAGGAAAGTTGTTTTTAGTTTAAACTTCCTCTTAGAAGTTCCCAAAACACGTTGACTCTCAAGATCCCTCATTTCCTCACAGGGCAGCTCTAGATTCAAGAAAGCAATCCGGGCCAAGACCCCTGAGGGGACCAGAAAGAAAAATGCCTTTGGACAGAACAAATAGGGGCCTGATAGCCTCTGGAGTGGGCTTTGCAAAGGTGGAATGATTTTTCCTACAGTCTCATCAGTCTGATTTCTTGTTCCTGGAGTATGCTGGATGCACCAGAAAAGGCAGTGGTGGATCTCTAGCTCCTCCTAGCAGCGATTCTGGAAAGTCACACAGGGGTGACTGCACCCCGCCTCCCCTGGGCCCTTCCTCCAACACTTGTAATACCAGCGGCAAAAACTTCTTCCTCTCCTCTCCTTCCTGAAACCTGGGTGTTCTTTAGGGCTTCAGGCCTCAAGCGTGAGCCTTTCTGGGGGCATATTGGGCAGGGGAGGTGATCCCGAGGGAGAGAAGAGTGAGTATGCTGGGGAAGAGCTGCTGGAAGGTGGGGAACACTTCATGGGAACCCCCTTCCTTGGACAGGCCTGAGACTTTAGATGCCTTCCTTCCAGAAGTCCCAGGGAAAGTTGAGATGGGTGAGGGATTGAACGGTTCCTCTCAGAAGAAGTATTTATTTCCCTTTTATGCAAACACTTAGAAAAGAAATTTTCACATAGGATATATATATTTGGGTGGTGGTGGCTATGGGGTGTGGTGGCATAGTTTCCAGGGCTATTTCATCTCCTTCCACTTTCAGCAGAGAGGATGCCAGCCTGCAGTGGGGAGATCTGTGACTTGGCAGTGACTGGAGAATAAGCCAAAGACACAGGCCAGAGAGGTGAGATACCAGACCTTCTTTGGATGCCCAGGGACCAGAGTCTTTCATTCCTGCCTTCTGGCCTCCAGATGAACTGTGGTTTGGTAGCTCCTTTCCGGTGATCTGTGCTGGGCACTGCGCCCTCCTCCTGCCTCAGGCGCCCTTGCAGCTGGAGTGATTTGGTGCCGCCAGTGCCTATCTGTGTGGGGTGGGGGTGGAGATGCAGGAGGTCATTTTCCTGCCACTCTGCCCACTGACCCACTGCAATTGCTACTTTACTGGGATATTATGGGCTGTTCATTACCCATGCATCAGAGCCTTAGAATGACAGTGGCTTCTACACAATGGAAACTGGCTTCTCCCTCACTCTTACTTATGATTTATTTATTTATTCATTTATTATCTTTATTGCCATCATGGTTATCTCTGGATCTTGGTGCTGACACTGAATTCACTGCTCCTGTTGGCCATTTTTAATTATTTTTTCTCTTTCTTTTTTTTTTAAAGAATTTATTTATTTATGTATTTATGAGAATGATTGGAAGAGAGAGAGAAAGACCAGACATCACCCTGGTACATGTGCTGCCGAGTATTGAACCCAGGACCTCACGCTTGAGAGTCCAATGCTTCATCCACTGTACCACCTCCTGGACCACTTTTTAAAAAAAATATTTATTAATGAGAAAGGCAGGAGGAGAGAGAGAGGGAGAGAGAGAGAGAGAGAGAAAGAATCAGATATCACTCTGGTACATGTGCTGCTTGGAATTGAACTCAGGACCTCATGCTTGAGAGTCCACTGCTTTGTCTACTGCGCCACCTCCTGGACCACTCTTTTTATTTTATTTGATAGGAGAGAGAGAGAAATTGAGAGGAGAAGGGCACAAGCTTCTTGTGAAGCTTCTCCTCTGCAGGTGGGAAGCTGGGCTGGAACCTGGGTCCTTTTGCATGATAATGTGTACTCTCAACTGGGTGTACCACCACCCAGCCCTCGTGTGCTTCTCTCTTGAAACAGTACTGGGAGGAGCCGCCCTGGGCCTGGGGTCACAGCTCTTCAGGTCTTTCTTGTCTTGTTCCAGAGATTGAAAGGCCGGTT
Organism: Erinaceus europaeus; assembly: GCF_950295315.1. Classification (NCBI taxonomy): domain Eukaryota; kingdom Metazoa; phylum Chordata; class Mammalia; order Eulipotyphla; family Erinaceidae; genus Erinaceus; species Erinaceus europaeus. The sequence continues at coordinate 112,803,967 of NC_080168.1, read as the reverse complement.
TGATCCGAGCTAGCTTGCTGCACCATCTCTGGGGTCCAGACAGCTGGGGGGTGAGGTGACAGGCAGGGGGAAGGTGTCCACAGGCGTATCACCTGGGGAGGTAATCTAATTACCAATCTGAAGTCTTCAATGCTTAGCTTGAAGGGATATATACTCAGAGCTATGGTCTCTGCATCAAAAAGTTTGAGACATTCACTCCATTCCCCCCTCATATTAAATAGTGATTTGTGAGACTATGAGTTAATAGGAGGGTATATGGGCACCATTCCCTCCACCAAAGGTCTGTGTTCCTCTCCCCTGTTCCTCAGAGTGGAGGTCACTGTCAGCTCCATTCAGTTGCTGCTAGGAAAGCACCTTGATGGTGTGGGTGGGTGGATCATTTGTAGCTAGTTAGGGCTTCCCCACCTCAACAGAGGCGAGCAGATACCAAGGACTAAAGAAGGTGTCAACTCTCTCCTCACTGGGGCTTCCCACACCTCATTGCTGGCCAACTGTCTGGTGGGGAATATACTGCCTTTCACTGCAAGGTGACCTCTCAGGGGAGAGCTGGCTGCCTCTGTCAGTGAGTCTCTTGGACCAGGCCCACCTGAGCAATTCCCATGAGAATTTATGCTAAGGTTGGGGAGATAGCAACATGGTTACGCAATAAGCCTTTCATGCCTGAGGCATTAAAGGTACCAGGTTCAGTTCCAAGCACCACTAGAAACCAGACCTGGGCAGTGCTTTGGTAAAAAGCCAAAACAGCAAAACACACACACACACACACACACACACACACACACACACACTCTTATGCTAAAGCACGCACACACACACACTTATGCTAAAGCACACACACTTATGCTAAAACACACACACACTTATGCTAAAGGACACACACACACACTTATGCTAAAGCACACACACACACACACACACTTATGCTAAAGCACACACACACACACACACACACACACACTTATGCTAAAGCACACACACACACTTATGCTAAAACACACACACACTTATGCTAAAGGACACACACGCGCACACACACACACACACACACACACTTATGCTAAAGGGGAACTCTGTCAGCATCCACTGATAAGAGTTGGTCAGGTGTCCTCTTCTGCCCCCGTAGATGGTCATGTGGTTCAGTCACAGTGTCTGCTGGTCCTGGCGTGGACCTTCCCCAGACTCTGCTTTCTGTGGTTTCACAATTTAGTTCTCTGTGTGGAGCCTCACTACTGTGTCTTTCATACATGTCTCCTCCCACGCTCCCTCTGGAAAGAAGCAGGCTATCATTAATGACACGAAGGGGGAAGCAGGGTTCCTAAGTTGGCAAGGAAACACAACTCGTGGCCACGGGGGTGGGGTGGGGTGGGGTGGTACTGCTGCCATACTTAGTGTCAGTGCTGCCATGAGTTTCCCAGAAGCCAGGGCAGAAAGGGAGGAGCCACTAGGCTGTCCCCAGAAACAAAGGGAGCAGAGTAGTGTTGCCAGAGTCCTAGGTTCCATCTCCAAATGTGGAAGCTGTGCAACTCTGGGCAAATCACTTAACTTCTTCGTACGCCACTATAATATATATTTACCACCAGGGTTATCACTGGAGCTCTGTGTCTGCATGATGACTCCCTGCTCCCAGAAGTTATATATTTTCCTTTTGAAAGAGGGTGAGATGCAGGGAGAGATAGCAAAGGAGAGGTAAAGAGGAGAGATAGCTGGAGCACTGCTCTACTTCTTGTGAAGCTTCCCCCTGCAAGTGGGGAGCAGGGCTTGACCTTTTGTGCATGGTAATGTGTGTGCTCTTTCCTGGTCCCCCAACTTTTATTTATCAATGATGGAGACAGAGAGGGAGAGAGAACCAGAGCATCATTCTGGCACATGCATTGCCTGGAATCGAACTCAAGACCTCATGTTTGCAAGTCCAATGCTTCATTCACTGTTATCACCCCCACTTCACACACTATAGTGATTCTAGATGCTGCCTTATAAGTGCATCCCTTCAATTCCTTTTCTTTTTTTCAAATTCTTTTTCTTATCTATGTGTACATTTCTCTCTTGTCCTTATTTTATAAGGACACTTGTCATTGGGTTTAGTTCCCCCTTGGATAATGCAATGCTGTCTCACATATGGCCCTTAATTAATTGCATCTATAGACATTTTTGCCAAGTAAGGTGATGTGACTATCTTTTGGGGTCACTGTTCTGAGTCTTTTTTAAAGATAGATATATAGAAAGATGGAGAGAGGGTATATAGCATAGTGGTTATGCGGAGAGACTCTCATACCTGAGGCTTCAAAGTCCCAGGTTCAATCCCCTGCATTACCATAATCCAGAGCTGAGCAGTGCTCTGGTGTAATAAAAAAAGGGTGGGAGGGGTCAGGTGGTGGTGCACCTGGTTGAATGCACATGTTACTATGCGCAAGGACCCAGGATTGAGTCCCCAGTCCCCACCTGCAGGGGGAAAACTTCACAAGGGGTAAAGCAGTGTTGCATGTGTCCCTCTGTCTCTCTTCCCCTATATCTCTCCCTACCCTCTTAATTTTTGGCTGTCCCATCCAATAAATAAATAAAGATAATAAGAGAGAGAGAGAGAGAGAGAGAGAGAGAGAGACCAGGCGGTGAAACTTGGCCAGACAAGCTGGGTTAAAGGGATGGTTTGCAAATTTCTCTATTCAGGTGTATTCTGAAGGAAGCCCACAAGGTGGCAGAAAAACACCAGGATTTTATGGAATAGCATGTTATGGGCTAACAAGCGCACAGGAGGACTGGGGCGATTGCATAATAGTTATGCAAGACTTTCATGCCTGAGGCGCCAAAGTTCCCTGATTTAATTTTAGCACCAGAGCTGAGCTGTCCTCTAGTAAAAACAAACAAACAAACAAATAAATAAAGCATATATTTAAAAATTTTAAATTATCTTTATTTATTGGATATAGACAGCCAGAAATCAAGGGGTGTGATGTCTGGGAGGTGGCGCAGTGGATAAAGCATTGGACTCTCAAGCATAAAGTCCTGAGTTCAATCCCTGGCAGCACATGTACCAGAGTGATGTCTGGTTCTCTCTCTCCTCCTATCTTTCTCATGAATAAATAAATAAAATTATTTAAAAAAAAGAAATCAAGGGGACGATAGAGAGGAAGAGAGAGACACCTGCAGCACTGCTTCACCACTTGCAAAGCTTTCCCCCTGCAGGTGGGGACCAGGGACTTGAACTCTGGTCCTTGAACATTGTAACGTGTGCGCTCAACCAGGTGTGCCACCTCCCCATTTTTCATTATCTTTATTTATTCGGTAGAGACAGCTAGAAATTGAGAGGAAGGAGAAGATAGGGAGAGAGACAGAGAGACACTTGCAGTCCTTCTTCACCACTCGTGAAGCTTTCCTTCTGCAGGGGGAACTGGGGGCTTGAACCCTGGTCCTTGTTCATTGTAACAGGAAGCACTGGTTTTTTTACACACAGATTTCGTGGTTAAATGTGGATTTGAACATGTGAATTACACAAATTATTCATGAAAGTTTTGTAAGTGATGTCCAATTAAAATTATGTATCAAGGCAAAAAAAATAAGGAGTTGAAGCAAGGCATTTATTCTTTTGCAAAAGGGTGTGTTGTCAACAGTGGCAGTCAGACAGCAGCACACCCTCCTCAGCCTTCTCCCATCTTTTATACCTGACGCAGAACTGTCTTCCACCCCTGGGCTGGGCTTCAGAGCTCACAATCTCCCCGTTGCTTAAATAAGGAAAGAAGGGAGTCTGAGGGTCTCTGCTGGAGGATTAGCAAGCGTGTAAGGAGCTGACCTGAAGAATACAAAACTACTGGTCACAGGTTGTCATAGATAACAATTTATACTCTCAAGTCACAAGTTCAATCCCCCACACCACCATAAGCCAGAGGTGAGCAGCGCTCTGGTAAAAAACAAACAAACAAACAAACAAACAAACAATTTATAAAAAGAAATTTTGTACTAAACAGTTGTTCTATTCATGTTCTTTTGAAGAGAAGACCTAACCATCTCTCACCAAAGTGTTCATTTTCCTATGGTGTGTTGAAGAAATTACTTTAATAATTGCTATTAATTAATTCCTTAATTTAACCATTTGTATATTTCTGGAACTGGTGGTTATTTCAGGAATCCCACAGATCCTGGTCAACTCCTTTTGCCTTTTAATTTACATAGAGGTTGTAAGTCAGTGAGTCAGAGGGTGAGAGGAAGAGGGGGAGGCAGAGGTAGAAGTAGAGAGAGACAGTGAGAGAGGGAGAGATACCTCACTGCTCTACCTATTGTGAAGTTTCCTCTGTGCTGGTGTTCTTAAGTGCTAGTAGAGAAAAGGAAGAAACCAGAGTATACGCGGGGTTAAGCGGGTGCTCTCCAGGGTGAGCTATCTCCCAGCACTATGCCTTTAAAGACCTTTTCAGATTTCCTTTCTGTCTTGAGCTAGAAGTGGCCAGGGAAATTGTGGGACTTGAAGAGAGAGCAGGGCTTGAGTTCCTGAGGCTCCACAGGTGCTGGTCTGCTTCCCTGGCTCCTCTCTCTTTCTGATTCCTGTGAAACTATTTCTCTGTCTCCTCTGTTACACAAATAGGTTTGACATAAATAGACCGAGGACAGCACAGTGAAGGAGTCTGCCTGGAGGTGCCTGAAACCAAACTGGGAAATCTCTGTTATGAAGATCAGACTCTCCCTCAGGGCCACACTGGCTCTGATTTGAAGTTTCCTACCTCCCATTAGCGTCTGGGCTTTGCCTCAAGTCCAGAGAGTACTCTCCTGGCTTCTGTGGGCCCCTCCCCTGATGCATCTCCTGAGCAGATGGAGAAGAGCAATTTTGTGACTTTTTGTCCTCTCATGGAAACTTTGGAATTTGATTTGCTCCTACAGAAGAAAAGGCAGGCATTGGCCTGGAGATGGCTTAAGTGCTCGATTGAACATTGGACATGCTCTCTGGAAACACTTCTCTCAGAGATGAGGTATGGGGGCTTTGCCTCCAGGAACTGAGATGGGACTTGGTCTGCCTAGGGCTCGTGCCCCAGGGAGTGGAGACAGGTCGGGGTGGGGGTCGGGGGGCACTGACCTGTATGTTTAACCATGAAATCTGTGCTGGTGGACTAGTTTTCCTTTCCTTTAAAATTTTAAATTATATTTATTTATTGGATAGAGACAGCCAGAAATTGAGAGGGAAGGAGGTGATAGAGAAAAGAGACAGAGACACCTTCAGCACTGCTTCACCACTTGTGAAGCTTTTCCCCTGTAGGTGGGGACCTGGGGCTCGAAACTGGGTCCTTATACATGTAACATGTTCGCTCAACCAGGTGCGCTACCACCCAATCGCTGGACTAGTTTTCTGTGCAGAAGATTGGAATTTGCTAAATGCTAACTATCTCTGGTCTGACTCTCTGGAAGACAAATCAGGTCTTAGCTGTAGCTGAGCAGTGCTCTGGGGGGAAAAAAAATACAACTGTTGGCTTGAAACTGGATGCTTTTGTGGAAAAGCTTAGTTGAAATTATGTCTGTTCTGATTCTTGTGAGTGTACACTTGTCTGGGGTCTAACTCCTATGGGAAGTGAGCTTGGCTATTGTTCTAAGCTGTGGCCTCTTTAAAATCTGGGAATCTACAAGGTTTCTGTTTGGAAAATGTCTTTGTTTCTTGGTCTAAGTTTGGGGAATGAGCTGGGTTTCTCTGGTTGGCCTCTTGGGTCTGATCTGAGAACTGGGAAAACTCCAGGAGCTTGGGCGCACTTAAATACAGTTCAAATGTTTCTCCTTGAGATTTGAGCTCATGATGGCTGTGAGAAGCTTCCTGTTTATGTGAAAATACAGCTGCCTTTATTATTTATTTTTTTTAAAACTAGAACAGACTCACCTCTGGTTTATGGTGGTGCAAAGGATTGAACCTGGGATTTTGGAGCCTCAGGTATGAGAGACTTTTTGCATAACTATTATGGTATCTACCCCTGTTTTCATGCTATTTTGAAGATCCCCTTGGGAGGCAGGGGAGGGGCTGTATGTGTGGTCTGCAGGGAGGCAGATGTAGCTGTGCTGGTGACAGTCTGGAGAGAAGTGGCTGAGACCTGTTCTGGGTGCTGGCTTAGTTGGAAGGTGACTGAGTGGGCTGTGGCTAGGGACCAGTGCTCTGTAGTAAGATGTTAAACCTGGGCTACTTGTAGGACAAGGTTTTCTGAGCTGATCAACGGTCTGGCTCCACAGGGGCTCTTGCTGGTTCCACATTGAGGTTTTGCTCTCTTACAGATTCCACTGAAAAATAAAACATCTTGTGGTCCGGGAGGTTGGCGCAGTGGTAAAGCTTTGGACTCTCAAGCATGAGGTCCTGAGTTCTATCCCCGGCAGCACATGTGCCAGAGTGATGTCTGGTTCTTTCTTTCTCCTCCAATCTTTGTCATTAATAAGTAAATAAAATATTAAAAAAAAAAAGAAAATGAAACATCTTGGGGACATTTTAGGTGAAATATTCTGCTCAATTGTTGTAATTGTGCCTGTGCCTGGGTTTAAACAATACCAGAGGTGAATAATTTGACTTTTCTTTGGCAAGAAATTCTTGTCAAAAAGTTTATGTCAGAGAGGGGGGTGGGAAATTCTTTTTTTTTTTTCTCTTTTAAAAAAATATTTCATTTATTTACTTTTTAATGAGAGCTATAAAAACATACAGAAAGACCAGAGCATCGCTCAGCTCTGGTTTAAGGTAATGCTGAGGATTAAACCTGAGACCTCAGAGCCTCAGGCTCCAGTCTTTTGCATAACCACGATACTGTTTCCCAGTCAGAGAAAGGTTCTTAGAATCATCTTTGAGGCCATTGTCTGAGTCTTATCTGATAATCTGACTACCCCCCTGGGGGCTGCTTTCTGTGCCTGAAACAAAGAGAGATTTTGAGGCTGAGGTGGTCCAAAGTCCAAAGCTGACTTTGGTTTTTGAATTAACTTTTTTGTCTAGGGACCTTTTTTTTAAAGCTTTCCTGCCAGATAGCTTCAGATGCTTTTGATTTGTAGATGAGCTGGGTTGAGCCATGCCTCAGGGCAGCCCAAGCAGGTGTAAATAGCCAATCCAAAGTCTGAATAACTAAGTGGGTTAAAAAATGTTTCTACACAGAAGGATGAATATGGGATAATCTTACTCTCAGGCAGAAGAGAAAACACAAGTAGAACCTGAACTGGACTTGGTGTATTGCACCAAAGTAAAAGACTCTGGGGTGGGTGGGGGGAAGAGTATAGGTCCAGAAAGGATGACAGAGGACTAGTGGAGGTTGTATTATTATGTGGAAAACTGAGAAATTTTATGCATGTACAAACTATCATATTTACTGTTGAATGTAAAACATTAAGCCCCCTATAAAGAAATTAAAAAAAATGTACTTTTGAGGTTTACCTGAAAAATGTTGACCATATAATTTTAATAGTATATAAATAGTTGGTTAAAAGTTTGTTCTCACTAGTTTGCAGATAATGTATATAATCTAAATAAATCACTGGCTTTGTTTAGGAAGTTATTTTTACTCTGGAGCTATTAATAGAATTCTGTAATCAGAATTAGCGTCTGGGTGCAATTTGTTGATGACAAAATGAAACAGTTTTGTTTATTCCTTTTCCCTTAAAAGCCTCTCAGATCAGGACTAACGAAACTAAGAGCTACATTTGTACCTCTTATGTTCATTTGCCTTGAGAGAATACTTGATTTTGTACCAAGTGCAAAGAGTAAAACTATTTTGTATTTTGTTATGGTAAATAAAAAGTGGCAGTTGATAGATGAGTTTACTTTTAACAATTAAGAATTTAGGTGGTCCGGGAGGTGGTGCAGTGGATAAAGCATCGGACTCTCAAGCATGAGATTCAGAGTTCAATCCCCGGCAGCACATGTAACAGAGTAATGTCTGACTTTTTCTCTCTCCTCCTATGTTTCTCGTTAACAAATAAATAAAATCCTAAAAAAAAAAAAATATATATGTATATATATATATATAGATAGATAGATCTATAAGTAAAATGGGTGTAGTGTCTGATACATGACACTATAAAACATATTCTACAAATTCTAAAAATCTATTTCAGTTTTGTTTATGTGTCTAAGGCTTGGGCATATGCAAGTGCTACTGAGAATTTTTCTTTTTCTTTTTTATTCAGGATAATTATTTGATTTTTATTATTAAAAAAATTTATTTATAAAACAGAGATATTGAGAAGACCATACATAGGGTAAAAGGAGTATAATCCCATACAATTCCTACTACCATAACTCTCTATACCATCTGCACCTCCCCCACCCCCCAAAGCTTTTTTTATCCCTCTGGGAGTATGGACCCAGGATCATTACGGGGTGCAGAAGGTGGAAGGTCTGGCTTCTATAATTGCTTTCCTGCTGAATATGGGCGTTGACAGGTTGATTCATACTCCCAGCCTGTCTCTCTTTCTCTAGTGTGGCAGGGCTCTGGGGAGGCTGGATTACAGGACACATTGGTGGGGTTGTCTGCCCAGGGAAGTCCGGTTGGTATAATGGTAGCATCTGGAACCTGGTGGCTGAAAAAGAGTTAAGATATAAAACAGAGCAAATTGTTGACTAATCATGAACCTAAAGGCAAGAATATTGCAGATGAAGATTTGGGGTCTCTGTTTTGGAAAAAGCTGATAGGTCTATTTTAGGTATATTCCAAGGGGCCCATGACTTTACTAGTTTTTGCCTGAGTCTGACAGCTAACATGCAGGTAGACCCAGGTTATTGTCTAGGGAAATGGTATCATAGTTGGCAAAAGGACTAGAAAGCTGGATCAGGAGAGAGAGAGTAGCTCCCAAGAGAGTAGCTCCCAAATATGGTAAAAGTATATAAGTATTGTTAGCTGTAAACCCCACTGATTTGATCTGGGGCCTATAGTCAGCACAGGAGCCTATGTAACCTCTCTGTCCCTGTAGGTCTGAGCTCACATTCTGTGGTCATGGCAAGGAACATTGTAGGCTGCATGAATTTCAGCACCCATCTTCCTCTGGTGGAATTCAAATTTTTCTAGTTGAGCTTGGGAAGATACATTCCTGTTTGTTATGATGCACACCTGTAGGGCTGGAGAGAGAGAATAACAGTTATGCAAAAAGTGTCATGCTTGAGACTCCATGGTTTCAGGTTCAATCCCTGACACCACCATAAGCCAGAGCGGTACAGTACTCAGTTCTCTCTGAGTATACTTTTCTCTCTGTATTACTCTCATTAAGATAAGTAAATGAAATATTAAAAAAAAAAAACCAAAACCACACACCTGTGTATTGGTTATGTCTGCCTGTTTAACTCTCTTCCATACTGGTGGAAATTTACATCTAATTTCCCTCCTCTTTCGTGTCCTCTCCCTCCCCTCATCCTCATCCTTTTTTTTTTTTTGGAAAAGATTTATTTATTAGTGATTTAATACTGATTTACAAAATTGTAAGTGGATGGGGTATTGCTCGTTACAGTTCACCACCAGAGTCCTGTGTCGCATCCCCTCCATTGGAAACTGCAGTAGTTCCCAAGGTCACTGAGACGAGCTGATTTTGTATCTGTCTGTAGCTATGCATATGCACTTATATTCCCCTCCCCCATTTCTTCAACAGTTCTGCTTTCATTTCTTTTCTAGTTCACCCCTACACTTAATACTACTTCCAAGTGTCTTTCCTTTTTTCCTCTTCTCTCTCTCAGGTAAGTGTGCCTGGCTTCCTTTGGTGTTTTTAGATTCTCTTCCCTTTTATTGATGGTATAAAAACAAGATTTCTGGTAACAAACACTTCGGGTTTTGGTGGAATGGGGGTAGAGAGCCTTCTGGCTTGCTTCCCCTGTTGCTTCCCCACTCTGGGAGTATGGGCCGACCTTTGTTTGGGGGTTCAGAAGGTGGGAGTTCTGGCTTCTGTAATTGCTTCTCCACTGGCCATGGGCATTGGCAGTTGATCTATACACTAAGCCTTTTTCTATCTTTCTTTAGTTGGGCAGGGCTCTGGAGAGGTGAGGTTCCAGGAAGCATTGGTGAGGTCCTCTGCCCAGGGAAGTCAAGATGGAGTCATAGTAACATCTGCGACTTGGTGGCTGAAATGCAGTAAGATGGAAAGCAGGAAAAAATGTTTAATAAACAGGACCCATAAAGTAGGAATAGAGCAGATGAAAGTTGGGACCTTAAGGTGGAAGGAAACTAGGAAGCCTATATTTGGTATGTTCCTAGGAGCCTATGTTTTAGTAACCTTTGCTTGAGCTTGATAGATAATATGGAGGTGGATTAGAAATATTATCTGGGGGAGCTCCAGTGGTGCAATCGGTTAGTGCGCGGTGCTTATACAGAAATATTATCTGGGAAGGTGGTGTCAGAGTTGACAGAACTAGGAAGCAGGATTAGGGCAGAGAGTTGCTCACGAACTTAAATAAATGCAATTAACTGTTAACCTTATTGCTCTGACCTAGGACCTATATCTATTCATATTTAGTGCTGGAGTCTGTACAGCCTCTGAGTCCCTGTCAGACTGAGCTCACAGTCCATGGTCACTGCTGCGAACATCCTAGGCTGCATTCACTTCAGAACTTCAGTCTTTCTCTAGTAGGGCAGTGCCCCTACCATGGCTAGTTGGTGTCTCTTTTATTTTAAAAATATTTTATTTATTTTTAATGAGAGAGTATAGATAGTAAGATACAGAGAAAGACTAGATGGGGATTGGAGGCCTGAAACAGGGTCTTTATGCGCTGTAACAGGCGCCCTCTACAAAGTGTGCCACCATCTGGCCCCCACTTCATACTTCTTTTAAAAAGACAAATTGCTTCTGTCTGATCTACTAAAAGCGGGGACATAGACAAGACGGTTTAAGAAGAGCTCTGTTAATTCCTAGAGGAGTATAGGCGGAAGAAACACTGTTAATTCATTGATTAAGTTAAAAAAAAAATCTCCCCAGAAAGGAGGGAAGATACAAGACAGTGATGAACTCCCACTTTTCCTACATTTCCCCACTGAAAACAGGGTCTATTCTGATACTCCACATTCTTGCATTTGATTTATTGATAAAAGTCATGATTAAATTTAACCATTGCTTTTCTAAAAAAAGTTTTTTTAAAAAAATTATTTATTTATCGGTAGTTGGGCGGTAGCACAGCAGGTTAAGCGCACGTGGCACAAAGCACAAGGACCAGTATAAGGATCCCCACCTGCAGGGAGGTTGCTTCACAGGTGGTGAAACAGGTTTGCAGGTGTCTCTCTTTCTCTGTCCCTCCTCTCTCCATTTCTCCCTATCCTATTTAACAGTGACGACATCAAGAACAATAATAACTACAACAACAATAAAAAAATAAGGGCAATGAAAAGGGAAAATAAATATAAACAAAAAAATTATTTACTTATCAATGAGAGGGATAGGAAGAGAGAGAAAGAACCAGACATCACTCTGGTACATGTGCAGCCGGGAATCAAATTCTGGACCTCATGCTTGAGAGTCCAATGCTTTATCCACTGCACCACCTCCCAGACCACTCTAAAAAAGTTTTTATTGCTAGTCACAAATTTTTTTTTTAAAGATTTTATTTATTTATTAATGAGAAACATAGGAGGAAAGAGAAAGAGCCAGACATCACTCTGGTACATGTGCTGCTGGGGATTGAACTCAGGACCTCATGCTTGAAAGTCTGATGCTCCATCCACTGTGCCACCTCCCGGACCACATTAATCCCAAATTCTTAAAAGTATACTTATTAACGATTCCTAAACTGTAATTCATTTGTTACCCAGGTGTTTTTTTTTTTTTTTTTTTTTTTTTCCAGAGCACTGTTCAGCTCTGGCTGGTGGTGTGGAGGATTGAACCTGGGACTTTGGAGCCTCAGGCATGAGAGTCTGTTTGCATAACCATTATGCTATCTACCCTCCACCAGGATTTTGTTTTAACTATGAACCAGTCTGGCAAATATCAAGTTTGAAAGTAAACTAAACTAAGATTATCATCTCTGTCTCTCTAAAATGTCAAGAGGGTAATATGCTAGGCATATTTAAAGTAGAATATTTAAATTTTGTTTAGTTACAATTTTCTGTCATTGGGTTAAATCACTAAGGTGTTAAAAGACCAGAGAGTAGGGAGTCAGGTTGTGGTGCACCTGGTTAAGTGCTCACATTACAGTGAGCAAGGACCTGGGTTCAAGCCCCTGGCCCCCACCTGTAGAGGGAAAGCTTCATGAGTGGTGAAGCAGGGTTGCAGGTGTCTCTCTGTCTCTCTCCCTCTCTCTACCCTCCCTTTCCTCTCAATTTCTCTCTGTCTCTATCCAATAATAAATAAATAAAAAGATTTAAAAACTGAAAATAAATAAAGAATATCAAACAAAACAACAACAACAAAAAACCAGAGGTAAAGTGCCGGGTGGTGGCACACCTAGTTGAGCACACAAATTACAATGCGCAAGGACCCAGGTTCGAGCTCCCAAGCCCCACCTGCAGGGGGAAATCTTTGCGAGTGGTGAAACAGTGCTGCAGGTGTCTCTCTGTCTCTCTCCCTCTCTATCACCCCTTCCCTCTTGATTTCTGGCTGTCTCTATCCAATAAATAAAGATAATAAAAAATAATAATAAACCCAGAGGTTAACTAGGACAGCTGAGAGTCCTCTGGCGCCTATTTGGCCAGGCTGGAGGGACACTGGGAACAAAATGGATGTCTGGTCATCATGTGAAGTGGAGGATTGTAAAGGACTGAAGTGTGTCAGATGTCAGAGTTCAGTCGGCTTATATTCTGTGAAGAGGCCAACCTAAGAACCCCCATGATAAAAACAGGAGTAGCATATTGAGAGCCAGTGGTATAAACATGGACATCTGACCTGTCCACATCTCAGACCCTCTCTGGACAGCTAAATCCCATAGCTCCTGAGAATTCTACTCTGACTATTCTAACCTGCCATCATTGACTCTCCTTTTCTGAGGAGTCTCTAGTCTCACTGGGCCTGCACTATTTTATTTTATTTTATTTTATTTTATTTTATTTTATTTTATTTTTCAGAGCACTGCTCAGCTCTGGTTAAGCTGTAGGAATTTGAACATGGGATCTCTGGTACCTCATTGCTGGAAGTGAGTCTAATTGATAACCCTGGTGAAGTGATTTCCCTGCAGGTGTGGAGCCGGGTGCTCTAACGTGGATCCTTGGGCTGGTCCTTGTACTTTGCACCACCTGCGCTACTGCCCGACTCCCTGTTGTTGTTATTATTGTTGTCGTTGTTGTTCAATAAGACAGAGAGAATTGGATAGAGGAAGGGAAGACAGAGGGGGAGAGAAGACAGTGAAATGGAGAGAGGAGGGGAAGACAGAGAGGGGGAGAGAGAGATAGACACCTGCCGACCTGCTTCACTGCCTGTGAAGCGTCTTCCCTGCAGGTGGGGAGCTAGGGGCTCGAACAGGGATCTTTACGCCGGTCCTTGCGCTTTGTACCACGTGCGCTTAACGGGCTGTGCTACAGCCCAAATACCTCTTTTTAAATATTTTCTTTAACAATGAGAAGGATAGGAAGATAAAGAACCAGACATCACTTTGGTACATGTGCAGCCGGGAATCGAACTCTGGACCTCATGCTTGAGAGTTCAATGCTTCATCTACTGCGCTACCTCCCAGGCCACTCTCTCTCCTTCTTTATCACCTCTTCTCTCTCAATTTCTGGCTGTCTCTATCCAATAAATAAATATAAAAACATAAAGAAATAAAATGAGTGTTCTCCAGGATCTGCCACCACCAGGTCCTGCTCCATAAGTTTACATGAAGTTACATGAATTTTATGAATATCTGGAGAACATAATTTGACTTCACAATTTTTTCTCTAGTCAGATGCATTCTGCCGCGTATCCACAATGCGGCAGCAAAACACTGGAGCCCAGAGCGCTCCCAAGCATTTTGTGGAGTAAGAGAGCATACGGTTATGGCACAATGGGTTTTACCACGTGAATTGCGCAAAGTATTTGAAAAATGCTTCATTTTTATATAGGGTGTTGAAGGAGTTCTCTCTTTTTTTTTTTTACATGCATAACATTTCCCAGATTCCCATTTAACAATACAACCCCCACTATTTCATTCATCATTTTTCATGGAGGAGTTCTCTTGAAGAATCATTATTATGTATCTATGTATTTAGCCATTACCGTAATTCTGGAATTAGGTACAGCAGCATTTCACAGATACTTTTTAATGTACGTAGTGTTCCTATCAGAGAACACAGAGGGGAGAGATCCAGATGTTTCAACGTATGAACTGAAGCCTTCATGACCTGTTGCTCATCACGGCGCACCAAAGTGATAGCCTTATTATTTTTTTAGTGAAGTTCCATGTGTATTTATTAATGCCTAAATTAAATATTGGAGATCAGTTTATAATCAGGTGCATTCTGTGGCATTTTCACAAGGTGGCAGGACAACACCACAATCCAGGTAGCTTCTAAGAGTTCTGTGGAATATGGAGAACGTGATTTTTACACAGTAGATTTGATATGTGAATAACAAAAACTTTTCACAAAATGACAGTTTTTCCTATGAGGCTGTGAATGAGTTGGCTTTAAGATTGTCTATTTATTTGTTTATTTACTTTGCTGTTACTGTACCTCTGAAATTAGGCCATGGGTGGAATTCACAGATTAGTGACCAGATTTCCTCCCCTCTCTAATTTAGAGCAAGGGTGCTAATCAGATTGGGAGAAAAGGGGACACAGGAAGGGGGATGTAGAAGGAGACAACGGAAACTAGCTGTGAGGTGCTCTCATGTGTGGCCTGGGTGCCCCAGCTCCACTCAGCTATGTGGTAAAGCAGGCACTCTCCAGGATGAGCTATCTCCCAGGCTCACACAGTCCAGAACCTTTACAGGCTCCTTCCTGTCTTAAGTTAGAGTGATGTGGGAAATTATGGGACTGCAGAGGCTGGGACTGAGCTAGTGGTGGTTCACAGGTGTTAGGCTGGTCCTCTTGCTGACTCCTGTAAAACTGTCTGTCTGTCACTCAGTAATTGGGCAATAGTTCTTAAATACAAAGGCAAAGGAGAGAGCACAATGCACAAAAGTGCTTGGGAACAAACTGGGAAGCCCTTGTTGAGAAGAAAAGATTCTCTCTCAGGGATAAGCCCTGGCTCCACAGTTTCAAGAAAGGCAGCAGTGTCTCCAGGTGGGAGGGAAATCTCCTGGCCTCTGTCAGCCCTCCCTACTTGGCATTTCCTGGGCAGATGGAGCAGAGCAATTGTGTGGCCTTTTAAAATGCTTTTTCTTGTAATCTGATTTACTTTTACAAAAGGAAAGAATAGACATTGACTGTGCTTAGTGCAGGAACTTGAACCTGCTTACCTGAGGCCAAGGGTGTTTCTTGGATAAGACTTCAGGAGGTTTTGCCCTTCACTGTAACAATTATTTCCTCAGTAATTGAATATTCTAGCTACACCCTATCACAGATTATAACTTGATATCATCTTGCTTTACAAACAGGGTCAAGATCATTGTGATTTGTAACAATTGATTGAATATATCAACAAAACAAAACAAGCTAGTGTCCAGGTTCAAGCCCTCGATTCCCCACCTGCAGGGGGGCGCTTCACAAGCAGTGAAGCAGGTCTGCAGGTATCTATCTTTCTCTTTCCCTCTCTGTATCCCCCTCCTCTCTCAATTTATCTCTGTCCTATCCAATAAAATGGAAAAATGGCCTCCAGGAGCAGTGGATTCATAGTGCCAGCACCCAGCCCCAGTGATAACCCTGGAGGCAAAAAAACAAAACAAAACAAAACAAAACAAAAAAACCCAACTACTAACATAAATTTCAAGGGGGGCTTGAGAACTTTCTTTAAAAAATTAAAAAAAAATTTATTTATTTATTTATTCCCTTTTGTTGCCTTTGCTGTTTTATTGTTGTTGTTATTGATGTCGTCATTGTTGGATAGGACAGAGAGAAATGGAGAGAGGAGGGGAAGACAGAGAGGGGGAGAGAAGGATAGACAAGTGCAGACCTGCTTCACCACCTGTGAAGTGACTCCCCTGCAGGTTGGGAGTCGGGGCTCAAACTGGGATCCTTAAGCCGGTCTTTGTGTTTTGCGCCACATGCATTTAACCTGCTACACTACTGCCTGACCCCCGAGAGCTTTTTTTTGCATAGCCATTATACTATCTCTCTTATCCCAGTTGTTTCTTTTTAAAAATAATATGTTGTGGTCCGGGAGGTGGCACAGTGGCTAAAGCACTAGACTCTCAAGCATGAGGTACCGAGTTGAATCCCCAGCAGCACATGTACCAGAGTGATGTCTGGTTCTTTCTTGCTTTCTATCTTTCTCATTAATAAATAAATAAAAAATCTTTAAAAAATAATATGTTATTTAATGTATTTTATTTTATTAAAGTTATTTATTCCCTTTTGTTGTCCTTGTTGTTTTATTGTTGTAGTTATTATTGATGTGGTCATTGTTGGATAGGACAGAGAGAAATGGAGAGAGAAGGGGAAGACAGAGATGGGAGGAGAAAGACACCTGCAGACCTGCTTCACCACCGGTGAAGCGACTCCCCTGCAGGTGGTGAGCGGGGGACTTGAACCAGGATCCTTATGCCGGTCCTTGCACTTTGTACCACATGCGCTTAACCCGCTGCATTTAATGTATTTTAATGTGGGAATAAGGAGGGTGGAGACACTCCAGCAGGGCTCAGTCCTCATCTGCCGGGGACCAGCCTGGGCAGGTTATTAGGATCAGCCTGGAGGAGGAGGGGCGTCCGCGAAGAATGAAGAATGAGAGACGAGTGAGTTGATGCTGAATCAAGGTCAAGCAGACATCTCTGTCTTACTTAAGCAGAACTTTATCTCTTAAGGCTTAGATCATTAAAACAAAAATAACCAAGGTATAGATTATTACAACAAAAATCACCAAGGCTTTGGTCACTAATACATAAATCACCAAGGCTTTGATTATTAATACAAAAATCACCAAGTAAGAACAGCACAGGTAGGGAACACCTCCTGCTTTGTGCAACATTCACATTCCAGGGGCACTTTCCTCCCTAGAGATCACATCACAGTTTCCATGTCTTTTGTTATTCCTGTATCTGTGTGCTAGGCAGATGTCCTATTGATTAAGATTAATAGTCAACCTGTGTGTTTATGCCAGCCTCTTGCCCTTATGCATCAGAAGCCGTGGTTCATAGAAAATTCAAGCTTGTTATGTTTCTAGGGGCCTTAAACAAATTGAGCAGCCCATTTTTCATAAAATCTGTTCCATTGTTTGATCAAGGAGTTTTGTTTTGTTCCTTACTGAGAAGGCATCAAGGTGGTGCTGACCTGGCCAGCCTCTCTATAAAGTTAAGCTCTCTAGCTGAAATCCACCTTTCTTTTACACTCACTGTGTGACCTAGGTTCTCGTGTATTATTCCTGCATAAGGAAGTGGGAGCATAGTGGTGGGTGGTAGATTAAAAGGCCCATTGTATCTAGGCAGGTACCGTAAGTTTCCATTTATTAATTATGCTATGTAAGGTGCCCCCTCCACTGTGGGAACCACCAATCTTTCTCTATATTTTAGTGGGAATACTAAAGGAAGTGGTGTAGATAAAGGGGAAAACATTTTTTTTCCTATTGGAGTCTCCTGACAAATTCTGCATTACTGATATTACTCATTCCATTATGAGCAATCTCACAGAGTGCAATGCAGGTTTTGTCATTGCTTTTGTTATTGGTCAGGCTCTGAGCCTGGCCATAGGTAAATATTATTAAGACCACACAGAACTTAATCCCAAGCCCTATACATAGCAAAAGGCAAGATGGTTCAGTTTGGCCTGGAGAGTCAGCCGTGCTGAACTTCCTGCGAAGCTGGTACCGTGTCAAGCAGCTTGCACAGAGGTGCCTACACCACTCATCCCTTGTGCACGTGGCCTCCCGGTGGCCTGGGTGCTTTAACCTTCCTGGCTCTTTGGGAGGGTGCTTGGCTTCCTTGGCTGCCCTGTAAGCCTGATAGGAGAAATGAGAAAACTGAAGCACTGCAGGAGCTCGGGCCTATGGTAAGTACTGAACAGTTCAAATGTTTCTGCCTCTTTTGAGCTAAAATGCTGGCTGTGAGAAGCTTTCTTGTTTATGTGAAGATACAGCTGTTTTGACCAACTCCCTTGGGAAGCAGGGGAGGAGCTGGACGTGTGGTCTGCACACAGAGAGGGAGGCTGATGCTGTAGCTGTGCTGGTGGTGGGTGAGGAAGAGGTGGGTGAGACTCTAGGGCTGAGGGCTTGGTTGCAGGCTGATGGCAGGAAGGTGACTGAGTGGGGCTGTGAGGTCCCCGACAGGCCCCCTGGGACTAGAAACCAGTCCTGTGTGTTAAAGTGTTTATCCTGGGCCACAGGCCAGGGTTGTCTGTGCCCCCGTGCTGTGGTTTTTACTCTGCTTCGCTTCTCCTTGTGCCTCTAGTCCCTTTCTCCTCTAAAACAGGCTTATGGTGGCTGATTGACCTGCCTGTCTCCCCAGGAGCTCTTGCTGGTTCCACCTTGAGGTTTTGCTCTCTTACAGATTCCAATGAAAATGAAACATCTTGGGGGACATTTCAGGTGAAGTATTCAGCTCTTTTGTTTAAAATTGTGCAAGAAGATACATGCCTGGTTTAAAAATTGCAAGAGGAAAATAATAGACTGTCCTTGGACAAGTATTTCTGACAAAAAGTTTTATAAATGGGGAATCAGTGAACAGAAGCTGTGACATCTGGGGTGCAAGAAAAGTTTTTGATGCATCAGACCCAGGTTGGCTCATGCTGCAAACTTCTGGGCCCTAAATTCTGATGGAGTTTGTCTTTTGTACCATAACAGCACACCAAAAAAGGTGGAGTAATGATTAACAATTTTAGGTTTGAGTGCTTTTGGACTTTGCAAGAGGGGATGCATTAGCTATGGGGGATGAGTGGTAAAAGCTTAAAAGCTCCCAAGGCCAGGCAAACAGAAGGAAAAGGAGGAGGATTAAACCTAGAATTTATAGATGTTCTTTAGACCTGGTGCAAATATTTGTAGTTATTTTTATAGATTATTTCACTTTGAGTCAGAACCATGCTGGGAAATTGTGCAGATGCAGTCACATCTGCCATGTTGTCCCCTCAGACTATTTCCTAGTACCCGCGAGAGTTGGGACATTCTCGGAGCGCCTGTTCTGCCATGTTGTGCCCTCAGGGCATTGTCAATTCCCCGAGATAGTTGGAGTGCTTTGGTTAGTCCTCCCCCTTCCCATTCCTGTGAAAGTTATTATCCTACCCTGGAGTGCTATGGTTACTCCTCCCCTTTCTCATTCTCCGGAGAGCTACTCCCATAAAAGCCCTTCTTCTTCTGCCCCTCATTCTCTTGCCCGCTTTTCACCTCAGTGACGGAAGGGTGCGGCGCATAGCAGGAGGCGGCCATTTTGGCTGGCTCCATGTGGCCTGAACCACCCGTCTGACCCAACAATAAAGGATTGTGTTCCCTTTCTGCTCCAAACCTCCTTTTTCTGCCTCCCGCCGCCACTGTAGCAAGCGACAGAACCAGAAGAGAGAGAGAGACAGAGAGAGACAGAGAGAGAGAGAGAGAGAGAGAGAGAGCTGGGCTAGCTTGAGGGTGCTCTTCCTGAGCATGTGCTCTCTAGGTTGGAGAGAACTGGACTGGAGCCAACCTAGGCTGCTGCATGGGAGAGGGATCAGGAACTCATGCCCAGCTAGCTTCACGGGCGGGAGACAGATGACCAGGGACTCATGGCTGAGCTGGGATGCAATTGGATGCAGTGCAACTGGATGCAATGCAATGCAATGCTGGCTTTATTCATCTGCATTTATACTCTCCAGGAAGGAAGTGGTAGGGTGTAAAAACAGGGTGTGACGTAGTAGAGAGGGTGGAGCAAAAAGAGAGTGCAAACTAGTGGTGGAAAACAGGGTGTGATTAGGAGAGGGGGCAGAGTGGAAAAAGAGCCGAACCAGTGGGGATTAAAACAGTTAAAACAATGATTATGTAAATAGACCACAGCGTTAAGCAATACAAGTGAACCTAACGTGATGATCAAAACAGAAGGTCTTATAAGCAGAATTAGAAGCATACCAACGAGAGAGAGAGAGAGAGAGAGAGAGAGAGAGAGATATTCTTTAGAGTGCAGGTTTGAAGCCCTTGCCTGAATCTGGTCTGAGAATCTACTGCTGACCCCCTGGGGGCTGCTTTTTGTGTCTAAGATTTGGAGAGTTTGCCAAGTTGGGATGACCCAAAGCTGAGTTTGTTTTTTTAAAAATTTTTATTTATTGAATGGAAATATTGACAAGACTATAGGATAAGAGGGGTACATTTCCACACAATTTCCACCTCCAGAACTCCGTATCCCATCCCCTCCTTTGATAGCTTCCCTATTCTTTATCCCTCTCGGTGTATGGACCCAGGATCATTATGGGATTCAGAAAGTGGAAGGTCTGGCTTCTCTAGTTGCTTCTCTGCTGAACATAGGCATTGGCAGGTTGATCCATAATCCCAGCCTGTCTCTCTCTTTCCCTAGTGGGGCAGGGATCTGGGGAGGTGGGGCTCCAGGACTCATGGTGAGGTCATCTGCCCAGGGAAGTCCAGTTGGCAACATGGTAGCATCTGGAACATGGTGGCTGAAAAAGAGTTAAGATATAAAGCAGAGAAAATTGTTGACTAATCATGAACTTAAAGGTAAGAATATTGCAGATGAAGATTTGAGGTCTCCGTTTGGAAAAAGCTATTAGGTCTATTTTAGGTATATTCCAATGGGCCCATGACCCAACAAGTCTTTGCCTGAGCTGTACATCTAACATGCAGGTGTCCTAAATTATTGTCTGGGGGGATGGTGTCACAGTTGGAAAAAAGGACCAGAAAGCTGGATCAGGGAAGAGAGTAGCTCCCAACTATGGGAAAAGTATATAAGTATTGTTAACTCTAAACCCTAAAACTATTTTGCTAGGTACTTTAAGGTGTCTTTTTAGGTCTTTCTACTTGATTGCTTCATTTATTGACTCACTGCAAACTATTGTGCACTTTTGCTTTAAGGTATATATTTCCCCCAAACTTATGGGTACATGTACATATGCCCTCTCTCATGGGCCCTGGTTTTGAGGTTTTGTTATGAAGTGCGCCACCTGAAATGGAATTAAGGAGTCCTATGAGCTAGGAAAGATCTCACCGAAGTAATGAAACTGAAGGGTTGACATTCCATGCCTGATGTCTCTGGACACAGTCCGAAGTGAAGCATGTCTAGGTGGTACTGGTTGCATTGATTAGGCTGGGATCAGCAGATGCAGTATCAGTTGATATGAATTGAGAGAAGCATGCAGGAAAGTGAACCCCACCCTAGAGGTTTCAGGACTGGGGGAAATATGGGCTTTATAGAGAAAGGGGAAGGTTCCTGCTGTCTTAGGGTTTAAGAAGGCAATAGATAGTTATTGCTTTTTTAAAATTTCTTTATTGGGGAATTAATGTTTTACATTTAACAGTAAATACAATAGTTTGTACATGCATAACATTCCCCAGTTCCCCATATAACAATACAACCCCCACTATGTCCTCTATCATCCTTCATGGACTTGTATTCTCCCCACCCACCCACCCCAGAGTCTTTTACTTTGGTGCGATATGCCAATTACATTTCAGGTTCTACTTGTGTTTTCTTTTCTGATCTTGTTTTTCAACTTCTGCCTGAGAGTGAGATCATCCCATATTCATCCTTCTGTTTCTGACTTATTTCACTTAACATGAATTTTTCAAGGTCCATCCAAGATCGGCTGAAAATGAAGTCACCATTTTTTACAGCTGAGTAGTATTCCATTGTGTATATATACCACAACTTGCTCAGCCACTCATCTGTTGTTGGACACCTGGGTTGCTTCTAGGTTTTGGCTATTACAAATTGTGCTGCCAAGAACATATGTGTACACAGATCTTTTTGGATGGATGTGTTGGGTTCCTTAGGATCTATCCCCAGGAGAGGAATTGCAGGGTCAAAGGGTAGGTCCATTACTAGCCTTCTGAGAGTTCTCCAGACTGTTCTCCACAGAGGTTGGACCAATTGACATTCCCACCAGCAGTGTAGGAGGGTTCCTTTGACCCCACACCCTCTCCAGCATTTGCTGCTGTTGCCTTTTCTGATGTATGACATTCTCATAGGAGTGAAGTGGTATCTCATTATTGTCTTTGTTTGCATTTCTCTGACAATCAGAGACTTGGAGCATTGTTTCTCAGCCTTTTGGATCTCTTCTGTGGTGAATATTCTGTCCATGTCCTCCCCCCCATTTTTGTATGGTGTTATTTGTTGTCTTGTTGTTGAGTTTGGCAAGCTCTTTATATATGTTGGTTATTAAACTCTTATCTGATGTATGGCATGTAAAGGTCTCCCATTCTGTGAGGAGTCTCTTGGTTTGGGTAGTGGTTTCTTTTGCTGTACAGAAGCTTTTTAATTTGATGTAGTCCCATAGGTTTATACTTGTCTTAGTCTTCTTTGTAATTGGATTCATTTCATTGAAAATGTCTTTAAAATTTATGCGAAAAAGAGTTCTGCCATTATTTTCCTCTAAGTATCTGATAGTTTCTGGTCTAACATCCAAGTCCTTGATCCACTTGGAATATACTTTTGTATTTGGTGAAATACAGTGATTCAGTTTCATTCTTTTGCATGTTTCAACCCATTGTTTCCAACACCATTTGTTGAAGAGACTCTGCTTTCCCCATTTAATAGTCTGGGCCCCTTTGTCAAAGATTAGATGTCCATAGGTGTGGGGGCTCACTTCTGGGCTCTCAAATCTATTCAGTGTGTCTATTCATGTTCCAATACCAAGCAGTTTTGATGACAATGGCCCTATAATACAGTTTGAAATCTGGGAGTGTGATGCCTCCGGTTCTGTTCTTTTTTCTCAAGATTGTTTTGGCAATTCTAGGTCTTTTCTGGTTCCAAATTTATGTCCTTTTATGCTATTTTCATGTAGCTGTATTTTATAAAGTAACACCACCAGTTGCTTCCTCTAAGTATTTGTTAGTTTCTGGTCTCACATCTAGGTCCTTGATCTATTTGGAGTTGACTTGTTTCTGGTGAGATAAAGTGGTTCAGTTTCGGGAATCAGGAGGTAGCTCAGTGGGTTAAGCACAGGTGGTGCAAAGTGCAAGGACCGGCGTAAGGATTCTGGTTCTAGCTCCCCACCTACAGGGGAGTCGCTTCACAGGCGGTGAAGCAGGTCTGCAGGTGTCTATCTTTCTCTCCCTCTCTCTGTATTCCCCTCCTCTCTCCATTTCTCTCTGTCCTATCCAACAAATAAATATTTAAAAAAAAGTGGTTCAGTTTCATTCTTCTGCATGTTTCAACCCAGTTTTCCCAGAACCATTTATGGAAGAGAGCCTCCTTCCTCCATTTAATAATTTGGGCCCCTATATCAAAAATTAGATGTCCAGTGTGGGGGTCTGACTTTGTCTTTTTTTTTTAATTTAACTTTTTATTTATAAAAAGGAAGCATTGACTAAACCATAGGATATGAGGGGTAAAACTTCACACAGTTCCCACCACCAGAACTCTGTATCCCCTCCCCTCCCCTCCCCTGGTAGCTTTCCTATTCTTTAACCCTCTGGGAGTATGGACCCAAAGTCATTGTGGGATGCAGAAGGTGGAAGGTCTGACTTCTATAATTGCTTCCCCATTGAACATGGGTGTTGACAGGTTGATCCATACTCCCAGCCTGTCTTTCTCCTTCCCTAGTGGGAAAGGGCTCTGGGGAAGCAGAGCTCCAGGACACATTGGTGGAGTTGTCTGTCCAGGGAAGTCTGGTTGGCATCATGCTAGCATCTGGAACCTGGTGGTTGAAAATAGAGTTAACATACAAAGCCAAACAAATTGTTGACCAATCATGAACCTAAAGGCTGGAATAGTGCAGATGAAGAGTTGGGGAACCCTTCATTTTGTAGATAGCTAGTAGACATATTTTAGTTATATTCCAAAGGACCTGTGGCTATACTAGTGTTTTTTGTTTTGTTTTGTTTTTGCCTGAGCCTGAAATCTGATATGCAGGTGGATCCAAGTTATTGTCTGGGGAGTTGATGTCATGGCTGGCAGAAGGACCAGAAAGCTAGATCAGAGAAGAGAGTAGCTCCCAAATATGGGAAAGTAGTATAAATATTGTTGACTGTATATCCCATCAATTTAATTTGGTCTGGGGCCCATATTCAGCTTAGGAGCCTATGTGACCTCTGACTCCCTGTAGATCAGAGCTCACATTCTGTGGTCATGAGTAGGAATGTTCCAAGCTGCCCCAATATCAGGACCCATCTTTTTCAGGTGGAGCACAGAGTATGTTGTCCAGCCTCCCTTTGGAGGATGGGACATTCTCTATCATTGTTGATCCAAGTTGAGGGAGACTTTGTCTTTTGAAGTACCTTTTGTCAAGGGAGTTTCTTTCTTTCTTTTTCTTTTTTTTAGCATCCCTGTGAAATTTAAAATTTTATTTAGTTCCAATTTTCTTTCATAGGGTTAAAAAAAACACCAAGGTGTTAAAAGACCAGAGTTTAGTTTATTATTAATAATAGTTATGATCAAGCTTAATCACCATTTTTCTAAAAAGTCTTTATCATAGAGGGAATGGACATGGAACTCTGGTGGTGGAAATTGTCTGGAATTGTACCCCTTTTATCTTACACTCTTGTTAATCATTATTAAATCACTGTTATTAAAAAATGTTTATGAGAGTTCAGGTCCTAGAACAAGATGGGTTATGTGGAAAACTGAGAAATGCTATGCATGTACAAACTATTGTAAAAAAAAAAAGTTTATTTGGAGTAGGGCACCAAAGTTAAAACCCTGGGTGAGGGTGGATGTTCAACTTCACAGCGTGAAGGGGGGAGAAGGAGGGGAAGGGGGATGGGACTAGGTCTTTTGGTGGTGCAAATGGTGTTTATGTACACTCCTATCAATTTGTAGTAATATAAATTACTAATTAATATGAGAGGGAAATTGATTAAATGTCTCAAACTTTTTAAAAAAATATTTTATTTATTTATTCCCTTTTGTTGCCCTTGTTGTTTTATTGTTGTAGTTATTATTGTTGTCATTGTTGGATAGGACAGAGAGAAATGGAGAGAGGGAGGGGAAGACAGAGAGGAGGAGAGAAAGATAGACACCTGCAGACGTGCTTCACCGCCTGTGAAGTGACTCCCCTGCAGTTGGGGAGCCGGGGTTCGAACCGGGATCCTTATGCCAGTCCTTGTGCTTTGCGCCACCTGCGCTTAACCCGCTGCGCTACAGCCCAACTCCCAAATGTCTCAAACTTTTAAAATCACAGACTGAGTCTTTTTAATACATAGGCAGAGTATTTGATATATTGACTCTCTTAAAAGCTTAGTCCAGGGAGAACAGAAGCAACCGGTGGCACAGCTATATGCAAATAATGTCAAAGAACATAAATTATGGTGATGTTGCATATGATACAGCAAATCCTAATAAAGGGATATTTCAACATTAACCCAATTGCCAACTAATGTGATTATAGCAATAACTATCTATTGGCTTCTTAAACCCTAAGAAAGCAGGATGCTCCTGCTTCCTCTTTAGAGCCCCAGTCCTGGAACCTCTAGGGTGGGGCTCACTTTCCTGCATACTTCTCTCAATTCATACCAAGTGATATTCCATTCGCTGATCCCAACCTAATCAATGCGAGTACCACCTCAGCATGCTTCACTTCAGACTGTGTCCAGAGACATCAGGCATAGAATGTCAACCTTTCACCCTCATTACTCAGGTGAGACCTTTCCTTTCATATTATTTTCAAATTCCATTCCAGGATTTTCACTTCCTAACAAAATCCCAAAACCTAGATATAGAACAGGTCCCATAAGATAGAGCATATGTTCACATATATCCATAAATTAGGGCAAAATATATACCTGAAAGCAAAAATACACAATAGTCTGTAGTGAGTCAGTATAAATTTCATAATGAAATAGTATCTACTTAGACTTAGATACCCTCCTCACCTACTTCCTATTACAGTTCTCTCACTCACTCCAAAGCTAATATCATCAAAGCAAGGACTGCAGAAGTTGAATAAGGGCAAGAGACTGGCATACTTTAATGATGACTCTTTAGTCACTATCAGGCCACCCCATCAGCTGGGGCCCTATTTGGGGAGTCCTGAGATTCCCAAACAGACATAATGGGCCTAGACCTCGAATAAATCCCTCTCTCCATTGTTACCAGTCATCTCTATTAGGAACAACACAACAGACCCCTTTGTCGGCCCCCATAGGACCTTGCCATCAACTTGGATCAACAATAGTAGAGAATGTTCCATCCTCCGAAGGAAGGCTGGACAATATACTCTATGGTACATCTGAGGAAGATGGGTCCTGATATTGGGGCAGGTTGGAATGTTCCAACTTATGATCACAGAACGTGAGCACAGATCTACAGGGATGCAGAGGCTCCTAAGCTCTGAATATGGGTCCCAGATGACATCAAATCGATGGGGTTTGCAATCAACAATATTTATGTATCTTTCCTATATTTGGGAGCTACTCTCTTCCCTGATTCAGCTTTCTGGTCCTTCTGCTAGCCATGACATCATCCCCCCAGACAATAATTAGGATCTACCTGCATATCAGATTTCAGGCTCAGGCAAATTCCAGGCTAGCATGGGGGTGCCTCTTCCTGGGCGCATACTCTCTGGGTTGGAGAGAACTCGACCAGAGCCAGCCTGGGCTGCTATTCACTCAGTGACTTGAGGGAGATGACTCAGGAACAGACTCGTGGCAGTGAGGCAATGCAATATCTTTATTGATCAGAGAGTCAAGGCTTTTAAAGGGCAGATCCGGAAGTAGCAAGTCGGAAATGGCTAGGAAAGGGGTGGAGAAAGGCAAAAGGGACTGGAAAGGTAGCAACTTCCTTAGCAACTGTTGCTAGAGTTTTAACTGGTAGGACTAATAATACCCTGCAGGCAGGGAGGGTCTTGAGGATAGAAAGAAGATAGATCAAAGGAACAGAATGAATGGGGATCTTTCAGGCAAAACAGTGATTATGTAGATAGGCCATAGTATCAGGAATGCAAGGTGGAGCAGTGGGAGCTGGCTAATGTTTTAAGGAATGCCAGGCTCCTGGAGGCAGAAAAATGCAGGGTGCTTTGTGAGGCTTCTCACACTTTCCTGACAACTCCCCCTTTCTTTTTATCTAATGGCCATAGTATCAGGAATGTGGGGTGCTTTGTGAGGCAGGGAGTCTGATAAGACAGGGCAAACCTTTGGGGTTACTCCTGTCCCTCTTTGCTCAACCTCTCGGTAAAGAGAGAGACTGACAGGATAGATGCACACCTCAGGCTCTACCACATCCTCACAATTTCCCAACAGGCAAAGTCAAAACAAAACAAAACAAAAACCCTAGTATAGCCACAGGCCCTTTGGAATATAACTAAAATACATCTACTAGATATCTACAAAATGAAGGGTTCCCCAACTCTTCATCTGCACTATTCCAGCCTTTAGGTTCATGATTGGTCAACAATTTGTTTGGCTTTGTATGTTAACTCTATTTTCAACCACCAGGTTCCAGATGCTAGCATGATGCCAACCAGACTTCCCTGGACAGACAACTCCACCAATGTGTCCTGGAGCTCTGCTTCCCCAGAGCCCTTTCCCACTAGGGAAGGAGAAAGACAGGCTGGGAGTATGGATCAACCTGTCAATGCCCATGTTCAATGGGGAAGCAATTACAGAAGCCAGACCTTCCACCTTCTGCATCCCAGAATGACCTTGGGTCCATACTCCCAGGGGGATAAAGAATGGGAAAGCTATCAGGGGAGGGAGTGGATACGGAGTTCTGGTGGTGGGAATTGTGTGAAGTTGTACCCTTCATATCCTATGGTTTGGTTAATGTTTCCTTTTTATAAATAAAAAATTAGATAAAAAAATGTTTATGTTGCTGGTCTGAGGATAGGAGAGCACTCTTTCAGTCCCTCCCCTGGTTTAAAACTGCCTGGAGTGAAGCTGGTTAATTGAAAAACCCAGTGTTTCTTTGTAAAGAGCTCAACTGCCCCCAGAGCCCCCAGTCAGCAGAGGACTGGCAGGTCTCAAACCTGACAGCTGAGGTATTGAAGGTCTCCTCTGCACTATGTCCATGATGGTTTCATGTAGGAACCTGGGGTTTAATCATCTGCCTTCAGACATGGTAAAGTGTGCACCCTACAGGGTGGGTGCATTAGCACACAGCCTAGGCTATTGTGTTTTATATGGAGTTGCATGCAAATTGATGAAGAGCTAAAAACTATGTTGGGATTTGGCTAATTCCCCTCTATCCTGGTGCATTCTGGGGCATGTCCACTAGGCGGCAGCAATACACAGAATCCAGATGGGTTCTAATCATTTTGTGGACTGATGGAGACCACTGGATTGTCACAAAGCAGATTATAACCATGTGAATTGCACAAAGTATTTAAGGCGGTTCATTTATACTATGAAGTGTTGAAGGGGTTAATTTTCCAAGTTGTTGTTAGGTGCATATTTATGTATTTAGCCATTACCATAATTCTGGATTTATATGCCGCATCTTCCAAAGATGCTGATGGACTACTTCCTTATTTATTTTAGACACAGGGTTCGAGTAAGACTGGGAGAGCATATGAGACAGAGAGAGGATATTGAATGAGAGAGAGCAAGAGCGAGGCCAACATATTTTTTAGCTCTTCATCAATTTGCATGCAACTCCATATAAACGCAGTAGCCTAGGCTTGGTGCTGGTGCGCCCTGTAGGGTGAACATTACCATGTGTGAAGGCAGCACGGCTCTGCCTCTTGTGCAGGTGCCCTCTCTGTGGCTGTGAGGTCAAGCGTGTGATCTCAGACTTTCCTGACATGCTCTCCACCACTGGACATCTATGAGATCGCACTATGATTTTAAATGAAGTCCCATGTGTTTTGATTAATGTGTAAAGAACACATGAGGATTTCAGCAATTTCTCTCTGTTCAGATGCATTCTGCAACGTGTCCATAAGGCGGCAGCAAAACACCATTATCCAGGATGTGCTTACTGATTCTGTGGATTCTGGAGAGCAGCACAGTGCATTTAAAAAAAAAAATTATTTATTTATTACCTTTTGTTGCCCTTGTTGTTTCTTTTTATTGTTGTAGTTACTATTGTTGTCGTCATTGTTAGATAGGACAGAGAGAAATGGAGAGAGGAGGGGAAGACAGAAGGGGAGAGAAAGGTAGACACCTGCAGACCTGCTTCACCACCTGTGAAGTGACTCCCCCGCAGGTGGGGAGCCGGGGGCTCGAACCAGGATCCTTCCACCGATCCTTGCACTTTGTGCCACCTGCGCTTAACCTGCTGCGCTACCGCCCCACTCCCAGCACAGTACATTTTTACAGGCAAACTCCACAAGGTAGTCAAGAATGAGGTTTTATACCATGGCGTGTGGTGTGAATATTTTTAAAGAGTAGTTAGTTAATTAAAGTAATATGTTAATTTCACTATTACTGCATCTCAGTAATTAGGTGTCTCTGGGATTACACAGACCCTGATGGACTTCTTCAAACTCTTACTCAGGGAGAGATTGAGTGTCAAGAGGGGACAGAGGAAGGCAGATGGAGAGAGAGAGAGAGAACTTGCACAAGAAATTCCTGACAAAAATTGAGTCAGAGAAAGAGATAAACAGAAACACACACACAACTCTTTCTCTCTCTCTCTCTCTCTCTCTCTCTCTCTCTCTCTCACACACACACACACACACACACACACACACACACACACACACACACACACACACACAGAATATCATTCCTTAGAGTGCAGGTTTGAGGCCATTGCCTTAGTCAGGTCTGAGAATCTATTGCTGACCCCCTGGGAGCTGATTTTTGTGGCTGAAACTATGACAGCTTTCAAAGCTGGGGTGACTGATAGCAGACATTGTTTTTTGAAGTAGTATTTGTCAAGGGAACTAACCAACCTTCCTTGCTTCCTTCTCCCCTCCTTTCCTCCCTTCCTCCCTTCCTCCCTTCCTCCCTTCCTCCCTTCCTCCCTTCCTTCCTTCCTTCCTTCCTTCCTTCCTTCCTTCCCTGCCTGTTTGCTTCAGGCAAAGTTAATGTGAAAGTAAATGAGCTGGATGGAGTCATGGCCTCAGGGCAGGGCACGCAGGTGTAAATAGCCAATCCAAAACAAGATTTAGTAACGAAGTGGGTTCAGAAATGTTTCTACTTTTAAGGTTTACTTAAAAAGATGTAGACTCATGGTCTGGGAGGTGGCTCAGTGATAGTGCTTTGAACTCTCAAGCATGAGATCCAGAGTTCGATCCCGGGCAGCACATGTGCCAGAGTGATGTCTGGTTCTTTCTCTCTCCTCCTATCTTTCTCATAAATAAATAAAATCCTGAAAAAAAAAAAGATGCAGACTGTTAGGTCCAGTTATCCAAGGAAGACACCAAGAGATGAGAGTGATGCAAAAATCACAGAGTCTTTCTCACTAGCCAGGCAGGGCCGTGACGCCAAGAAGCTGACAAAGCCACCTCAAGTGTTCGACCCCAAACCCCAGCACACGAGGAGATACATAGGGGATGGGGTACATAGCATACATGACAAGCTTAGCCTTATCTTCTTTACACATGGGGGGGGGATGTGGAGAAATGTTTGCCTTTCTTAATGCTCAGCTTATCTTTGTTCCTGTTGACTCAGGGCCATGGGTTCAATCTCCAGTAACCATCCTGATTTCCAGGACCTGTTTTTCTTGAAACTGGAGCCTATCTCATTTCTGTAGTTTTTGGAGCCTGTCATGGAGTCACTGCAGTCTGCATCCTTCAAGATTTTGTTTATTAATGTTATAAAAAAGTTGGCTATATGTCTGTTCTGACTATGTTGCAAATAACTCAGATAATACCCCCAAAATACTAATACAATTCTGTAATTAGGTGAAAATTGTTGATGGAAAAATGAAGCAGTTTTGTTTATTTCCCCCTGAAAAGCTTCTCAGATCAGGACTAACAAAAATAAGAGCTGCATTTTTATATCTCATGTTCCCTTTGTCTGAGACAATAATTGATTTTGTACTAAGCTCTATGAGTAAAATTATTATTATTTGTTGTTGTTTTAATATGTATATTTATATATATGTTTTATTTGTCAATGAGAAATATAGGAGAAAGGCAGAAAGAACCAGCCATCACTCCTGGTACGTGTGCTGCCAGGGATTGAACTCAGGACCTCATGCTTGAGAGTCCAATGCTTTATCCACTGTCAAGCTCCCAGACCACAGTAAAATTATTTTGTATTTTGTTATGGTAAATAAAAAGTGACTGATAGATGAATTTACTTTTAACATTTAAAAATTTAGATCTATAAGAAGGATGAGTGTAGTATGATAAATATCACTGTAAGAACAATTCCTCTCCAAATTCTAAAAAATGTGTTTCAGCTTTGTTAGTCTTATCTACTTGTCTAAGGCTTGTGTATCTGTGAGTGCCACCGGGAGTTCAGATTTTTCTAGTTAAGCTTGGGAGGATGCATTCCTGTTTTGTTATGATGCACACCTGTAGGGCTGGTGTGAGGGCATAATGGTGGGCAGTGGTAGATAGCATAATGGTTATGCAAAGAGATTCTCATGCCTGAGTCTACAAAGTCCCAGATTCAATCCTCCTCGCACCACTATAAACCAGAGCTGAGCAGTGCTCTGGTAAAAAACAAACAAACAAACAAATAAACAAACAAACACCAGTGGCTATGCAAAAAGATTGGTACCAGTATTCGTGAGAGCCGAGCAGTGCTCTGTTCTTTCTCTGCATATATTTCTCTCAGCATCACTCTCACTTAAATAAGTAACTGCAATATTACAAAAATGCACACCTTTGTATTGGTTATGTGTACCTGTTTGATTTCTTTCCATACCAGTGGAAAATTTGTATCTGGTTTCTCTTCTTTTTAAAATATTAGCTAATCAACTTATTTAATGGGAGAGATACATTGAAAGGTATTGTTCAGCCCTGACTTACGGTGGTTCTGGGGGTTGAACCTGGGACATCATAATGGTTATTGCAGAACCATTATACTGTCGCCCCAACCCTGTTTTTCTGACTCTTAAGGCATGCTTTGTCTCTCTCTGTTTTAATATTTTATTGAATCTGTTCAACGCTTGATGTCTCGTCACCCAGTCTGGTCCCCTACGCCTACACTGAACTTCTCTGTTCCAGTCTCTTGGAAACAGAGCTGGCAGTCAGCTGAGGTAAAGAACAAACACCTCATCACAGACCCCTGCAAGCGTCAACCCGGCTTTGACCTAGCACGTTATGATTGGTCCCTCCTCAATTGCTATCGAACAGGCCATGGCCAGTGCGCCGCTATGTTCCATCGCTGGGGAGCCAGAGACGACCTGAACTGCCCCTGCGGCTACAGACAGACTATGACCCACATAGTCAACGACTGCCACCTCTCCAGATTCAAAGGAGGTCTCGAAACTTTACATCAGGCTCAACCTGACGCTGTTGACTGGCTACGGAAGAAGGGCAAACGCTAGAAGAAGAATATTTTATTTATTTACTTATTTGATAGAAACAGATAAATTGAAAGTGAAGAGTAAGACAAGGAAAAAGAGAGACCTGCAGTGCTGCTTTACTGCTTGTGGGGACCTGAGGCTTGAACCAGGGTCCTTATTCACCATAACAGGTGCCCTCTGTGAGGTGTGTCACCACCTGGCCCCCACTTTACGTTTCTTATAAAAAGTTCTGACCAGCTAAAAGCAGAACCATAGGCAAGATGGCTTGTGAACAGCTAGAAAAGTACAGGCAGAGCAAATACTGCTAATT
Source organism: Erinaceus europaeus (assembly GCF_950295315.1). Lineage (NCBI taxonomy): Eukaryota > Metazoa > Chordata > Mammalia > Eulipotyphla > Erinaceidae > Erinaceus > Erinaceus europaeus. The sequence continues at coordinate 112,771,275 of NC_080168.1, read as the reverse complement.
TATTGATCAAATTAAAAAAAAAAACACTCCCAAAAGGGAGGGAAGATACAAGTTAGAGATCAATCCCCACTGTCCATTTCACCACTGAAAACAAAGCCCTATCTGATACTTCTAATTTATGTGTTTAGAGTATTATATATAGTCATGATTAAGTTTAACCATTACTTGTCTAAAAAGTTTTTATGCTAATCAAATTATTTTATTTTTTATTGTCACTAAGGTTGTTTTTGGGGTTTGGTGCTGGCACTAAGAATCATGGCGAGCTGGCCTGTCATCAGAACCAGCAGCAGCTCTCCTCCAGGACTTCCATCTCCAACAGGCTCTGAAGAGAGCCTCGGAGCCGCTCGGCATTGGCAGCCTCAGATGCGTGTTACCTGAGGATTCTAGGACGCTGGCAAAACTCAGAGGAGTGAACACACAGCAGAGGATCTTCCACTTCTCCCAGTTCTGGAGAACCAGGACTCTGACAGGTGTGTCCTCAGAGAAACTCCTCCCTGCACAATGTCCTTTGCGGTCTCCCCTGGCAGAGCTCCAAGCAGAAGCCAGCTGCCCTGTCTGCCTGGGGTACCTGAGAGACCCGGTGACTCTGGGATGTGGGTATAGCTTCTGCAAAGCCTGCATCCAACAGTGCTGTCATGGGCTTGGGGATTTCGTCCTCTGTCCTGTGTGCCTCCACCACTACCCTGGCAGGGAAGTCATGAAGAACACTCCATTATGTAACATTTCTGATATTGTTGAGCGGACTCCCTCTGTGGTGAAGGGGCTGGGGAGAAGAGAGGAAGAGAGGGGCTGTGTGAGAGGCTGCATGTGCTCTGTGAGGACGACCCGCAGCTGCAGTTTTCCCAGTGCAGCTTCTACGAGCACCAGGATTTTTTTTTTTTGCCTCCAGGGTTATTGCTGAGGTTCAGTGCCTGCATTATGAATCCACTGCTCCTGGAGGCCACTCCCCCCTTTTGTTGCCCTTGTTGTTGTAGCCTTGTTGCGGTTATTGTTGTTGTTGATGTTGATGTCGTTCATTGTTGGATAGGACAGAGAGAAATGGAGAGAGGAGGGGAAGATAGAGAGGGGGAGAGAAAGATAGACACCTGCAGACTTGCTTCACTGCCTGTGAAGCGACTCCCCTGCAGGTGGGGAGCTGGGAGTTCGAACCAGGATCCGCAGGCCTGTCCTTGTGTTTCACACCACGTGTACTTAACCTACCGCACTACCACCCAACTCCCCAATCTGTAGTCTTATGATGGGGCCTGAACACTGTGTCTACTGAAGGAGTGGACAAGGGTCCAGGGCATCAGTCAGATGAGGCGATGGGGTGGAGTCTGTGACCTCAGATGTTAGATCGTCATTTCCACTATTGACAACCCCCCACAATTGTTCCATTAAAAAAAGGTTTATTTAAAAATTTTTGTTACTGGGTGAGAGAGAATAAAAGGGAGGAGGAGACACCCGCTACTCTGCTTTACAAATGAAACTCCCACCCTGCAGGTGGGGGTGGGTCTTGAACTCAGGTCTTTATGCCTAAGAAAGTGAGTGTTCTACATGTCGGAGAGTGATGTCTGGTTCTTTCTTTTGCTCTCTCCTTTTGTCCCTCTCATTAATAAATAAATAAAATATTAAAATGTAGAGTTTGTGTTGTACAATGTGTGCCATCACCTGGCCCAACCTATTTTTTTTCTTGAAGTTACATGTACATTCTTGTGGTCTGGGTGGCGGTGCAGTGGATAAAGTGTTGGACTCTCAAGCTGTGAGGTCCCGAGTTCAAGCCCCGGCAGCACATGTACAGCACAGAGTGGTGTCTGGTTCTTTCTCTCTCTCCTCCTACTACCCTTCTCATTAATAAATAAATAAAATGTTTTTAAAAAGTCACATGTACATTCTTTATATCTAAAGAACATTGGGATTTTATGCTTTTCTTTCTATTCAGATGCATTCTGTATCCTGTCCACAAGGTGGCAGCAAATCACCAGACTCTAGGCCATTTTTAAGCATTTCATGGACTGGGGAGCACAGGTTTGTCACATAGTAGATTTTACCGTGTGAGTTGCACAAAGTAGTCAAGAAACAATTCCTTGGTACTATGTAGAACTGAATAAATTGACTTAAAAAAACTGTTAGTACTTGTCTCCTAATATATTTAGCCATTACCGAAATTCTGGAATTAGGTGTGCAGATCATAGATTCTCACGGAATTTTTTCTCTTAATGTATACAGAGAGTTTGAGTCGGAGGCAAAGGAGGAGAGATCGATGTAGAAGGACAGAGATGAGTGAGAGAGAGAGGGAGATGGGGTTGGGAAGAGAAGGAAAGACACCCCAACATGGTTCCTCTTGTGAAGCTTGCCCTGTGTCCGTGTTTTCAGGTGATGGCCAGAAGCTGTAACATGTGATCTCAGAATTTCCAGATCTACTCTCCCCTGCTGAGCCACCTTGGCAGTTGACCTATTACTCGCCAAATGAATTTCCATTTATATTTAATGTGTAAAGAATACATTGGGTATTTAGAATTTTTTTTTAAATCTACCCATATGCATTATGCAACATGTCCACAAGGTGGCAGCAAAAACACCATGCTTGAAAGCATTCGTGGTGTGTGAGCACCAGTTTTTTACATCATAGAGTTTAACATGTGAATCGCACAAATAATCAGGAAACGATTCTGATTCCCGCCACTTGTGCACGAACAGACTTTTAAATCAGTTAATCCCTCATAACTGTTTATGAGGATTTAGGCTCCTGCAGATTTCCACAGATGTTAATTAACTCTTTTGCCTTTTAATTTAGATGAAGGGAAGGAAGGGTGAGAGAGATAGGGAGAGAGAGACAGAGACACACAAACACAGAGAAAGCAGAGGGAGGTGGGCATAGAGTCAGAGAGGGAGAGGGGGGAATGAGAGGAGAGACACCACAATACTTCACCTCCTGTGAAAACTTTGCTGTGCAGGTTGTCTCATGCGATGACTAGGTGCACAAACCCTGGCCCTCAGATTTCTAGGCCTGCTTTCCACAGTTAATCCACCTCTCCGGATACGCTAATATTTTTCTAGGTGAAGTCCCATGTGTGTTCTTTAATATCAAAAGAATACATTGGAAGCTTTCTAACTTCTTTAGATTTGGACGCATTCTGTGGTGTGTCCACAAGGTGGCAGCAAAACTCAAGAATCCAGGTTGTCCTAAGCATTTTGTGGACTATAGAGAGCACAGATCTGTCACACAGTGGATTTCACCACGTGAATTGCATAAAGTACCTATGACTCAGTTCATTTCTATGTGAAAAGCTGAAGGAATTGACTTTAAGATCACTATTATGTGTCTATGTACTTAGTCATTACCATATTCTTTGGAATTAGGAGCAGCAGGATTCCACAGATCCTGGTGGACTCCTTATTCTACTAATTTAGAATTGGTTTCAAACCAGAGAGGGAGAGAGGCAAGTGGCTGGACAGGGGTGGAGGGGAGACACAGAGAGACCACAGCATATCTCTTCCACCTCTGTGCAGGTGCTCTCTAGTGGTGTCTAGGTGTTCAAACTTGTCGTCAGACCTTCAAGACCTGCTCTTCACCACTGAGCCTCCTCCCTGGTCTCAATTAATTTTTTTTTGCCTCCAGGGTTATCACTGGGTCTTGGTGCCTGCACTACAAACCCACTGCTCCTGGAGGCTATTTTTCCCTTTTGTTGCCCTTGTTGTTTATTGTTATTGTTGTTGTTGTCATTACTGTCATTTTTGTTGGATAGGACAGAGAGAAATCCAGAGAGGAGGGGAAGATAGAGAGAGGGAGAGAAAGATAGACACCTGCAGACCTGCTTCACCATCTGTGACTCGACCCTCTTGCAGGTGGGGAGCCGGGGGCTCGAACCGTGATCCTTAATAAGCTGGTCCTTGCACTTTGCGCCATGTTCGCTTACCCTGCTGCGCTAACACCTGACCCCCTCCTTAATTAATTTTTAAGTGAAGTTACATATATATATTTTATTATCTTTATTGGATAGAGACAGTCAGAAATTGAGATGGTAGGGGGAGATAGGGAGAGAGAGAGAGAGAGAGAGAGAGAGACCTACAACCCTGCTTCACCACTTTGCAAAGCTTTCCTTCTGTAGGTGGGAACCAGGGGCTCAAACCTGGGTCCTTGTTCATTGTAACGTGTGTGCTCAATCAGGTGCGCCACCACCTGGTCCCTATATTTTTCGATGTGTAAAGACGACTTTTGGAGCTCAGGAATTCCTCGCTATTCAGGTGCATTCTGCATCTTGTCCACAAGGTGGCAGAAAAACACCACAGTCCATATCGTTCCTGCTCAGTCTGGGGACTATGAGGAGCACAGGTGTTTTACATCACGGATTTCAGTGAATGGCACAAAGAATCAGGAAGTTACTCTGATTCCTGCCACGTGTGGCATGAGCGGACTAAAAAGATTTAAAGATATTTTATTTACTATGCATTGGCTAGAGACAGAAATCAAGAAAAGGGGAGATAGAGAGGGAGAGAGACACCTGCAGCTCTGCTTCACCACTCACAAAGCTTTCCCCCTGCAGGTGGGCACCTGGGGACTTGAATCCGGCTCCTTGAGCAACACAACATGTGAGCTCAAACAGGTGTACCACTGACCAACCCCAAGTAGGCTTTTTAAAAAAAATTTTTATTTATTGGATAGAGACAGCCAGAAATCAAGGGGGGAGAGATAGAGAGGGAGAGAGACAGAGAGACACCTGTAGTTCTGCTTCACCACTCACAGACTTTCCACCTGCAGGTGGTGACCGGGGGCTTGAACCTGGCTCCTTGTGCACTGTAACATATGTGCTCAACTAGGTGCACCACCACGACCTGGCTCGCTCTTGTAAATTTTAAAAAATACTTTACTTATTTTTAATGAAAGAGACACAGAGAGGGGGGCCAGGTGATAGCACAGCGAGTTAAGTGCACATGGTGCGAAGTACAAGGACCGGCGTAAGGACCCCAGTTTGAGCCCCCGGCTCCCTACCTGCAGGGGAGTTGCTTCACAGGCGGTGAAGCAGGTCTGCAGGTGTTTAATCTTTCTGTCCCCCTCTCTGTCTTCTTGTGAAGCGACCCCTCCTGCAGGTGGGGAGCCAGGGGGGGCTCAAACCGGGACCCTTACTCTTGTCCTTGAGCTTTGTGCCACATGTGCTTAATCTGCTGCACTACTGCCCGACTCCCCGAATAGGCTTTTAAATCAGTTAGTTTCCTACAACTGTATCCCAGGATTTAGGTATCTGCAGGATTGCATAGATTCTGTTTGACTCCTTTTGCCTTTTAATTTAGATAGAGAGATGGAGAGAGAGAGAGAGAAAGAGAGAGAGAGAGAGAGAGAGAAAGAGATTTAACAGGGGTGGATGGGTGTAGACAGAGAGAGAGAGATTTAACAGGGGTGGGTGGGTGTAGACAGAGAGAGAGAGAGAGAGAGAGAGAGAGAGAGAGAGAGATCATGTAACTACTCCACCTCTTGTGAAGCCTTTGTTGTGCAGAATCTCTCATGTGATGACTGGGCTCTTGAACCCTGGACCTCAGACTTCTAGGCCTGCCCACAACTGAGCTACCTCCCTGAGTATCTGTTATTTTTCTTTGTTAAAAATTTATTTATTATTGATTAGAGACAGAGAAATTGAGAGGGGAGGGGAAAACACAGAGAGAGAGAGAGAGACAGAGACAGAGAGAGACACTGGCAGCCGTAGTTAATCACTCATGAAGCTTTGCCCCTGCAGGTGGGAACCAGGGGCTTGAACCCAGGTCATTGAACCTAAGTCCTTGTGCACTGTAATGTGTTCACTTAACCAGGTGCACTACTGCCTGCCCCCCCTGTTGTTTTTCTTTTTCTTTTTTTTAAAATTTCTTTATTGGGGAATTAATGTTTTACATTTGACAGTAAATACAATAGTTTGTACATGCATAACATTTCTCAGTTTTCCATATAACAATACAACCCCCACTAGGTCCTCTGTCATCCTTTTTGGATGGGGTTATTTGTTTTCTTGTTGTTGAGTTTGGCATACTCTTTATATATTTTGGTTATTAAAATCTTGTCTGATGTATGGCATGTAAAGATCTTCTTCCATTCTGTGAGGGGTCTCTTGGTTTGGGTAGTGGTTTCTTTTGCTGTGCAGAAGCTTTTTGATTTGATGTAGTCCCATAGGTTTATGCTTGCCTTAGTCTTCTTTGTAATTGGATTCGTTTCATTGAAGATGCCTTTAAAATTTATGCAGAAAAGAGTTCTGCCAATATTTTCCTCTAAGTGTATGATAGTTTCTGGTTTAACATCCAAGTCCTTGATCCACTTGGAATTTACTTTTGTGTTTGGTAAAATATAGTGGTTCAGTTTCATTCTTCTGTATGTTTCAGCCCATTTTTTCCGACACCATTTGTTGAAGAGACTCTGCTTTCCCCATTTAATATTATGGCCACCTCTGTCAAAGGTTAGATATCCATAGGGGTGGGGGATTACTTCTGGGCTCTCAGTTCTATTCCACTGGTCAATGTGTCTGTTCATGTTCCAGTACCAAGCAGTTTTGATGACAATGGCCCTATAATACAGTTTGAGATCTGGGAGTGTAATGCCTCCAGTTCTGTTCTTTCTTCTCAAAATTGTTTTGGCAATTCTAGGTCTTTTCTGGTTCCAGAGAAACATTTGCAGCATTTGTTCTATTCTCCTAAAAATATGGTTAGGATCTTGATAGGGATAGCATTAAATCTGTATATGGCTCTGGGTAGTATATTCATTTTGATTATGTTAATTCTTCTAACCCATGAACATGGAATATCTTTCCACTTCTTTGTCTTTTTCAATTTCCTTGAGTAGTGACTCATAATTTTCAGTATACAAGTCTTTCACTTCTTTGGTTAGGTTTACTCCTAGATATTTTATTGTTTTTGTTGCTATAGTAAAAGGAATTGATTTCTGGATTTCATGTTCTTCTAACTTAGTGTTTGCATAGAGGAATGCCACTGACTTTTGAATGTTAATTTTGTAGCCTGACACCTTACTGTATTGCCTGATGATTTCCAAAAGCTTCTTGCTGGATTCTTTAGGTTTTTCTATGTATACCATCATGTCATCTGCAAATAGGGAGAGTTTGACTTCTTCTCTTCCAATCTGCATCCCTTTAATTCCTTGCTCCTGTCTGATTTCTAAGGCAAGAACTTCCAACACTATGTTGAATAGTAATGGTGATAGTGGGCAGCCCTGTCTAGTACCTGATCTGAGGGGAAATGCTTCCAGTTTTTCACCATTGAGTATGATGTTGGCTGTAGGTTTGCTATATATAGACTCCACTATCTTCAGGAATTTTCCATCTATTCCCCTTTTTTGTAGTGTTTTGATCATAAAGTGATGTTGTATTTTGTCAAAGGCTTTCTCTGCATCTATTGATATGACCATGTGGTTTTTGTCTTGCTTTTATTGATGTGGTGGATCATGTTGATTGATTGGTATATTAAACCAACCTTGCATCCCTAGGATAAACCCCACTTGGTCTTTTAAATTTACTGCTGTATCCGGTTGGCTAGAATTTTATTCAATATTTTAGCATCTATGTTCATCAGAGATATTGGTCTGTAGTTTTCTTTTTTGGTTGTGTCCCTGTCTGCTTTTGGTATCAGAGTGATGTTGGCTTCATAGAAAATGGAAGGGAGTATTCCTGTGTCTTCAATCTTCCAGAAGATGTTAAAAAGTAGAGGTATTAACTCTTCCTTGAAGGGTTTGTAGAATTCATTTGTAAAACCATCTGGTCCAGGACTTTTACTCTTGGGAAGGTTTTTGATAACTGGTTCAATTTTGTTAGCTGTGATGGGCCTGTTCATATTACCTAGTTCCTCTTTATTTAATTTTGGAAGTTTGTAGGTATCTAGGAAATGGTCCATTTTCTTCCAGGGTCTCTAGCTTGGTGGCATATAGTTGTTCATAGAAGCCTCACATGATATGTTGAATTTCTGCGGTGTCTGTTGTGATATCTCCTCTTTCATTTACAATCCGATTTATTTGGATCTTATTTATTTTTTGTTCTGTGAGTCTGGCTAATGTTTTGTCAAGTTTGTTCACTCTTTCAAAGAACCAACATTTACTTTCATTGATCTTTTGTATGTTTTTCTTATTTTCAGTGTTATTGATTTCTGCCCTAACTTTAGTTATTTATGTCCTTCTGGTTGTTTTAGAGTTCCTTTGTTCTTCTTATTCTAGGTCTTTAAGGTGTGCAGTCAGGTTGTTTATTTGTGCTTTTTCTTATTTCCTAATGTGTGCTTGTATGGCTATGAACTTCCTTCTCAGTACTGCCTTAACTTTGTCCCAGATATTTTGATAGCTGTGTCTTCATTTCATTGAACTCAAGAAACATTTTGATTTCTTCTTTTATTTCTTCTTTGACTCAGTAGTTGTTAAGTAGTGAACTGTTGAACTTCCACATTTTGGGACTATTACTAATATTTTGTTGATTGTTAAGTGTTAGTTTAATTCCACTGCGGTCTGAGAAGATGTTTGGGATGATTTCAATTCTTTTGAATTTGCTGATGCTGTCTTTGTGGCCTAACATATGGTTTTTCCTTGAGAATGACCCATTTGGACTTGAGTAGAATGTGTATTCTAGTTTCTTGGGGTGAATGATTCTGAAAATGTCCAATAGTTCTAGTTTATCTATCTCCTCATTTAGCTCCCTCATGTCTTTATTGATTTTCTGCCTGGATGATCTGTCAAGTTGAGAGAGAGGGGTGCTGAAGTCCCCTACTATGACGGTGTTACTGTTAATATATTGCTGTAGCTCTTTCAGTAGATGTTTGATGTATTTGGATGCCTTCTCTGGGTTAATAATGTTAATTATTAATTGTTAATAATGTTAATTAATGTTAATAATTGTTAAGTCTTCTTGGTTGACTGATCCTCTGAGCATTAAGTAATGTCCATTCCTATCTTTTTAAATTTTATTTATTTTAAAGTCTATCATGTCAGGTATGAGAATAGCTGTTCCTGGCCTTTTTTGTGGGCCATTGGATTGTATGATAGTTTTCCATCCTTTCACTTTGAGTCTGTGTTTGTTTTGTTCAGTTAGGTGGGTTTCCTGTGGACAGCATATTGTTGGGTTGTGTTTTCTGATCCATGTTCCTACTCTGTGCCTTTTAGTAGGTCAATTCAGGCCATTGATATTTATTGATATTAAAGATTGAAGATATTTTAACACCATTCTTGTAGATTTTTAGAGTGTTCTGATATATGGGATATTTATGGTATTCTGACTATTTATAGGGTAACTTTCAGAACTTCTTTCAGGGCAGAGTTGGTGATAGTTGATTCTTTCAACTGTTGCTTGTATGAGAAGGTTTTTATGCCTCCATCTAGTCTGAATGACAGTCTAGCAGGATAAAGTAGTCTTGGTTGAAAGCCTTTCTCACTGAGTACTCGATAGACATCTTGCCATTCTCTTCTGGCCTGTAGTGTTTGTGTGGAGAAGTCTGCTGCTAATCTTATGGGTTTTCCTCTGTAGGTGACTCTTTGTTTTTCTCTTGCAGCCATCAGGATCCTTTCTTTATCCTTATTCCTTCTCATTCTAAATATGATGTGTCTTGGTGTCTTTATCTGGGTTAATTCTGTTTGGGACCCTCTGGGCTTCTTGAATCTTTATGTCTTTTATGTTGTCTAGACTAGAGAAGTTCTCAGCTATTATGTCCTGAAGAATGCTTTCTTCCCCTCCCTCTCTTTATTCCTCTGATAAGCCAATAATGTGTATATTATTTCTTTTGAAGTTATCCCATAGGTCTCTGTTGTTGTTTTCAGTATCTCTTAATCTCTTTTTGGGATCTCTTACTTCTTTTTTAGTTGTCTCTAATTCATCCTCGATCTTGCTAATTCTGTCTTCAGCCTCATCAATTCTATTCTCTCTCCCTTCTACTGTTTTCTGTAGCTCATCTATTTTATTACCCTGTTCTGATACTGTTTTAGCTTGTGCAACTGGTTGTGTTCTTAGCTTAGCCATTTCAGCTTTCAGCTTTCTAATAACCTTGAGATAATTAGTGTTTTCTTCCAGAGTCTCATTTGTTGTTTCTGCATTTCTGATGACAATTCTTTCAAACTCTTTGCTCACTCATGTGACTATTTCCTTTACAAGCATTTGGATGTTGACCTCACTATTTTGTGGTTCAACCTTTTGGGGGCTTTTATCTGGACTCTTGTCCTGGTTCATTTCTCCAATATTTGTTCTTGTTGGTTTAAGCATTCTATATAGTTGTTATGAGGTCTCTCTCTCAGTACTTTTCAAATTACTGATCACTATTGCCTGGATTGACTTATGTTTAAATAAGGTACTTAAAGAGTTCACAGTTGTGAAAACTAACAGTTGTTTCAATATTATTTCAATCCCTGAGTTGGAGCACAGAGGCTGTTAAAAGCCTCTTCTGTTCTTTTTCTTCCCTGTAGGCTATGGGAGCCTGAGGACTCTTAAAGTATAAGTAGGCTTCTTAGCTTAATCACTCATAGTTGACCAAGAGATAGAGCAGGGTGGGGGAGAGATAATACAGTGGTTATACAAAGAGACTCTCACACCCCATAGGATCCAAAGCTCCAGGCTCAATTCAGCTTCTTTGCCAAGCTGGGCAGCACTGCTGGGCCCTGTGAGTTTCTAAACAAGTACCATGTATAGTCTGTAGGTTGTGAGACAATTATTCACCATATTCTCATCAGGAGAACAATGTGGAAAGGCTCCCACTATACAGCCCCACTGCTAGGCCACCAAGGGGTAGTTCTTCCCCTGAGTTTTCTGATCAGTTTTCTGTTCCAAGATATCAGCACTGGGCCTCCCCCCTGCTGCTCCAGCCTCTGAGAGCAGTAGCAATGGAGACTCACAGTTGCATTAGATGAGTCTTAGGGGAGTCCTCTCCTCCCTTCAGCCGTCTTTTTGTTGGTAAAGCAGACTGGAGGTGGTGCCTCAACTGGCAAACTGCCAGACTGTTACCAGCTGCTCGGTCTCTCCTTAGGCTCCTCCCTGTCCACGAGTCACACGTGTTTGAACCCACTGTTGGGTTGGTGGGTTCCTGAAGTTGTTCTTGTCCTGCCTTGTTGCAGTCCCAGGTGTCTCCTTTGTTATTCCTAGTTGACCTGGGAGAGAAAACCAAAAATGAATGTTTTTCTTTTCTTTCTTTTTTATATTAAATTGTCACCAGTGTTATTGCTGGGGCTCAGTGCTTGCATACAAATCCACTGGAAGACATTTTTTCTTTTCTTTTTTTTTTTCTTTATTTAATAGGATAGATAGAAATTGAGAAGGAAGGGGAAGATAGAGAGGGATACAGAAAGCTACCTGTAATAGTTAGTTCCCTGCTCATGAATCCCCCTCCCCCTGAAGGTCGGGACCAAGGGGTTGATCCTAGCTCCTTGTGCATGATAATGTGTGTACTCAACCAATTGCATCACTGCTTGTCCCCCAGAACAGATGCTTTTCCCATGATGACTTGAAGGAAATTGCAGTAAGACACTATTCATTCATTCATTTATTTTGCCATTACTGTGTTTCTGGAATTAGGCCCTTGGTGGAGTCCACAGATCACAGTCAACTCCTCTTTCCTTTTGCTTTAAAAGGAGGGTGTGAGTCAAAGGGAAAAGGGGACAGAGGTAGATGAGTAGAGATGGGGAGAGTGTGAGAGACACAGAGAGAGGGAGGAGAGACATGTAGCAGCTTCTACCTCTGGTGAAGCTTCCCCTGTACAGGCGTGCTCCTGTGCGGCCTGGGCACTCCCAGAGAGCTGCATGTGTGTGGTGAGGGGCAATCTCCAGGGTGGGCTGTCTCTGCCCCATGCCTTGAGTGACCTTTACAGATGTCCTGCTCTCAGCGAGATGTTGATATGGGAAATACTTGCACCTGCAGAGGCTGGGATGTGATTCCTGAGTCTCCACAGGTGCTGGGCTGTTTTTCTGGCTTCTGACTTCTGTGAAGCTGCCTGACTCTTTGATAATAAGAAAATAGCTCTTAAGTAAAAAGAGGAGGGAAAAAATAGAGAAGAGTATGTGGGAAGGGCTTGAGCCTGAAGAGGGATCCTCTAGTTGAGAAGATGAAACTCTCCCTCAGGGCCACACTGGATCTGATTCAAAGTCTCCAGAAAGACAACAGTAGCTGGGTTCTGTCTCCAGGCAGAGAGCACTCTCCTGACCTCTGTCAGCTCCTCTTCAGACACTTTTCCTTGGCAGATGGAGCAGAGCAGTTTGAGGTCTTTTGTTTTTTCTCATGAAACCTTTGGAATCTGAGTTACTTTTACAGAAAAGAACGGACAGGTGCTGCCTGGAGTCAGCTCAGTGTTGAACATTGACACACCAGAAGCCAAGGCCCTGAGGCCCATGTTCCTGGACCCACTGTCCTGTGTGCTGTGATGTCCTTCCTCATGACCAACCTTCGGGCTGCTGAGGCCAGCCCAGTCTAGCACCTAGCACCCTGAAAGCTTGGCTAAGTGGACCTGCATGGCTGGGTCCTTGTTTTGCTGTGAGAGGACCTGCGTGGGCCCCAGAGCCACTGGGTGGGTGAGGACAAGGGTGGGAGGGGACTTGAGCAGTGTGTATATACATGAAGCCCATCGTATGAAGCCAGGGCAGAGACCAGCCCTGTCACGTCCTTGCCTCCATGCCAGACACGGTACTGTCCCCCTGCCAGCGTCCACCTCCTGCTAATCTCTGCATGATGCCACTTGACCACATGCAGCCCTGACCTCCCCCTGGCTCCATCTTGACCGCAGTGCCTGCTGATGCCAGATCCCCGAAAGTTGCCTTTGAGTCTTCCTTCTCCAGCTGGTCTTCCCCTCCATCCAGGCCCCCATTCAAGCCACCCCTGCGGCTCGCTCTAGGGCTCCTCCTTTGGTGCTGTGGTCCCCAGTCCTATCTTTCCTCTCCCTGCTCCAGGTTCCTGCTCTCTGAGGACACTGGGCTCCCTGGACTCCTGCTCAGATCTATGGTGCAGCCCCATGGCTGGCTTAGCCCCCACTGGCCAGCTGGGGGAGCTCCTGCCCCACGGAACTCCTGAACCCTGAGCCTGGTGGGGGCAGGGAGCCTCTGGAGCTGTGGCAGGAAGGGCTGGTCTGGGGCTGGCAGTGGTATGGCGTGTGGGCACTGGGCTGGTGCCTGTGGCTTACAGTGTGTGTGTACAGGGGCTGGGGGCTCTGGGTATTTGTCACTTTACGGGTGTGGTGGTCCTGGCCTGCTGGGGTCCTGGCTGTCCCCTTGCCTCTGGTCCTGGGTTCCCTGCAGCAGGACTGTCAGAATGACGTGAAATCTGGCCTTGGCCTTCCCCTCTCCCACATACCCACTTGGGGGCACACCTCAGGTCTTTGGAGGGTGGGCTTTTGGGGTCTCAGTCCCACCCTGCCTCTCGGCAGTCATGGACTGGTTGTGGCCTCAGTGTCCTTGTAAGTCTAATGGGACCATGGCACCGATGTCCCGGGAACTGGAGCTCTGTGAGGGCAGCACCCGCCCGTGTTGCCATGTGGTGGGAGCACAGGTGCCACATGGAACTGGGGTGACTTTGCAGCAGCCCCCATCTGCAGCCAGGGATGGCCCTGTGCCCTCGGAAAGTCCAAGGTCAGGTGGGCAAGGCAGAGCCCCACCACAAAGTTGCAGGATGAGGGGGTGGGGGGGCAGCTGTGGGGACCCAGAAAGGGGGCTCCCCTGTACTGCAGGGGGTGAGTCTGTGGGTGACCTTGAAGACCTCAGCAGTGGAGGGTCAGGAGGTACCCTGAGCCATGGGCTCAAAGTGCAGGCCCTCTACCAGCCAGTGGTCCACACACTGTGAGGGTCCTTAGCTGCTGATGCTGCCAGCCTTGGGCAGCATCCAACCAGAAGCATTGGGCGTCAGGATGCAGAGTTGCTCACAGGCCTCAGGCCACTGGGCTGGAGCTGGCTGGGGTAAAGAGGAGGGCCATTTCTCTTTGCACTGTTTTGAGAGGAACTAGCTGACAAGCCTGGAAAAGCTTCTGTGCCTGACCTGGGGGAGGCCTGGCCCACTGGCTGTGTCGCATGTTCCTAGTTCCCACTGCCTCTGGGTACCAGGGTTCTGAGGGCAGCCCTGGCTGGCTGAGGCCTGACATGGGGCAAGGGAGTCCACACACCAAGCCTCTGAGTGGTGTGTGCTGTGGGGGGATCCTTTACTCTCTGGGGTCTATTTGGTGACCTGGCCTTCGGTGCTGCTGTTAGGCTTGGAGGGGTTTGGTATGGCCTTGCCACTTGGAGAGTGTGGTCTCTGGGGTGGAAGGGTGCAAGGCTGAGGAGACTCAGAGGTCCCAAGAGGGACTTCAGGGAGGCCTGTGGCAGGAATGCCATCCTGGAAGCTTCAGACTAAAGCAGGGGAAGGCCTCAGCCAGCGTCAGTCAGGGGCTTCCCTGGAGGCTGGGAGGTTGGGCAGGGGAGGGCCCTTGGTTTGTTTACCCAGCAGGTCCTGGCATGCTGGAATGCAGCTGGACCTGGGGGAGGAAGGGAGACCAGCCAGCTAGCCCTGCTCCCTCTCCCCTAGACAGGAGCAGGGCCTCAGACCAGGTTGGGCCTGCATGCTAGGGGGCTGGGATGAGCCCACAAAACGTTGGAAGAGTTCCAGGGCCTGGGTGTGACTCTCCCCTGAGCTATGGGTACCCCAAGGCCTGGGGTAGAGGACTGGGAGGGGGTGTACTGACAGGGGCAGGTCTGGTCTGAGCAAACCTTCCTCCCCACCCCCTAGGCCTAACAGGGCTGGTAGAATTTCTGCCTTTCTTACTGGGGATAGGGGGTGCTGCCCTGTAACCAGGCCCTGCCCCTCTACCTTGACACCCAGCCTGGGCACCTCAGATCTGCCTCACGACTCTGGGTCCCCACTCAGCATCCAGCTGCAGTCTGATGCAGCTGAGGCCCACGTGGCCATGCAGCAGACACAGTGTGGGCTGTCTGGGGAGAAGTGGACTGTGGGAACCTGGGTACTCGGGGAGGTTAAGGTAGGGCAGGGGTGAGGGTCTTGGAAGTAGGGTGTAAGGTGGCACCGGGGTGTGGAATGGGGATTAGGGTCAGGGTAGGCCTCAGGAAGGGAAGTTTAGAGGAATGTGGACATGGGGCTGGATCAGGACTGACAGTAGAGTTTTGGGGAATGACCAGTCTGAGAGTGGGTGAGGGGCAGAGCTGGGGTTCAGGCTAAAATTGCCCTCAGGCTGGGTTTTAGGAGCACTTATTTGGACTGAAGCTGGATTAGGGGTTGCCGTATGGCTCAGATTTGGGGTTAGGGCTGGCTGGGATCTGGAGGCAGGGACTGAGGGGAGGGCAGGGTGAACAGGTCAGCACACTGTGGGGTAGGTAGGGTTCCTGCATCAAGCTTAGGATGGTAGGAGTGTTAGGGCTTTGGGGTGTTGCTCTGCCTGGGGTTTCTCTGATGGGACTGTCTTCTTGGTGGCTGCTCTCCACTCTGGCCTTGGCTGGTGACAGGCCCCTGTCTGCCCTCTGAGCCAGGTGGGGCCTAAGGAGATAGTTTCCACCTGAGCTCCATGCTCTCGAGGTCTGGGGATTGGCTGAGACTGTTCACAGTGGCTGCACCTAGGGTTGTGGGTGCCCCCAGTCCCACCCGCTAGTTGCCTCCTACCCTGATCTCTCACTCTCAGGTGACTCTGGGGATCTCAGCTTCTCCTTGCTCAGCTGGTGGTGATGGTCACCAGGGAGAGCGCTCTGGTGGCCTCTCCTGACAGGCTGAGTGCTGTGCTGCCTGCTCACCAAGGAGCTTGGGAAGCAAAGCTTGGCTGCTCCTCCTTATCACAACTCCCACACATCTGAAGGTCTGGGGTGCCAGGGTCAGGACTGTGTCCAGAGTGTATCCTGGCTCAGACTAACCTGGGTCCCTGCTCTAGACATCTAGACACCCCCCCTCCCATGGCTCCCCACTCTGGGCTAGGCCTCTGTAGGACGCTGGCTCCAGGGCCCCAGGCCTGTGGCTGAGGTGGAGTTTGGGGGTCCAGTGGTGGGCCTGACTTGGGTCTGAGACCATCCTGGACCCCAATTTTTTTTTGCCTCCAGGGTTATTGCTGGGGCTCAGTGCCTGCACTACGAATCCACTGCTCCTGGAGGCCATTTCCCCCCCTTTTGTTGCCCTTGTTCTTGTAGCCTTGTTGTGGTTATTATTGTTATTATTGATGTAGTTCATTGATGGATAGGACAGAGAGAAATGGAGAGAGGAGGGGAAGACAGGAGAGGGGGAGAGAAAGAGAGACACCTGCAGACCTGCTTCACCGTCTGTGAAGCTACTCCCCTGCAGGGGGGGAGCTGGGGGCTAGACCCGGGATCCTCATGCCTGTCCTTGTGCTTTGCGCCACTGTGCGCTTAACCCACTGCGCCACCGCTCAACCCCCACCTGGACCCAAATTCTGACTTTCAGGGGGCTGGCCCCTGTCCTCAGTGTGAGGGGGGCCTCTCCTCTGCTCTTGGGGAAGGATGGCTGGAGGCGTGGGGACACCTGGCTGGGTGTGTCTGTGTGACTCAGGCTGGATGCCAAGGCCCTGAGCTTGTGGCTTTGTTCTCCCACCGGCTGGATAGGGTGCATGCCACAGTCCTGAGTCATGGGGGTGTGGGGTGTGACCCAGCGCTTAATGGTGCCCCAGATGCACACACAACCCCCCCCATACAACCCCACCCCCACACACACTCACACACACACTCACGCACACACACACACACACACACACACACACACACACACTCACACACACACACTCACGCACACACACACACACACTCACGCACATACACACACTCACACACACACGCACACACACACACTCACACACACATACACACACACACACACACACACACACACACACGCACACTGGGGTGGAGACCCAGTGGTTGAACAGCAGAGACCTTGCCCAGTGGCTCAGTCTGCAGTGCCCTTTCCTGGGTGGCACTGGGAGCCTTTTCCCAAGGGCTTCCTTTGTGACCAAGGGCCCTGTGTCCCTGAAGTTCCCTCGCCACTACAAATGCTGGTTTTCAGATGGTTGTCACAGGGTACAGTTTCACATCTCCCCAAGATAGGCGCCCGCAAGTGGTCACCCTCTACCAAGTGGTCATCTCTCTCCACAATAGGACACTGGGCCCCTTCTAGTCCGCTCTTTTGAACCTTTGGATCTGCTGAGACAGGCCAGCATTTGAAGTTTCTGCGTGTGTTTTGTTTCTTCCGGCCCACTTCTGAGTGAGATCATCTGGATAATCTGTCCTCCTGGCTTAGCTCGCTAACTATGATTCCTCCCGCTCTCGCCTTTGTAGCAAAGGAGCTCATCTGTTTTCTCAGTGGAGTGGGTTGCCATTGTACACACATCACGACTGTTTCTTTCCTTTTGCTTTTTTTTTGTACCACGACTTTCTTATCCACTCATCTGTTGTTGGACACAATTGTTGTTTTCAGATTGTGCCTATTACAGATAGTGCAGCTGCAAACACAGATGAGCATGAATCTCACTGGATTTGTGCTTTTGTGTTGTTTAAGTGCTGAGGAGAGGAAATGCTGCTCAGATTTATTCTTCACCTTTGAGGAGACTCCTGACTTCTTCACAGAGAGCTTTCTCCTTCAGGGCTTGGAGAGGCACCTACAGACACAGCTGAGACCCCAAGGGCTATCCTGACTGTTCCCCAGCTGGCCCGCACATGTCACTGTGTATTACTGTCCAAACTGTGAGCCTGACAGATCCTTAGAACACCATAGAGAGGAGGACAGGAGGGCCCCCACATTGCAGCTAGAGAAACCAGAGTGCAGGGTCGGTAGCTGAGAGCTGCCCAAAGCCCCGAGGAGCCAGCCCTGTGCAGGTCTGGGGACAACAGCGATGGTGGCCTGGCCCCTGGCCCCTGTTAGTCCTGGGGGGACTAACTCATTGCTAGGTGCCTGAATAGCACCCCTCACCAAGAGTCAGTTGGGTTGGGGCTGATGACCCGCTGCTCCTCCCAGCACTGACCTGTGTCCCCGGACCCTTGCTTGTTTCTGACATGGACACAGACATGGGTCTATTGGGCTCCCAGGTGGTGCCAACCTGCTTTCTCTGGGCAAGGGCCAGGGGAACTGTGGAGCCAGACCTCACTGCCGTGGGAGAGGAGAGGAAGTGTGGATTCCACTAGCAGCCCCCTATGTCTGTGTGAAGGCCTAGGGGGCAGGTGAGCCAGAGGAGAAGCAGAGCATCGTAGGGGCTTCAGGCCTCAAGTCATCATGGACAGTCCCCACAGGGGCAGCCTGGAGCCCAGTAGTCCTGGTACTCAGCTTGAACTCGGGGCAGGTTCCCTCCCATCAGGGGCTGCATTAGATCCCACTTCACCCTGAGAGGGAGACCCTACTGCTCTTAGAGGGGGGTGCTAGTATTAGGGTGAGGCTCTGAGATCTGGCCCCACCCCCAGTACCCATAACCCTGCCTGCTTCTCTGCCAGACACTGTAGAAAGCACCTTATAAGGTCACAGATGCCCTCTGCCAGGTGAGGGAGTTGCCTCCAGTTGCAGCCCCACCCAGACAGAGCTGCAACTCTGCAGATTCCAGTCCTGACACTCAGCCCAGCCTCAACTCTCTCCCCACACCCTCACACCTCAAGGATACCCTGCCACTCAAACCAGATGGGGTTGGGGGAGACCTGGCATAGGGGAGGCTTGGTCCTTTCCACCTGGGGGCAGAAGTAGTAGCTCAGTGAGGTATGTCCTCAGCTAAGTGACCTCTGCTATACCTGTGCCTCAGTTTCCTTCTTCTGCACTGAGAAAAAGGTGGGCTGGGGGCCATGAGTTCAAACAGGGACCCTAAGACCTACAGTGTCCTTTTATTTCTAGACATTTCTCAGGCTACACCTAGGCACAGCTTTGTCCCTTTCCTGGACTTAGGGGTCACCCCTCTGCCTTTCTGGGGTTCCCCTGGAAAAGGCCTATCTGTCCCTGGGGAGCTGGGTTCCAGGGTAGTTGCCCTGGTCATTTCTAGGAGGGAGGCTTCTTCCTAGCGTGGGGGTGGGGTATCCCCTTTTCAGACTGTTTCCCTGCCTGTGGTGCCTCTTTGCTTTATTTTTTGAAAGACTTGTTGACTAATAAGAGAACCAGAACATCAATGGCACGTGCAATGCCAGGGACTGAAATTAGCACTTCACGCATACGAGCCTGGCACTCTGTCTGCTGGGCCACCTAGGGTCCTCTTTCCTGTCTTAATGAGTGCCCCTCATGGGGAGCCCCAGCCATGCTGGCTCTGTCTCTACTGCAGTGTTTTCTGTCACCGTGTTTGTTTGTGTATGTGTGTGTGTGTGTGTGTGTGTGTGTGTGTGTGTGTGTGTGTGTATGCATGAGTGCTGGAGGTACTCCTAATCCCACACTTGCAAAGTGTCTCTCAAGCGTTATCTAGCTGGACTGTGGCAATAGCCCCTCTGCCAGGACAATCTGGCCCAAGCTCAGCTGCTGTGAGGGCTGCCAGCATGGCAGGGCCTAGCTGAGCCTGGAGGCAGCCCAGCTCTGGCCCTGGGCATGTGGCAGAGTGAGGGACATACATGTGTCCTGCTGTCAGTCCTAGAAAGATCGGATAGGAGTGCCCTTGGCTATTAGCTAGTTCAGTCCCTCACTGTGGGCTTTGGGGAAACTGAGGCCCAGAGCTGTGCCCCCATTTCCTGGGGGCAGGCAGTGCTCCCTTTCTTCCCTAGCTGGCTGGGTTTGGGCCTGTGGGTGTTAGGTTGCCCCACTGGAAGAGCACAGGGTAGGGGCAGGCATAAAGCCTGGCCAGATGGGGGAGCTGGCTGTGTGCCCTATCCCCCTGGCTGGTGCAGAGCTGCCCACTACCAGCACAGAGCCTGCATTGAGGGCTCCAGGGAGCTGACAAAGCAGGAAACAAGGCCAAACATATGAGGGTGACTGAGGAGTCTCTCCTGTTCCCAGCCTCGCCTGGGGGAGCAGCCCTCACCCATCCTGGCCCCCTGCCTCAGTCCAGCATGGAGACCTGCTGAAAATACTGGGGTGGGTGGGTTGGGGGCAAATCTTTTTTAACACCCTCAGGTCAGGACTCCTCTAGTCAGTTTGGATCTGACCCTATCTGGAGGCGCAGCCACTGCCAGGCTCTGGTGTCCCATGCTGTGTGTGGAACTCCCTGTTGGCCTGCCCATGGGAGGCGGCAGGGTGCTCTGTGCTCAGTCCTCAGTAAGTGGGAAGTCAGGCCTGGGTGCCCCACTCTCTTCTCCACTGGAGGCTTGGGGGAAACCTGAGAAGCCATTCTGGGAAGCCACAGGGGGTACCCTCTCCACTGCCCATCTGCAGCCCACAGGCCCTGTCCCCTCTCAACCAGCACAAGGATGTGACATATTACACCTCTACATGCTCCTTCCTGAGAAGAGCTACTCCAGATTCTGCGCTTGGTTCTGAGCTGGTTCCCAGCATCTTTGTCCCCTATGAGCCTGGGTTCTCAGTGCTTCAGGCAGTGCTGGACACCACGTGAATGCATGCTAGGGGCTTGCTAAGGGCAGCACTTCAAGGGGCGAGGCACTTGGCACACCTGGTTAAGTGCACATGTTACCGTGTGCAAGGACTTGGGTTCAAGCCCCCAGTCTCCCCCTGAAGGGGGAAAGCTTCACAAGTGGTTAAGTAGTGTTGCGGGTATCTCTGTTTCTCTCTCCCTTTCAACCCCCCCTCTCAATTTCCCTCTATCAAATAAAGTTTAAAAAGAAAACAGTTTGTTTAAAGCAACAATGAGTAGCACTTCAAACAAAGGCTGCAAATCAAGTTCAGCTGACCTTGTGGGAAACGCCAAGGGAGACCCTCCCAGTCCAACCCATATGGTCATGTTTTTGGCTCATGTAGCTTGAATAGAGCATATGAACACATGTGGACTTGAATTTCTTTCTCTGTTGGCTGTAGACTGCTGCAAGAACTTGGAGAAGGCCAGAAAAAAGAGACCACAGGGCAGGGGCACAGACCACTGCTGCCTCCTGGGTAGTGACTTCTCTGGTCTTGGAACATAATCTCTTAGCAGGTGGTAGAAGCCCCTAGCTCCATGCCCAGAGGGCAGAATTCTCCCAACTCCTGGGCATGAAGCTAGGGGCTGGTAACAGCTACAGGCCGTGACAACTGTTAGTCCAAGTACTTTGTGAGAACCTGTACATGCACTTTGGGGAGAGAAGAACACATTGAAAGGGGAGCATGGTTTGGCCCACCCAGTGTCTTAGGCTGGCAGGTTCAACATGGCCTCTGCTCTGAATCCAGAGACAGAGAGGGGTGCATGGGACCAGAATTAAGAGTTCATGTTTCCTTCCCAGCATCCACTGAACTCTGGGCATGATGGTGGGGAAGTGGGCTCAGGCCAAAGGAAGAACAGATGGGAAATTCACAGAAGCGCAGTCTCTGTCTCTTGTCTCTCTGTGTCTGGGGAGGGTGGGGCGGGTTTGTTCTCAATAGACTTGTACTGTGTATGTGTTTCCATAGCAGGAAGAGCAGCGTCTGCCTCCTATAAGTGCCACCTGTGGATTTTGCCCTGGGCCCTTGCAGGGCGTCTCATCGTGGGCAGTGAAGGCAGGGTGGCCACCCTAGGTGGGGTTCCGACTAGACTGGAGTAGGAGGAGGATTGGGGTGGCAGGTGGGTTTGAACGTGAATGAGGCAGGGAGAGAAGAGGCTCTAGTTCTTGCACTTCTTGAACAAGGGGCGTTCAGAAACTGGAGTTTGTTTTTTTTTTAACCAGAGCCCTGTTCAACTCTGGCTTATGGAGGTGCAGGGGATTGAACCTAGGGCTTTGGAACCTCAGGCATGAGAGTCACTTTGCATAACCATTATGCTATCTACCCTCCTCCCTTTTTTTGGGGGGGGTGTAGTAGTTGAAGGTGTGTGGCCAGAGCCCTTTGGGTGGCTGATGGGGCTGGTGGGGCTGTGGGGCAGGGGGCTCCCACCCCAATCCCCATGCCTCTGCCTGCCCTACAGCGGCCGCAGGTGGGACCAACCAGTTTTGGGAGGTTCCTTCTCTCAAGCCGGGGCGGGGCGGCGGGGCGCCCGGGAATGCAGTGAGGCTCAGATGTGGCGGCGCCGCCCGCGTCTCGTTCGGTCCGGTCCGGGCGGCCCCGAGCGGCCTCCCTGCCCGGGCACGCCGGCCCGCGGGCTGCGGGAACACAGGCTTCGGCGCCGCCCAGCGCTGGCGCCACACCCGGCTCCGGCAGAGTGGGCTCGGGAGCTGCTGCCAGGCCCCGGGCTCCTGGGAGTTTCGGGATCAGGGGACCCTCTGTGTGTAGGAGCCACCCTCATGCTGAGTCAGAGCCATAGGGAGTCCTGGCTATGGGGGGCTCAGTTTCCACATCTCTGTGTGTGGGAACCCTCCCTCCCTGCAGGACTGAGGAAAGGCTCTCTCACATGGTCAGTGGCTCAGAGCAGACCCCGAGGATAATTCTACTTCTCCCCTCTCATCAGAGTGGCATCCCCAGGGTCAGAGTCCTTGGGGAGGGGGGTGCCTCTCCGTGTCCCCCTCACATGGCCACTGAGTGCCGCGCTTAGAATGATGAAGGAACCTTGAGTGCCTGGGAAGCTCAATGCAAGTTGTGGCCTGGTCCCCTGACCTCTCCCAGACGGTTCTTCAAAGGGAAAGCCTTGGCATTGGAATCTGGAGTGGCTGAACCTCCAGCAGAACAAACACAGGGGAGCAGGAACTTGAGGCTCAAGTTCCTCTTCAGCCCCAAAAGTAAGCGGCAAAAGCAGGACCTGCACCAGGCCCCTTGACTCCCAGCCCAGTCCCTTCCCCCATTTCCTTATCTCCACAGGCTTAGGGGGTGAGCTTCAGAGTATGGTCAGGGTCTCCCTTCCCAAGCCCAGGCCTGTGTGCCCCTTTCTTCCTGGCTGTAGTCTAGGCTCCAGACATTCCAGAAGGGGTTCTGTCAGGCCTCAGGCCCTGGGAAGGAGGTCTCCTTGCAGCCTGATCCTTCCTCCAAGAGGCTGGCTTTGATTTTGGTGTGTGCCTCCTCTCTTCTTTGCCAGCAGTTGGGCCACCCCAGAGCCCTGGCTTTCTCCAAAGGGAGTCTGGAGGGTTGAGGAGGCTTAGCTCCTGGTTGAAAATGTGTCACTGCTGTGAAGCTTAGAGCAAGGCCTTTCCGCTGGCTCTTGGTTTCCTCATCTGTGAGGTGAGGAGGTAGGTGACTTGTACACTGTCCACCGGGACTTAAGGTGAAGATGCCTGTGCCCCTGCCTGGGCATGATGCATGGAATGTACTCACATGACATGCACACACACCTGCATACCCATGTATTGGTCACCCCTCTGGGGATGCCTGTGCACTCTGTCCCCCCAAGCCCAAGGTCTGTTGTGGGCCTGACCAAGTTTGGAGGAAACGGGACAGGGATGATCCTAACTGGATTGTGCATTAGGGTCATTTAATTTTATTTTTATCTTTTTAATTTTATTTATTTCAGTAGAGGCAGAGAAATTGAGAGGGTGTGAGGAGTTAGAGAGGAAGAGAGAGAGAGAGACAGACAGACAGAGAGACACCTGTAGCCCTGCTTCACCACTTGTGAAGCTTTTCCCCCTGCAGATGGGGACCAGGGGCTTGAACCCAGGTCCTTGTGCATGTGCACTCAAGTAGATGTACTATCACCTGGGCCAGTTTATTTTACATAGGGACAGAAACAAGTGGCTCTAAGTCTGGTCACAGTTCCTAACAGGGGAAGGGTCCCAGATCACTCCTTTGGGTGCTGACACATTGGGGACATGGTGACTGAAAGTCACACTTCCAATGGATGACCTAGCACGTGGCTGTCCCTGGCCCCTGGGAAGATCTCCAGAGTTAGCCTGTCAGCCGGTCCTCTTCCATTCAGGACAGGGAGCACCTCTCCCTTAGGGCCCAGGTGTCCTGTTGTGGCTATAAGGGTGGTGGTGGATGGCCTGCTGGGGTACCTTTTTATGAGTGGACTTTAGGTCCTAGATTGGGATCTGGGGTGACAGGGATGTGGCCACCTCATTCTTCCAGAGAACTATAGGGAGTGAGTGTGTGTGTGTGTGTGGGGGGGGGGGTAGGATGTGCTGGGCTGCTGATGCCTCCTCCCACACCCCACAGAGGCTTAGTCTCACAGATGAGGGCTTATGGGGAGATGGAGCTGGGGTACAGACTGTCAGGCATGTCCCTCCAGTCTCAGGAAGGGCCCCCAAAGCACTCCCAACATGCTGTGGTCAGGACAGGATGATGGTTTGGAGAGTGAGCAGCCACCAAGTCCTCCATTTTGTAACCCAAACATCCTCCACCAGGAGGAGGAGGGAAGGAAGCAGGAATGTTGGCATCCCAGCCAGGCCCTGTCCCGACAGGCTGAAGTGGGAGGGCTGGGTTCTCGGGAAGACCCACTCAGCTGGTAGTTAGGCAGCCTGTGTCGGCAGCAGAAACACACAGCCCAGCAGTTTGTGCGTGTGTGTACATGTGCTCTTGCATGCGTGTGTTGACTCTCAGGGGACTCACCAACTCTGTTGTTTTCAAGTCGCAGTAGCACCGGGGTCTGAGGATAGAGCTTCTGCCTGCTGACACTTGCTGAACACTCACTAACAGCGAGGCCCGATCTGCCCTGTTCTGTGGCCCTTCAGTCCCAATAGGTACCTCGTTAGGTGTCTTTTTTTTGTTTTTAACTTTTAAAAGTATTTTATTTATTTATTTATATTTTTTAGAGAGATGCAGAGAGAGAAAGACACAGTGAGAAACACCAGAGCACTGCTCAGCTCCCGCTTATGGTGGTGCGGGGGAATTGAACCTGGGACTTCGGAGCCGCAGGCATGAGAGTTTCTTTGCATAACCGTTATGCTATCTACAGCCCCCCCTCCCCCCCAGGAGTCTTTATAGACAGGGAAATTGAGACTCCGGAAAGGTGCACACAGCCAAGCCTGGCTTCAAACTGAGTTTTGCCAAACTCTGGGGTCCAGTTTTAGCCATAGGCATGTGTGTGCCTATTTCTGTGTGAGGATTTGAGCTCTGATGGCCGACCTGTGCCCGTCAGTATCTGTGACCCCACCTGGGCGGCTACACACTTTGTGCCTCTGTGACATGCACAGTCTGTGTTCCCATGTAGGTGTGTACACTCATGCTTGTCACAGGTGGTCCTTTCCAAAGGCATTTTTGGCCTTGTTGGTGGCAGCAGGACCTCTGAAGCTTCGCAGGAAGGACATTCTGGGGAGGGGTAGGACTGGTGGGGTGGATGTGGAGTAGGGAGAAGGCAGGGAGAGGGCTGAGAGACATGAGAGCTGGGGGGCACACTGTGGACTAGCCCAGGGACGCTAACTCTTGCTCTTGTCACTCACTTGCTCTTGTCAAGGTCCAGTCCTGTTGCCTAGTGAAATGTTCCAGGTTGCTGTAGCAGAGACCTGGGACATGGGGCACATAGTGATGCCCTAAGTACATATCTGCCAGCCAATTCTCCCTTGAACTTCCAGGGAAGCTGAGGCCAGGGGAGAAACCAAGACTGTCAAAACTCCATTGTGGTTCATGCGTGTGGGAATGAAGGGGTGGGTACAGATTTTGTCTAAGGAACTGTTCATTGCTTCTGGGCTGAGGCTTGAAGATCCAAATTGGGCAAGGAGGTGTAGGTGGTCGGCGGCCAGCAGCCAGTGGCCAGCAGGGGGTGCTCGGGCTCCACGGATGGCAGGGAGCATCGCGGGGCGGCACTGATGAGACAGGTGGGCTGGGCGCTTATTAGTCATCGTGGCATACAAAGAATTGTATTCTGAATACCCTATCATTTCCATTTGTTCCACACACGTTGTTTTGTGTCACTTTGAAGTGAACACAGTGAGTCACTCTGGGGAATACAGGCGGCAGCTTTCTTTTTGTTTTTCAGCACTTCTTGCTTTGCACTTGGGCAGGAAGTGATTTTTTTCCTACCCAAACAAAGCAAAATCACAGGTGCAGACCTATGCTCAGGTGGGGTGGGGGTGGAGGCTTGGACTTTGCTCTGGGAGGGGCAGAGTCCCAGAGGGGTGGGCTTCCAGCCTATTAGCTACAGATTCATGGTCCTTCAAGGTTACAGCCCCCACAGGCAGTCTCCAGCATTGGGGTTGGGGGGAACAGTGGGGAACCCTGGATGAGTTGGGGGGAGGTGGGAGAGTGCTCACTGGCCTGTGGGACTCTCTGGTGAGGTAGGGGGTGTATGTGGGTGGCCTCTGTGACTGTGGGAAGGGATTGAAGAAGATAAGAGCTATGGGCTAGTGAGTTAGACTTAAAGACAGGAGGTCCCAGGTTGGATCCCTGGAATCAAAATGTGTCGGAGTAAATGCTCTGGTTCTCTCCTGTCTCTGTCCAGATTCCAGGTCTGCCTGGAAGAGACCCTCAGCTAGTCACTCGGTCGCTCCTGAAATGGGGACCCAGTCTACCAGGGGCACTCAGTATAGCCTTGGAGCTTATCATAAGGTGTGGGTACTCTTCTCCATTGGGATGTCTGAATGTTTCTTTAATAAAGGCTTAATGAGGGGACTGGAAGGTGGCGCCCCAACTGTGCATTCAGGTTACCTACCACATGCAAGGATTGAGTTTGAGTCCCTGATCCCCACTTGCAGGAGGGAAGCTTCACAAGTGGTGAAGCAAGTCTGCAGGTGTCTCTCTCTTCTTTTCTGTCTCTCCCTCCCTTCTTAATTTCTCTGTCTTATCTAATTAAAAACATTAACAAGGAAAAATATTGAAAAATGGGGGGGGGGAAGGAGAGAAAAATTGGCCACTGGGAATGGCCTTTTCATAGCGCAGGAACAAGTTCCAGTGAAGAGCCTGGGGGCAATGATAAGCATAAAAATTTATTTAAGAAAAGGAAAAGATTTGCTGAGCCCCTGCTAAATGCAGCTCCTTTGTGGGACATTAGAGCAGGTCCTATTTGGGGGGCCCCTCCCTTGAGGAGCTGACATTACTTTTAGTTGATTTTCCATTGCTGGGGCCTCGAGCATGCATGATTTCTCCAGAGGGTGGGGTGGTTGGGTGTGTGATAATTTTCAGAGAGACAGGTGCAGAGTCAGAGGGGGGAGGGAGACATCACAGCACCAAAACTCCCCCAGTGTTGTAGTGTTTCCATGTGGTCCCGAAGCTCCAACCTGGGCCTTACATGTGGCAATGCAGGTGCCCTACCCTATCTTTCTGGACTGTTCACTTCCCGGCTACACTTCACATTGTTTGTTGTTGTCATCAGGCTGTACATTTTACAATTCTTTTTTAAACATTAAAAAAACGATTTAACGTTAGTTTATAATATGATAAGATTTTAGGAATCTAGTTACACACACACACACACACACACACATATATCAATGGGGCTGTTTTAGATGGGCATTCAGGGAAGTTTCTCTGAGGAGGTGACATTTGAGCTGGCAACTGAGAAGGATCCAGAACTGGAGACCTGGGGGCTGAGCGTTTATTCTGGGTGGGAGCAGAGTCCCTGAGTCTTTGGGCTGAGTCAATTCACTGGGGGAGTCTAGCCTGCTTCTGTCGGGGAGGGGAGGGGAGAGGAGGAGGAGGAGAGAGTGCCCAGCCTCTGGCTCCACTTTTGGTTCTTCTGAGAGTTTGGGATCTGAGTTCTGGTAACACAGTCCCACCCACTTTCTTCCTTGCCCTTCTTCCTGGGCAGGGCGGATTCAGGCTTCCGAGAAGTGCTAGTTTCCTCGAGACCTGCAGGGGGCAGTAAATGCCAGGGAGCTCTCTGCCAGGAGTGTAGGAACTGACCTTTTCCTAATAGAATGTGGGCGTCAGCTGGGGCGGGGACAGGAAGGTTGGGCTGTCTTTCTGATCCTCAGCTCCCCCTAAGAGGTCTGTCATTCCTGCTTTCTCCTGGGGGCAGGTGGGAGCAGGGTTGATGGTGCTGGCGGCTTCCCACCTGGGTCATGTAGTTAACGCCCATAGCTGGGGCTGGGGTTGAGCTTCTTCTTCTAGCGTTTGCCTGCGGTTGAGCTGAGGGAAAATGTCTCCAGTTAGTTATATGTTTAGATGCTGTCTGTCCTACACATAGTGAATGCCAGGCACTGTGCTATGCTCTTTGTTCATGTGTCATGTTTTTAAAGCTTCCCATCCACCCTGGGGGTGGGTACTATCGTTTCTAGAGGGCATCCAAGACCACCCACCTGGGGTTGGGGTTTACTTTGCAGACTGCAGATTCCATGACTCTGACTGTTGCCTGTGTACTGGGTGTTGCCCAAGGAACTGAGGGTGGGGTGGAGTGGGGCAGCAGGACTCCAGGTTGATATGGAAGGGATTAGAAGACATTCTTATTTTTTTAAAAAAAATTTTGTATTTATTTATTTTCCCTTTTGTTGCCTTTGTTTTTTATTGTTGTTCTAGTTGTTGTTATTGATGTCACCATTGTTGGATAGGACAGAGAGAAATGGAGAGAGGAGGGGAAGACAGAGAGGGGGAGAGAAAGATAGACACCTGCAGACCTGCTTCACCACCTGTGACGCAACTCCCCTGCAGGTGGGGAGCCGGGGGCTTGAACCGGGATCCTTATGCCAGTCCTTGTGCTTCACATCACGTGCGCTTAACCCGATGCGATGCGGTACCGCCCGACTCCCTACATTCTTATTTTAAATTTCCTTTCAGTGACAGGGAAATACAGAGAGAAAGACACAGTGAAAGACCAGAGCACTCACTGCTCAACTCTGACTAATGGTGGTGTTGGGGATTAAACCTGGGGCCTTAGAGCCTCAGGCATGAAAGTCTTTTGCATAACCATTATACTGTCTCCCCAGCTCTGTAGAAGGGATTAGGAGGAGCACCTGGTTACCTCCTTTACTTTTAAAAGGAGTGAGTTCAGGAAGTGGCCTGCTTGCCCCAGGTCCCACAGAGAGCACAGGGCGTAGCACAGCAGAACAGACCTTGGCATGGTGCCTCCAAGAGTGAGGCCCAAGCCCCGTGGGGTAAGGGCCCCATTTATCCATCACCCCCTGCCCATTCCTGGCTGTGCCCAGCACAGGGGCCAGACAGCTTTTTATGATGGACACATGTTTGATCTTTCCCAGCTGCCATCATTGCCTTTCAGGCCTTTTTCCCTCATTTATTTAGCACTCAGTAAGTACCAGCAGTGCTTACACTGGGGCTCATGTTTAAAAACACCAGATTTCCTTCACCCCCAGTTACTTATCACCCTGTGAGGGTGTTAGGGGCTATTCCAGAATCTTCCTCAGCTCTGACTCTCCCTACTCACAGCCTGCTGTCTGTGCAGGTTGGAGGGTGAGTGAGTGCCCCAGGCCATTTTCTTTTACTTTTTAAAAAAATTTCTTTATTGGGGAATTAATGTTTTACATTCAACAGTAAATACAATAGTTTGTACATGCATAACATTCCCCAGTTTTCCATATAACAATACAACCCCCACTAGGTCCTCTGAATCCTTTTCGGAATTTTTTCTTTTACTTTTCCTCACCAGTCCCAACTCCCACCCCCCTTCCAAGCTGCCGCCCTTCCCACCTCCAGGAAGCCCACTCAGACTAATGTCCCTCAGCTACCCTGCAGAATGCCTACTGATTCCTTTGCTCATCCAGCTCTGGTTCTTTCTACCTGTCTCCCTGGAAGCTTCTCCAAACACAGAGATTATGCCTCCCTTCCGGTGCTCCCCCACCCCCAGACGAGGAGAAGGGGCAGGGAGGGAGTGGGGGATGGGCCCAGTCAACTTCCGCAGTCAGGGTCTGCTTTGGACTCTGGTTCCAAGGGCCCCTGAAGGAAGGTTACTTTGGAGCCACCAGGTGTACATTTAGTGGTCTAAACACAAGATTCTGAGCTCACTCTCCCATGCTGAGCCCAGGGACTCAGGCTGGGCACAGCTAGGGGCTATCTGCCCTACCTTCTGCTTCGAAAGCAGGTGCCTTCAGTCTCTTCTTTACTGACTCCTGACTTGTTAGTTTTTACTGTGTGTGTGGTAGGAAGTCTGTGGGTTAAAATATGGTTTTAACCATATTTTCTAATATGAAACCAACTGCTTTCTCACACCATTTTTTCCCATCCCACCCCCACCTCCCCTGTCACTAGAGTTTTGTTACTCTGGGACAGCATGTGGGGGATGGACTCTTCCCCAGTGCATTGGCATGACCAGACACCTTCCAGGTGAGCTATCACACAGCCCTTCTCTCATTGCTAGGTGGCCAGAGGTATAGTGCCTGGCCTCTCTGGGCTCCTGTTGGTGACACCTGTCTTGCCTCTAGCACAGGGTTAGGAGGGCCAGAGATCAAGGAGAAAGAACACCTAAACCCAGGCAGGGACTTATTTCAGTGGTTGTACTCAGAGCAGGGGTGGTGTATGACAGGCATTCACTGAATCACCCCTGAGGACAGGAGTGGGGCGGAGGAGGGAGTCTGTAGAAGGAGGGGGAGCCAGACTTGGAACTTTCTGGAGAAATAACTGTTCAGGATCTGCTAGCAGAAGAGGGTCAGGACAGTCCTTGTTTGTGTTAAGATAGCCTCCTCATCTATCCCTCCTTCCCTCCCTCCCTCCCTCCCTCCCTCCCTCCCTCCCGCCTACTTGCCTGCCTGCTTTCACTGTTCCTTAAATGTGTCATGCTCTGCTTTAGTGCAGTGGATCCCAAAGTCCAGGATGTGTGCTCTCAACTCCATGCAACCTGTAGGTTCCAGGGGCCTTTCGTTCACTTTGCAGTTATTGAACATCTGCTGTGGGCCAGGCACTGTGTCAGGCCCTGGGGAATCAGCAGGATGTGACCCTAACCCCAAAGACCTCTCAGTTTAGATCAAGAGCAGGAAAGTCGGCAACTGATTTGTGGCTGAAGTAAAGGAATAGTGAGTCTAGGACCCTATACAACTGTCAAGTACAATTTCCTGTTTCGCTGATACTCCAGAGCAGGACCAGGCACAGACTGAGTCTCTGCTCACGGCTGTCTGTGACGTGACGTGAGTGACTCGCGCCCTGGGGAAGTTTGTAGACAATGTCTCGGTCAGAGCAAAGTGTTTAAAACAAACACTAAACTGTGGATCGGCGACGTCCGATGCTTTCAAATGGTTTACTTCTTTCAAAACAAAACGTGAGGTTCAGAAGTGAATTTCCGAGGTGGATTTTTAAATTAAAAAAAGAGTTGAGAGTTGAGGAGGTGGCTCAGTGCTCAGTCTGTGAGGCTCTGGGCTTGATTCTGGGCATTACATGTGAGCAACAAGAACTATGTATGAGCTGGAGCAGTGCTTGCTCTCTTTCCAGCTCTCTCATAGTTTTTCTCTCTCATTCTAAAATTAATAAAAAAAATTAGGCTGGTCTAGTGCCTCTGTGGTAATACATATGCACAACACAGTGGGTTGAATTTCTAGCAACACACACACACAGAATTGAAAAATCCGCTAGTAAGATGCTACATATCAGAATGATAAGTAGCTATTAAAATAGTGTTAAGTGAAATGTATAGCCTTCCCTTCTGTCTCTATTTCAAATTAAAAAGAGAGACCAATGGGAGTGGTGAATCTGTGCATGTGCAAAGCTTTGTGAGTAAAAAGTGGTTATTGTGGACCACGGAGATAACTCAGTGAGCAGAGCACATGGGCAGAGCACATGCTGTGCATTCATGAGACCCTGTGCTTGCTCGAGTGCTCCCCCCCATAGATAAATAGAGTCAGGGAGATACACAGTGGTAGTACACTAGACTTGCATGCCTGAGGCTCCACAGGTCCCAAGTTCAATCTCTGGCACCACCATATGCCAGAGCCGAGCAGTGCTCTAGTGTCTGTTACAGAGATAAATTTATAAATAAAGCATCCATCGATTCATACATCCATGTTCTCCAAGGTCTTGCCAGCAGAGCCCACTTTTCAGGGCCTCAGGAGAATGAATGAACTTGAGTGACTAGAGCTCTCAGCTCAGGGGTCTGGCTGTGTCCAGAGCGAGCCAGCACAAGTCTTCTTTGTTTGAATTGGCCTTTGGACTGTGGGTTGTCTTTAACACACACACCTGCTGTAATAACATTAGTACATCATGATTAATCCTTTACTTGTGTTGAGCTACGTTACAGTTCAGAATGCCAGAGGTAAGAGATGTGGAGTTCCTGACAGGCATAGGTCACCAAGGCTAGGTCCTCAGGGTCCTGGGAGGTAAGCAGCGAAGGCGATGTTAGGTGTTACAGATGGGGAAACTGAGGCTCCCTTTGAAGTCTTTTTAATTTTTAAAAAAATATTATTATTTGAAGTCATTTTATTTATTATTATTATTATTTTGCCTCCAAGGTTATTACTGGGGCTTGGTGCTAGCAGTATGAATCCATTGTTCCAGTCATTTTCCCCCATTTTGTTGGATAGGACAGAGAGAACTTGAGAGGAAAGGGGAGCTAGATACCTGAAGACCTGCTTCACCGCTTGTCAAGTGACTCCCCTCCCCCCCCCGTAGGTGGGG
Organism: Erinaceus europaeus; assembly: GCF_950295315.1. NCBI lineage: Eukaryota > Metazoa > Chordata > Mammalia > Eulipotyphla > Erinaceidae > Erinaceus > Erinaceus europaeus. The sequence goes on along the minus strand of NC_080168.1, from coordinate 112,739,023 downwards.
AGCTGAGGGCTCAAACCTCCATCCTTGTGTTGGTCCTTGCACCCGGTGCACCACTGTCTGACCCCTTGTTTATTATTTTTTAAATTTGATAAGATGAGAAATTGGGAGAGAGAAGAGATACGTGCAGCACTACTCCATCACTCATGAAGCTTCCTCTCTGCAGGGGGAAGGCCAGGGGCTTGTACATGGTTACATGTGTGTTGTACAGGGTGTGTCACTGTCCAGCCACTGGTCATTTCTTTATCAGAGAGAGACACACAGAGAACCAGAATATTACTCTGGCACATGCAAAGCTGGGGGTTGAACCTGGGACCTCACGTCTGAGAGGTTCGTGCTTCATCCACTGCACCACTTCCTGGGCTGCGTGTCTGTGCTCTTATAGCTGGTAAGCATGTGAACTAGGCCACCAGTCCATCAAAGTCCCTCCTTCATCCCAAGATCCCTTCTCTTGGGACACCTGTCTGTCTCCCTTCAGTCTGTCTAGCTTCTTCATTCTCACGAGCAGCCCGTTCTGATTCTGGGGGCCTCGCCACAAGCGCCACAAGCCCTTCTTTTTTTTTTTTTTTTTTTTTTTTTTTACCTCCAATAGCCCCACCTCTGCATCTGGCAAGGAAGCCCCGATGGTTATCTTGAGCAGAGAGCTCATCAATCAAGCTGACTTTTGTGGGGGAGGGCAGGGACTGATCTTAGGTGTTGTGGTGCAGGGCTGGGCTTGGAGAAGGTCCTTAGTCCTTGTTTGTTGATCTAGAGTTTGATTTGGCAGGATTAGGCCTGTCCCCATTGGAATATACTCTGGGCTGTGCCAACCCCCCATGGTTGGGCAGGAGTGCTTGAGAAGGTGCCCTGCTGCTGTGCAGGGAACCCCTGTGTCTGTGCCTGCTAAGGCAGCCGAGCTGGTGCCTGCACATGTCACCAGGTGCTGGGAACCTGGGTCCACCCTGATACTCAGGCTTTCCTGGAAGTGGTGCAGTGGGAGACCTTTCCGTGCCCATGTTGCATTGACCCAAAGGTAAAACTGGACTGCTCTCCCCAAAACTGGAGAATCCCCAAGGTCCAGTGGTCAACCTGACTGGCTGACTAGTGACTGGCCAATCTGAAGAGGGGAGATAAAAAATGAACACACAACTTCTTCCATGGACCAATCTCAGCACTTTATTTACCCTTGGGTGGGGAGGAGGGGGCATAGCAACCCCAGAGAGACAGCTGGTTGGATGGGGTGGCTGGATATGTGTTATCTGTCCAGATAGTATACTTTCTAGCACTGATTATGCAGAAACAGGAAGGGAAGCAATAAGTTAAAAGCCACATAAGTTATGAAAAAATAATATATATCTATATATATATCTATATATACTTTATATATCATGTATCCCCACTGAGGATTTGCTCCCTTGGAAACCAATAAATAGCTGGAGAAAAAGCAGCACTCAGCACCCTTTTGGGACTTCAGGGATGAGTATATGGCTGAGCTCACTCCAGCCCCAGAGTCAGTAACCCTTGAGTGCCCCTGTAGGCCCAGAGGGGGTCAGGGCCTTGCACCACCATGTCAGGAAAATGAGATGAGACAAAAACAGAAAACAAAGGGAGGGAGGGGGCTGGAGGCAACAAGTGGCAGGTGGGAGATAGGAGGGGAAGGAGAGAAGGTAGTGTGTGTGTGGTGTGTATAAGTGTGTGTTGTGTGTAGCTGCTGGCCCCAAAGGTGAGAACCAGGAGGAGTAAAGAGGAACCCTCCTCCCATCGTGCAATCTTCTTGTTGGATGTGGACAATCTCTTTGGTTGAGCCTTTTCTAGGTTGTCACTGAGCCTCCCCAGCCATGCTCAAGGGCTCAGAAGCCTCCAGACCTGCCTGCACTGTGCCTTCTTCATGGCCCAGCTGGAAGCTGGGGAGTGGGCATGGAGGAGAGATCCAGCCTCACAGATGGGGGGTGTTCCTAGGCTCCTCAGTGAACACAGCAGAGGCGTTGGCTCATGGAGAGGACAGGGACTTTGAGTGGGCTTCCTGAGAAAGGGGCCTGATAGGTGTGGGGTGGGGACTCCATGCTCTGGTGCAGAAACCAGGTTTCTGGCCAGGAAATATACCCAGGTGGGGCAGGGTGCACAGGTCTCAGGTAGCCTGGTGAGCTCTGGGGTGGCAGGGAGGAAGAAGTAGGATCTAATTCTCAGGCTGCCATCTTATCTCCAGCACCTGCCCCAGGGAGTTTATCATGGCAAGAATAGCTTCTGGAGATGGTTCTGGGGCAGCCTGTCCCATTTTGACTGTGCCCCAAAGGAGGAGAAAAGGGGGTGACTTTTCCCCCAGCTGTCAGGCTGACTTTAGAGGTCTAGGATCAAGTCCCACACCCCCAAGGAGCCTCCTATCTTCACTATCTAATACTGTCAGGTCTCTGGGAGCCCAGATAGTGCAGATAGGTCAGGGGCATTGAGTATCCAGCCTCCCTAGGAGCTCCAGATACAGGAAGTATGGCTGGAGTGTCACCTCTCCCTGGGCCAGCTACTGGGGCAGACAAGCAAGGGCACCAGCCTCTACTGTAAGGCAGAGGCCAGGCTTGAGGTGTCAGTGCAGGGCAAGGGTTGGGCAAAAACTGGGAAAGAAGGAACCTCAGAAGAGCAAGGCAGAAGAGACAAAGTGGACCCCAATTCCAGTTCGTCCTAGTAGGGGAACCTCTGGCCTGAAATCAGCACTGGGAGGACTGTGGGATTCTCACACGGAAAAGGAGTGACTGAACAGCTGGGGTCACTCCTCTCCCACTCTCAGCAGCCCACAGAAAGGCAGCCATTCCTTTGAACTTTCCTGCTCTCTGCTCAGGACCAGGCTTGCCTGTTCTCCCAGGCTCCAGATGGCTTCCTTGAGTCTAGCTGAAGTCCCTCCTGTTGCAGCAGAAGGAGCAGCCTTACTCCGAGGCCTCTGATGACTCCTGCAAGAGGAACTTCTCTGACATCTCAGTGATTTGGATCACAGGCCCTTTTTTGTTCTTCTTCTTCCGTGAGGGAGCTCTCGAGAGGCTGGACTTGGAGGCAGCTACAGAGAATACAAAGGGTGAGGGAGGGAAGGGACTGGAGGTTGGTAGTCTCTTAAAATGATGTCTTTTGGGGTCATGATCCCCACAGTCTCCCTGCCCTGGGGTCCTTGGGGCAGAATAGACTCACCTGTTCTTGATCTGGACTGCACAGCACTGACAACAGCAGTTGTAGGCAGGTCCATCCTGGGAAAGGAGGGGCATGGAGAGCTATGAAGAACACCCCCCTCCCCATCTCAACATTGAGGGTCTGGGGCTTGGCTGGTGGAGGGAAGTTCTTGGTGGTCACTTCCAGCCTTAGGATGCCGTGCAAAGTGATCCTGGTTAACCAGCTAGCCATCTGTGGCCCTCTGTCACTTCTCTCCTGCACCAATTATGACAGTTATTTGCATGCCGTACTTATTATCAGCCCGTTTCTTTGATGGGAAGATGGAGAACTTTTTAGTTTTGGAGTCAAAATCCTACTCCTTAAATGGCCAATCCAGAACTCTAACTCAGGTCTGCCTGGCTCGCGCCAGCAGGAGGAGCTAGTTCTCAGTCTACCCTCTCCCCTAAGTCCCACCCCGTGGCCCCACCCCTCACCGGCTCTCTTCACCCTCCACCAGCTTGCTATAGGTGGCGATCTCGATGTCCAGGGCCAGCTTGGTGTTCATCAGCTGCTGGTACTCGCGCAGCTGCTGCGCCATGTCCTTCTTGGCCTGCTGCAGGGCCTCCTCCAGTTGGGCCAGCTTGGCCTTGGCATCCCGGAAGGCCAGCTCTCCCTGTTCCTCTGCCGCCTTGATGTTCTCCTCTAGCTTCAGGCACTGCAGTCAGGGCATGGAGGGAGGAATTCAGCGGGTGAGGCGGGGCTTGGAGGGTAAGGGGGAGACAGTGGGCCAGGGGACCTCTCTATCTTTGCTGTGGGGCTGCAAGGGGACGTGGTAGTGGGTGCATTGCAGTAAGAGGGAGTTTGTTCTGCTAGAGCTAAGGAGACATGTTCTAAAGACCACCAAGCAGGGAAGCACTATGAGCCCCTAAGAAGCCTGTCCCAGCTGTCCTGCTTGGAAGCTGGGCATTCGCCTTGGCTTCCCTTTATCTTCCTCCTTATCGGGAGGTCTGGAGGGAGGTGGTGGGTGTGGTGTGGCACTCAGCTATTTCGACAGCCTTAGCCAGTTCACAGAGCAGTTTCACATGCCAAGCTCACAGGACCCTCATAACCATGCGTGGGGGCAACTGAGGCATGGAGGTTCCTGCCCCGGGTCACTGAGTCAGGTCTCGCATATAACCCACTTGTGACTGTGAATGTGAGCCAGCCCCAGGCCAGCCCTCTAGACACTCACATGGCTTTTGATGGAGAGGATCTGGGACCGCAGCTTCTGAATGCGCACGTTGAGGTCGGCAATCTCGCTGCGGCTGCTCTGGAGGGTGTTTCCGTATTCGGCTGAGCGGGCTGCCCGCTCCTCCAGCTGGAAGGAGGGAGTGGGAGTGAGGAGGCAGCTGTGGTGTCCCTGTCTACACCTCAATTCCTAGCTCCTGCTTCTTTTAATATTTATTATTTTTTAATTTGATAGGAGAAAAATTGAGAGGAAGGGGGGGATAGAGAAGGAGAAAGAGAGACACCTGCAGTGCTTTCTCACAGCTTGTTAAGTTTCCCTCTGCAGGTAGAGACTGGGAGATTTGAACACTAGTTCTTCTGCATGGTAACGGGGTGCACACTGCCTGGTGTTCTTCATGACTGTTGTTTCTCCCACCGCTTCAGCCCCAGCCTTGTCTCCTCCTGGCTGCCTGAGGCTAATCCCCTGCCTGACCTGGCCTTTTTGGGGGCAGCTCCATTGTGAACTTCAGGAGGGTGAGACTGTCTTTTACTCTAGGCTTGGCCCATCCCTGAGCTCCCACAGTCTTTGTCTCCTATGGGTGCCTTGTGGGTCCTGCATTGCTTCTCAATGCTGCCTGTGCTGTCCTCCTCCCCTCCCCACCCCCAGTCTTAGCACCCACAGCTGCTGCGGGAACCTGCACTAGTGTGGCCGTTCCACTCTGATCCTGTACACACAGTGGTCCAGCATACCTGGCTCCGAGAGTACGCCTCAGCCTCCTCCAGACTGCGTGCTGCTATGGCATCATACTGGGCCTTCACTTCCTCCACGATGCCGCTCAGGTCAATGTGGCAGCGGCTGTCCATGTCCACAGTCACCGACAAGTCCTTCACTTGGGCTTCTAGGTCAGTCAGCTCCTAGTTTGGGCACAGATATGGGGGCTCAGGAAGGACTGGGACAGCAGGACCCTCAGCCACTACAGACCCTCAGAGTTCCTTCAACCCCAGGGTGAGTTAGGAGCTACTCCCTACCTGTCTCCCTGGAGGGAGGAACAAAGAATAACTGGCTCCCTGCCCAGCCTTCCAGCACGGATTCTTGGGAGTCTCCCCTGACATTCACCTACCCGCCTGACTGCCCTCTCTGGGCAAGAGGGGACAGGGCAGGGGGGTCTCTTGGCTTCATAGTATAATCCCACAGGCCTTATTCCTCTTTGGTTTCTCTTTTGTGTACACTTGCTCACTCCTGGAATGGGACTTTCACCCTGGCTGATGGGCTTAAGCCCCACCCAGTGTGTAGGGCGACTAATTCTTGTCCCATCATTAGGGTTTCATTGTGATATCTCCCCAGGCTTCCTGAGGGTCTGGTAGAGCCATTTTTCAAGGAGAACAAAAGGATTTAACATCAATATTTTAATATTTTCATCTTCACACAATCCTTTTATTATATATGTATTTTTCTGTAGCCCAGGGCTAGCACATGTAAGGTTTCACTGCTCTGGGCCACTTTTCCATTCAGCTAGAGATAGATAGATACACACACCACAGCACTGGAGTCTCCTCTGGTACCATGACACTGCCCATGTGGTGCCAGTTCAACATACAGTCTGACAAGTTTCTGGCCAGATTTTCTAGGAGTGTAGTACAGAGAGGAAGGCGGGACAAGGGTCTTCATACTGAAATGCAGAGAAGGGTTGGCCCCTCAGGCTCTGGGCTGCTACCCTGCACAGGCTGAACGCCAGCTGGGGCCTTTCCTTCCCTATGTGGGAAGAAGGTGTCAGAGGGTGTAGATAGAGGACCCATGAGATTGGGCAGAGGGTACACACTACTCCTGCTTTATTCATAGGCACCTTCATCCACAATTTCAATCATCAAAATTCTTTTTTCTTATAACCAGAGACTGCTCAGTTCTGGCTTGTACTGGGAACTGAATCTAGGACCTCTGAGCCTCAGGCACGAGAGGCTTGCATAACCATTGTGCTACCTTCCCACAATACTAATCAAATTTCAGTATTTCCATTTTCTTTTTACCTATGTGTGCATTACTTGCTATTTTTTTAAATCTGGATGCTAAGTCCATACACTGTGATTGATCATGTCTTTGTCTCATTCAATAAACATATATTTCTTTCTATTTTAATTTTTTCCTATTATAGTTTTTCATACTGAAAGGTTGTGTGACTTGCCTAGCTTGACTCTCCACTCCCCACGGTGTGAATTTCACTGCTCACATTGTGTGCTGGTGTTTAACAAGTGCCTCTGCTCCCTGCAGAGGTTCTGAAAACTGTAGTTGGATCTGGGAAGTCTGCTTGTATCCAGGCTGGGTTATTTTTGGCTCAGGACCCTGCTTCCTGACCTGGGGCTCTGTCTGACCTTCCTTCTGTCTTTATGATCAGAGAAGTCACGTTTGAGCCTCTGGAGTCTCTCTGCAGAGGTGGCTACCCCCGGGCAGCCCCTGTCACACAGTGGCTGTGGACTGCAGGGTAAGGGGCTGGCATGGGGGTAAGAGGTAGGAAGGGGAGGAAAGCTGCGTGGCCCCACCTCTAGAATCCCTAATGACAAGACTCAGCTTCTGGAAGTCCTGGGGACAACTTGCACTCAGTGGGCAGCAGCGAGGAGAGGCTCTTACCTGCCAGAGCAAGGTTGATGGGCCCTAGAATCCTGCCCACCCTACTGCCCTGGGCCCATTGGAGCTGACATTCCCACATGGAACTGATGTGCCTGCCAGAGCTGGGCTATGGACAGTTTCAGAGGGGTAACTTTTGGGGCTTCCTGCAGGGCTCAGTAGGGTGGGGATCCCTCACTAAAACCATCCTGGTAGCATCTTGTCAGGTCTAACCCCTGACATTTTTCACAGGATGGGAGTGGGCACAGTACCCCTTAGGGAGGGCTTCTCCTGGTAGGGTGAAGGCTTGGTGAAACATGGTGGAGACGGTAGCCTCAGATGCTTTCTGGAAAGGGCAGGGTAAGCAAGAGGCTGGTAAACAGAGTAGGAAATGGAAGGTTCAGAACATCTGCTGACCTGCTCAGGCATGATGGGCTGCAGAGGGTATAATACTGCTAGCTTGCGTGGCATGGAAAGGCCCCCACTGCATAGGCCCCTGTAGCGGCTGTGTACCTCTGAGTTGGCAAGAAGTAATTCAAGGTACAGTTTAGTGCTTCCCTTAGAAGCTCAAGTGCTAGGAGGCAGCAACATTTGAGTTATCCCTTTTCTCTACCTTGGGATCCCCAGACCAGGACAAACTGTGACTCTGAGGGGTGGGGTTACTCCGTGATACTCAGAAGAGCACAGTGTTTAATTGCACTGGGATCTGAATATCATCACATTTCAGTATCTGGGTAACTCTGGCCATGTTTTCAAACCTCTCTGAGTCTCGGTTTTTCCATCTGCAATATGGGTGTGACTCTAGCCCTAGAACCGGCTGACATTAAAAACCGTGTGACAGATAGTATGCTAACAGAGCAAACCATCACAGCAGGCCAGTGATCCAGGTGCTGCTGCTCTCCCCTAACTTAGTGGAAACTGAGGCACAGAGAGGAATGAATCAGCTCACATTGACATCCAAACTGCTCTAAACACTCTAAAGCCAACACTCTCTTACTTGCTGTCTACATTCACAGGGTTAGGGCTGAGGATTAAATGGAATGATGCCTGGGAGCCTTTAGCCTCATGCCTGCATCTCCTCTGTGCTCCAGGACAGCAACTAAGGATACTGCAGTTGAGACTGGTGGGACAAAGTCTCCAGGCGCCAGAGTAGCTTAGAGGCAGCAGGCCCGCTCTGCAGGGAAGGGCCTCCCAGGAGGTGTGCCTGGCTGCAGGGGACTGTCAGCAGATTCCACAACTAATCTCCCTGGAACCAGAGTGTATGGGTGGGGCAGGTGACATTCTGGCTGGATGCAGCCAGGCATTGTATGTACTTGGGAGGCTGGGGGGTGGGGTGGGGTGGAGACTGTAAGCCTTTCCCAGCCAGGGACCTCTCAGCAGCCTGGGTCCCCCAAGGTATGGGCCAAGAGGTTACTCTGCAGGCTGCAGTTTGGATGAGCCCTGGGCAGCCCTGGCCATCAGTTTAAGTGGTGGCTGTAGGACAGAGGGGACAGCTGACTCAGAAATGACAGCCTAATTTCCTGCCTGCTTCACAGCTGAGACAGGAGTGCCCAGCTCTGCTGTTCCTGTCCACCATGACCACAACTGGCACCTCTCATTACTTAGACCTGCTCCATCTGTGGGGAAGCCACTGTTGGATACTGTGTTGAGCCCTTGAAACACAGCGCCTTAGAACTAAGATGAACCATAAGTGTAGACTACACATCAAATTTTGAAGACTAAGTACGAGAAGGACATGAAAAGCAATCTGTTGACTTTTTTTTTTCATATGGATTACATATTAAACAATCACATTTTATATTATTGGGACACACAAAATATATTGATTGTCTTCTGCCTATTTACTTACTGTCAGACCTTTTTTGTTATCAGAAAACCTGAAATTACCCAGGTAGCTTGCACCCTGTATTTTGGTATACAGTGCTGGCTTGGTATGGTGCCACGAATCTTATCTAAATGCAACACCTAGGGATGAACCCAGTATGATGTATAAATGATACTGCTGGTAAGCAGCTTCCCTGAGCCATTTTTTTTTAAATTACTCTAGAGAGAGGGAGTATGAGGGCAAGAGAGAGAAGAGAGACACCATGACACTGCTCCACCATCTGTGGAGTTTTCCCTGGTTCTAGGACTTGAACCCAGGTCCTCAAGCACAAAAAGGCATGTGCTTTACTGTGTGAACCATCTCCTGACCCTGGGGAATCTGTGACTGAACATGGAAGGAGAACCCAAGCTCACATTCCAGTGCAATTGCCCCTTGCTGCCTGCTACAGTGCTATAATGCACTATACTTGCTGGTCCCAGCAGACTGCTTATCCCTTCAAAGCATCATGTAACAGCAAAGCCACATTTAAGATATGAACTGTCCCCAGGAACTGAGACGGTGTGAGCCGCCTTCCTACCCCTGCCCTGCTCTTGTCCCCCAACTCTTACTTCTCTTGCTGTAATCCCTACACTCATTCAGGTGCTCTGTCTTGCCCTCACCTTCACTAGCTGAATCTTCCGGGCCTGGGTCTTCAGTTTCTGGTATCAGCTCTGAGATGCCACCTGCCCTGGGGGAGGGGGGCCCTCAGAAGTCTCTCCTCCAGCCTCACATACTGGTGATTTCCACCCTCCAAATGATCCTGTTCCCATGCACTTACTTACTATCCATTCCTCATAGCTAAGCTGTAGCACTCTCAGAGCAGACGCCTGCCTGCTCTGCCTGTTTGCCCTCACTGCTATGATGTCAGCGCCTGGCACCTAGTAGACACACCATAAACACATGTTAAATGAATGGATGGATTCAATCCTTGTCACACCCCTACGTGTCTGGCCCTATTACTTTTCCCATTTTGCGGATGAGACAACTGAGTCACAGAGAGGAGAAAAAAAACATGCCCAAAGTTATAGAACTTATTTGGAGGTTGTAGCAGGGGAGCACAGCTACTTTTATACCCATGACCAAAGACTGGTCTCTCTCTATTTGGGGAAGGCCATCCTCTTAGACTGAGCACACAGCTTCAGAAGAGATGAACATGAAGCAGTGAGGGAGGAAGGGGACACCCGCCTAGCCAGTCAGATCAGCCGAATCAACTCTGGAGATCAGTGGGGTGACAGATGTCACAGCCAGATTGCCCTCATGTCCCCAAAGCTATAGAAATGATTAAAAAATGGTGGAGTCAAGATTGGGGTTCAGGGGCTTGAGAGTTCTGGGCTGCAGTGCCCCAGCCATATTGTGGTTACTCTCAGACAATACCCAGATGTTTCTCTGTTGTGTCTGACCTTCATCCAATTAGGTCTCCACACTTGCAAGGGACTCTGTCCTGGATTAGAGCCTGGACTCTGGGCTTGCTGAGAGGTGGCTGAGCAGAGCCTGGGACACTGGCCCTGTGAGTGTGTCCAGGCTTGGTGTGGCAGTGGACATTTGGGGCTGTCAGCTAGGGAGGGGGGCTGCCTCCCTGCTGAGGCCAAGGACTGTGGTATTCTCTCTGCTGTGCCACTTCCCAGGTCCATGAGACCACAAGCGTGCAGTTCTGAAGTCCCTCTCCCCAGGATAAGCCTTGAAGCTTGGTCTGAAGCCCCTAGGACAGTTCAGCTTTTTTTGGGGGGAGGAGGCAGGGGAGCAAGTACCTCATGTATGTGTTAACTCATGACTCTTGGGCATTTTTATTTGGATAGAGAAGGAGAAATACCACAGTATCAGAGCTTTCTACTGTGTCATGGGATTCCCAGTGGTTGTTAGGGCTTGAACCTGGGCTACATGCATGACAAGGCAGACAGTCTACCTGGTGAGCTATTATCTGGCCCCCATTAGTACAACTTTCTGATTCTGGTGGTGACATTGGTCCCTGCTCTGACCAAAGCTTGGCATCAGCTGTTTGCAGCTCCCCCTTGTAAACAACCTCTACCTCCTTGTCCCCTCCAACTCATCCCCCTGACACAGAGGCTATGGAGAGGAGGCCACAGCCCATGGAGGCATGTGGAGCAGGTGTTAGGTCCTGCTGGGTCACTGCACCCAGGTCTGTACTGACTGGGTTATTGTTGTTTCAGCAGAAGCTGGTGTCATCTGTGAACCAGAGGAACTCCAGGTATCTTCTCCCTTGACTATACCAGCCATGAAGTATGCCCCATTAGGGCTGCCTGTACCACCCACTAGTGTGCAGAGCCATTAAAAGCTGTGCCCTACACAAGGCCACTTCTGACCCCTGCCTGCGCCCAGATCCTGTGCATGCCCTTAGCACTGTTGCACATAGAGGCTTGGGCTCCCTGATCCCAGCTGCCCCTCCAACACATGAGAAGAAAAAAAAGGAGGAGAGGGAGGGAGGGAGGGAGGGAGGGAGGTGTTGCTGAGGAGTTATTCTGATGCAGTCTCCGCCCCCAGGTTTTACTACGCCCCGCGAAATCCTAGCAGTGCCCCTTCAACCAATCCTGGCCCTACACGTCACCCCTGGTTGTTGCCCAATAAAAAGCCCCCTCACCCCCCCTCTCTCTGGGCTCTCAGCTCTCCCTCTCTGAGATCTCGCCCCCTGCTCTCCCCCTGTGGTCAAGTAGTGGGGACGGCCATTGCCGGCTGGCCCCACGTGGCCTGAACCAACCCCCCCATCCTGTAATAAAGATTTGTGTACCCCTTTACTCTGGACGTCCACTCTCTTCTCCATGGTGCAGTCCGACACCAGACTGCAACAACAGAGAGGGAGGGAGGGAGGGAGGGAGAGAGAGAGAGAGAGAGAGAGAGAGAGAGAGAGAGAGAGAGAGAAGCATAAGCAGGAGAGAGCTCTTGGGACCTGTCCAGGAGCTGAGTGATGAAAGGACCAAGAGCAGCACAGGAAGAAGATGAGGACACCACAGTGAGTGCCAGCTGCAGCTGCCCAGGTTCTGAACTCTGCCCTCTGTCAAGTCCATCCCCTGTGGACACCAGCCTGCCTCCTCACCTTCTCATAGATGGTCTTCATCAACTCCACGAAGCTCTGCAGGCCTTTCAGCTTGGTCTCTAGCTCAGTGCGCCGTAGACACTCTGCATCCAGGTCCTGGGGGGAGGGCAGGTATGAGTGATAGAGGTGGGGTGCAGGGGTCCCAGGACTAGGGCAGGGGGCTGCTGTGCTTTATGGATGGGGTGGAGGTGATTCCTAGGGGGACCTGGCTCAGAGCCTGAGAGGTGGATCAGGGTGTGGATAGCGCAGAGCAACCTGTACTATCCACAGTCTGTCTTTCTGTCTGTCTGTGGTCCTGGGACTGGAGTCTCTGAGGGCACGGCTGAGGGATCCCAAGGGAGAAAGGACAAAGAGTCACTGAAGATGCAGCCAGGGAGGCTGGGCAGGCTACCTTCTTCAGTTGGACGAAGGTGAACTCCATGTCTGTGCGCTTGGAGATCTCATCCTCATACCTGGGGTGAGGAAAGGAGAGACAGAGGCAGTTCACCTGGCTATGGTGGGAGCTTGAGGTCTGATTGGGCCTTGGGGCTCCATTGTCCCATTCGTGGTCCTTCTTTGCCAAGGATGTAGTCCTGGTCTGTGTGACGGTCCCCTCCCCCCCCCCCCCCCACACACACACCTGGCTCTGGTATCACTGCTTCTCAGCCTGTCCTTTCCAAGGTATCTGCCGCTTCCTGAAACCACTCCACTCCAGGAAGCCTTTCTTGGTTGTGCAGACTATTCTTCCTGACACTTTGTTCCCTTATCTTCTCTCTCTCTCTCTTTTTTTCTTTTTTTTAATATATTTTTTATTTAAGAAAGGAGACATTAACAAAACCATAGGGTAGGAGGGGTACAACTGCACACAATTCCCACCACCCAATATCCATATCCCACCCCCTCCCCTGATAGCTTTCCCATTCTCCATCCCTCTGGGAGCATGGACCCAGGGTCGTTGTGGGTTGCAGAGGGTGGCAGGTGTGGCTTCTGTAACTGCTTCCCCGCTGAACATGGGCGTTGACTGGTAGGTCCATGCTCCCAGCCTGCCTCTCTTTCTCTCTTTTTCTGTCTCCTCCCCTGGGAGTCTCAGTTTCTCTTTTCTATTTGTGGAGCCAGGATCTTGCACTTGGGCAGTTTTACCAGTATAGGCCACTTT